>NC_031987.2:33167992-33495492 GCF_001858045.2 Oreochromis niloticus | reverse complement strand
TTGACATGAATGTCCCCTCATGTCACCAGATTAGGAAACCAAAGTTTTTCTTTGTGTTTTTTTGAGGAATGAGTGAACAGTTTGGACAACAGCATCACCACCACAGTGCAGTGCTCATGCGCTGATCATGGGCCTGAATGTAAACATGTGTAAACACAAAACAAGAGGACTGTGAGGACTTTGTTGCCTTCTAGTTGAATTTAAACCAACAGCAACTGATTATTTTAAAGTGGGGGCAAGCCATCTGATCAAGAGTCAGCAACAGGTAGCAAGACAATGACAATGCCCATACAGAGGGCCCAGCAGCATATGCATTCTAAGAAATGAACGTGTAAAACATTGCCCAAATTATAATATTGTAAAATGTCATATTTTCCATTATTGCAGTAATGTTTGACTTTGTTAGCATGTTACTTTGGAACGCTTACATCTAACACTGGTTGTCAGTCCATCCATCACTTTGATCCAGGCTGAAGAACAAACAGCTGGATTGGCTATCAGAAAACTTTACTTCTGTTCACAGTTTCAAATAATCTGGCTTTTTATTTGTCATTATGTGACCACATTTTCTGTTTTTCAGTACTTAGTGTAGCTCTCATTATGAAACCCACAAAAGCTGTTGACACAGTTTAGATGGTTTTGCATCAAATGTATCTGTTCATATGTTGGATTGTTGAGTAATGAGGAAGTAGATGAGCATATGATTTTCATATGTAAGTTCTTCTGTAAAAATTGGGTGAGGGTGGGTAAGAGTAACACTGAGGGTGACAATGGTGTGATATCAGCTGGTGCACACTATCAGCATCTGCAGTGTTTAAATATAAATGTATCCTGAGGTCTACAGATGGCTGTTGTGGGCTCAGCTGCAGTGCCTTAAGAAGAAAATGCCTTTCTGTGTGACATGCCAATCTAACAACAGCAGTCGAGCTGCTATTCCTACCATTCTTACAGACATCCTACTTTTCATGGCAAACTGTGAGGATAGAAGTCACCACAGATGGACGGCAAGTTAAATATCTTGTCATCTAAAGTAGAAAGTGATGGTATTTTACTCAAGCTCAAGTATCACGATACTAGTCTTTGCTTATGAATTTGAATGTTCTTGGAGATGAAGTGGAGTAACTGTGAGGATGACACAGCACCACAGAACTCTTAGCTGCCCTTATGCAGCATGGTAGTGACTCATGCTGCAGATGTGTCAATTTGTGTAGAAATTCCCTTCGGTAAGTTTATGAGACAGATTTTCACCGATCGCAAATTTGCTCCAATGCAGCCCATTTGCCCTGCATGTTGCAAGATGTGGATGACCCACCATATCCCAGAATTCATAGCGCGGCCCTGCCAATTCCAGTTTCCAACAATGGCGGCAGCTACTTAGTTTTAATATTACTCTTATTACTCTTTCTGGGTCACAAAATAAACTTTTAAGATATTTTCCGGCGAGAATGTAGCTGTGTAAACTTTAAATATCTGCTCGGTTTATCAAGACATCACATAAGTGCTCCGATGATTTCGGAGACGTCTGTTACCCACCAGCTTGATCCGGGGGTTCAAGGGTCGCTAGAGCCAGCGAGAACAGCAAACTCCCCGCGGTCAGGTTAAACATGATATATAAGTCACTTATAAACTTAAAAATGTTCTTGTTTGGCTTTTTTCAGTGTTTCATTTGTTCCTGAGTAAATCAGTTTGGCTCAGATTGAAGTTAATAGTTTTCACACAGCTGAATAAACATCAAACAGAAAACTGATTAAGCAGAAGTGTGAGATGGTCGAGAGTTTTCTCCAGTGTCCTGTTATATTTTAGGTAGCAAGGAGCAGACGGCCGAGTTTATTAAACTTTTTTTATTTAAATATCCAACAATAATACAGAGAAAACCCCAATAATCAAAAACCCTGTTACTGTGTGTGTGTGTGTGTGTGTGTGTGTGTGTGTGTGTGTGGGAGGGGTGTCAGGTAGGGTGTTCTACTGTTGAATATTTTTAAGGTTATCTGCTATAAAAACACAGGCAGGAAAATCTCCTTCATGTTTCTGTGTTTTATCCTCAGTTACTTTGACACAAAAGTATCTGTTGTGATGATCATAAGTGTCAGCTTTGTTTTTGTACATACACACAAAATATGGATATGTACACATAAATGACCAGAATTATAATATTTCTGACTGTCTGTGTGTGACCATTCTGAAAAAAGGAGGTGCTAATATAGGCCAGACGTCTTTGTAAAACTCTGCTCGATTACAATTTGGACCTGAGGCTTTGTTTGGGAGACGCTATAGGGCTTTGTGAAGTTCAGACATCGAAAGAGGTGAATCCAGAAGCACAACCTGTTCGTCATTTAGTTTGGGTACATTTATACAGTTAAAACATATTCAGTGACAGCATCAGATTGAAATCTGTAGCATGTATGAAGGTTCATAAAACTTTTTAAAAGATTTATTTATTTGTTGTGGGTCATGAACAATATTTCCAGTGAATCCTTATTATTATTATTATTATTATTATTATTATTATTGTTGATTTAATTCTTAAATAAATAATTATCCAATTCCTTTGTTTAATTCTAGTTTTAGTTTCCTCAAGCTGTTACTTGTTCTTGTGCTAAGGCAGCATGTGCAGGTTCTAATGATTACATTTTGTTTGTTTTAATTTTTATACAAGAATCTTTTTCTTTATTTTTTTCATGAGAAAAATAAATTATTATAATGACCCTGCATTGTTACCTGTCCAGCTTCCCAAAGAACACATGGTGATATTGCTGACAGGTCATTTTTTCCCTAAATTTGCTTCCCACTCCTTTTTGAAATAATTAATGAAATGTTGCTCTTCAAGTAATCATGCAATAAATCTCCAGTTCCTAATTGTGGTGTGACTGTCTTCTGTGTCAGAGAGATGGACGCTGGTGCATGATCTCTGATAGTGACAGAATGAATCTGAGTGTCTGTAATATTGCGCGTAATGGAGCTGCCAACTAAGACGTGGTCCAAGCGAGATTGTGAGTGATGTACAGGTGAACAGAAGGTGTAATCCCTGAGAGTGGGGTGATGTGAACGCCAAAAATCGCAAAGACCAAAATCACTTATGTTTAAGAACGTGTGTAGACTGCCAGTTCCTTTGACTCGCTGCTGTACTGAGCCTGGGAAACTCGGGATTAAATACCAGGTTGAAATCTCCTCCTATTATAAACGTGGCATCAGAGTGAAGAATGCAGGAAAACAAGGAGGGGTCAAAAACACCTGATCCATATATACTAGCAATACTTTGACCCATATTTTAAATACTTAAAGTATTATAAATCAACCTGCTGGATCTGTAATAGTGTTGTTAGTGGTGAAATTAATTTTTCTGTTATTTAATATGTTTATGCCTCTTTGTTTTTAGTTGGAACAGGCTGAGAACGTGTGAGTGTGTTTCGGACATCTGAGTCTCTTGTAGAAAGATAATGTCTACCTTTGACTGTGTTGGTGTGTGGGACTGTTGGTACATGGTCATTATAAACCAGCGTGTTTCAGGACATTTTATAGAGTAAGATGAAAGTAATGTTATGAGGAGTGTAACGAATAATTTGCTCCTTGGACTCATTAAGTAATGTATTCTGTGTTCTGTGTGTAATACATTACTTTTCTTTGAGTAATGGCCCGACACTGATCACAGCAAAGAGAGGAAATGCATCCAACATGTACAAACATTTGACCACACAACATGCAGTGAATTTGTAGAACTGTAATGGCTTTGATACGCTCCTTAGTGATGGTGGTAACTCTCAAAGTGGAGCTGGTGTGAACCCGATGAGCATCAACAGGAGAACTGATAAGGAATTGAATTGACAAGTAATATCAATAATGGAATTGGCATCGCTAAATTCTTATCAATTCCCATCCCGAGCTATGAAGAAACCTCAAAAGGTGATGGTGCCACCACTATGTTTTACCCTGATGCACCATATGTCCAATATAGATTTAAATGCAAATATGAAAAATAATGTAGACTGTTGGTGCTTTTTACTGCGATATCCTAACAGTTACAGCTGCAGGACCAAGATTAAATTAAAATGCCTGCACAGTTCATGTTTTTTGACCAGAAGTTCTTTATAATTTATTATTTAAATCATCTGATATGAATTCTGCAGAGTTTATTGCTGCCTTATTAACTTAAAAGCCTTTTTTTGCACAGAATCGAGTCCCATGATGGATTACTTTATAGTGTCAATTCTCATATTTTTTCATGGGTAAGGATTCAGTAGATGGCCGACTTTTATCTTACAACAGAATATGTCAAGTTGCATGTGCCAGATATGGCTTATTAAATCTGAATAAAATACACTGCTGTATGTATAAAAGCCAGTTGTACACTGCCTTTTAAAACCTGATAAATATCAATGTTGTGACTAATTTTTTAGCCAGTGGTTGGCATTGTCTTCAGTTGGTTGTTTGCTGGTCATCCGATGCTTACCTGGATACAGGATCCTTCAAAGAGCAAAGCACAAATTTCCTGGATCCATAGATCAGCTGCAGCCTCTACTTTAATGATCATTCCACATATCCTGCAGTTCACTACCTCTCACACTAGAGTGAATAAGGGATCTGATTCAGCCGGCATATAAAAAAGGCTATTTCATTCAGTGACCATATACAATAACTTCTCTTTTATCCCCTTCCCTTCCCTGCCGACCTCCCAATGCATGTCACCAGTGTAGGCCCGGGGAGACATTGTGGCTGAGTTATGTCCACGTTCCCCCGCTTCCTTTAGGTTGATTTAAAGACCAGGTCTTGTGAATCAGACATAATGCATGACAACTGTTTCTCAGATGTGTCACATCTATATTCATGGGAGCCATTTGTAATGAGACAGCAGGGGAGACCTGAGAATCTATCACACAGTATGGCTGCCCTGAGGGCTGGAAATTAAAGTGGACTGCAGACAGTCTACTGCTCATATCAGGAGTTCACCATTATTCTTCAAGAGCGGGTTGCTTACGGCACGCCACTGCCACTAGGTGATGCCAGCTAATCACTATGCTAAATGGCTGCTGTGAGCTGCTGTCATTCACTGACACTGACAAACTACAGTATCATCTCAAAGCCTCCCAGCCAAGCCTCTGCCATCCACTCAACATTTAAACAACACTACAGTGCTATTTTAAAAGACCATAATATTCTTTAACATGTCTCAGCCTATTTACTACTCGAAGGTTTTGCATCATTGATTTGCGTTCAACAGTAATGTAACTGTTTGAGAAGAACAAAGGCTTACAGCTTACATTACAGACATTAAACAGAACTATTGAGTTTCAAACGACAAAACAAAACTATGGGGTCACGGTCCGAGGTTTTGAGTTTCTGAACTTTTAAATTCTTTATTAGTATTTAGTATTGTGTTTGACTCTTAGCTCACTTGTATTCCCTTATCATTTTGAGTCTTTACTTCTTAGTTTCAGATTCTAATTGCATTTCAGTTTGATCCCTCAGGGTCTCCATTCATCTTTTTGTGCTGTGTTGTGTTCACTCACATTCATGTTTTTACTTTGTTTCCAGTTCTTCTGTCATTTATCTTAATTGTATTCAGCTGTGTTTAGTTTTCTCTCCTGTTGCCACATCTCTTGTTACCTCATTACTTACTTCATTCTATCCTTGCTCTGTTATCCCTGGTGTGTTACCTGTGTGGTTTCCTTTGTTTCTTCCTAGTGTTCTGAGTTTACTTTGGATTTTGAACTTTGTTTAGTGTCTGTTTTTTTCTTTACTGTTTTGGATTTAATGAGCTTTAACTTCCTAAGACCCGAACTCTTCCACGACATGCATTTTTAATTGTGTGGATGCCCTCAAGGGCTTCCACACTATTGAGTTCCTGTTTCTCTTTAAACTTTATTATGTGTGCCTATGCCAAGAGGCACACATATTACTATTCCTCGGATTTATTATTCTTCTTATTATTATTATTTTCCTTTTTCCGCCTGAAATTTTGCAGTGTATCTCGACCCGCAGTTTTGAGACAAGCTTCATATATGTTACCTCATTTTGTGCGGCTGGATCTGGAATGGTGTGCTATGACTTTTGGTGTTTATGAATTTTATAGTTTTTTAAATATTAATATTTTAGTGAAAATTTTCCCGCGCTCCTCTGCCAAACAGCTTTGACAATAGGGTTACATATGTTACATCATTTTGTGCGGCTGAAGCTGGACTAGTATGGTCTGACTTTTGGTGTTTATAACTTTTATAGTTTTTGAAATATTTAGATTTTAGTGCAAATTTGGGCCAATTCATCTTTTGGCGCCAAATAAACAGACTTCATTTGTGGTGTGTTGGCTCTCTCTAGTGGTATGCCGGGAGTGGTACAGCCTGTCTACCCTTATTTGGATTACCGTAATGATGACAATTTCAACGGTGCGCACAGCGTCGCTGCTTTCAGGAGCCATTGGAATTTTTAAGGTTGCGCAAATCATTCAAAAGTTACGGTAATGCTTGGTGGAAAACTCAATATCCCACAATTCATAGCACGCCTCTACAGAGTGAACAATGGCGGCCACCACTTCGTTTTATATGTCTTTTATTCGTGTTTCTAGGTCACAAAATAAGCTTTTAAGATATTTTCAGGCGAGAATGTAGGTGTGTAAACTTCAAATATCTGCTTGTTTTATCAAGACATCCCATATTTAGCGACAGTGCTCTGACGACGTCGGTCCTGCCTGACAGCTAGCCGGCTACCTAGCTAGCTGCCGCACTTGGCTGCAAATGGATAGCGAGGGGACTCTCTCTCTCTCGCTAGCTAGCACGACGGGAGTTTATATACAGCTGTGTGCGCGCTAAGTTACTGACGTTGGACTTTATTTTATTCATAATGGTTAGTTCGTAGAGTTGCCGTACAAACGGAATCGTGCCACATTCACAGAAAATATTATGATTTATTCTGTCGTTACGAAGCCTCCCCTGTCATTCTCTGCCTGTTGCAACTTCAATCATGAAACTGATCAATGATCGGCTTTTCGCTCTTGTTTGTTTATCGCCTAAACAACAGCTGCACGTTTAAGCTTGATCAGCTGTTGTTAGAATTCATTTGCTTCTAATTTCTAGTATCAGCTGATGTCGATGTGGAAAAAATAACTGAGTTGTTTGGTGGTGGAGCTACAACAGAGGGCAGCTATCCACCGGTGTGTGACAGAAAGGACATGCCGCGAACGAGACATAAAAGGCGGTGAGGCTACCGCCGATCGACCGGTGTTTGCTAACGCGGAGGTCAATCGTGGATCAGGGAAAGCGAAGGCAGGAGCGTGAGGTGAACTGAATTTCAGGTAAGAAGTTATGACCTGCACTCTATTTGGGTCAGATATAAACCGAGTTTAGGTGTAGTTTATTTAGCAGCAGTTCTCTTATGTGTTGCTGATAGCCGGCTAGCTAGCTAGCGCCGCTAGCATAGTTAGCTAGCGCCGCTAGCAACCCTTGGTGAAAAAGCACCCAGGCTTGGCTTATATTGAGGCGGGTGAAACTCGTGTCAGCACCCGGTCGCTCTCTATTTGGGTCAGATATAAACCGAGTTTAGGTGTAGTTTATTTAGCAGCAGTTCTCTTATGTGTTGCTGATAGCCGGCTAGCTAGCTAGCGCCGCTAGCATAGTTAGCTCGCGCCGCTAGCAACCCTTCGTGAAAAAGCACCCAGGCTTGGCTTATATTGAGGCGGGTGAAACTCGTGTCAGCACCCGGTCGCTCTCTATTTGGGTCAGATATAAACCGAGTTTAGGTGTAATTTATTTTCGTTGACCTTTTACAATCGTAATGCCACGGGAGTTTATATACAGCTGTGTGCGCACTAAGTTACTGACGTTGGACTTTATTTTATTCATTAGGGTTAGTTCATAGAGTTGCCGTGCTGTACAAACGGAATCGTCCCACATTCAGAGAAAACATTATGATTTATTCTGTCGTTACGAAGCCTCCCCTGTCATTCTCTCGCGTGTTGAAACGTCAATCATGAAACTGATCAATGATCGGCTGTTCGCTCTTATTTATCGCGCTAAACAACAGCAGCACGTTTAAGCTTGATCAGCTGTTGTTAGAATTCTTTTGATTTTAATTTCTAGTATCAGCTGATGTTTGCTGGAGCATGAAGATGAAATCAGGAGATGTCCTTACTGAATCATCAGAGCTGAACTGGTGATGGAGAAACAGGTTTACACTTTAGGTGACATGAATGAGTTGAAGGGAAGTTATGAGTTGTTTCTGAGAGACAAAGACCAAGCTCCTTTTTTGTGTAGCTGACAGCTGGTAACTGTGCAGGGGCGGATCTAGCAAAGCTTTTAGGGGGGGGCATTAACAGAGAAAGGTGGACACAAAGATATACTTTTCTTTCTTACTCTCATATAAAATATTTAGCTTTTATTAAATAGTTATCTGAATCTCACAACCAAAGTTTGTATAATAATACACAGGATTGGCTGTAGACCAGGGGTGGGCAATTCCAGGCCCCGAGGGCCGGTGTCCCTGCAGGTTTTAGATGTGTCCTTGAACCAACACAGCTGATTTAAATGGCTAAATTAGCTCCTCAACATATCCTGTTCTCCAAAGGCCTGATAACGAACTAATCATGTGATTCAGGTGTGTTGACCCAAGGTGAGATCTAAAACCTGCAGGACACCGGCCCTCGGGGCCTGGAATTGCCCACCCCTGCTGTAGACCATTGTTCATAATTCAGAACACTGTGTAAAAATAACAAAAAACAAAAAGTGAATGCATGTGTGAAAAGTGGTCTATAATGTAATGCTTCAAAGTGTGTTCATGCAAACATTGTCGGGTCTGCCGTGGTACAATGGGACTTCTGCTCATGAACCTGTGTGCACAGCGTCTGCAAATCGGCGCTGTACAAAGTAACTTCATCTTTACACAAAACTGTAAGCTGTCATCTGTGAAGCGTGAGCGGTGTTTGTTTTTACCATAGTTCATGGTGGAGAATGGCTGCTCTTCTGAGTTTTGCTCTCTGTAGCCGTATGAATGGCAAACTACAGTGATTAGCAGCGGCATAGGCACACATAAAATTTCTTCTGAAATTTTCGCTTTCTAGTTCTTTTTCAAGTTGCTGCGCATTTTTCGGCACTTAACTACTCCTTCAGTTTTCAGCCGATTTTCTCCGTTCAAACTCTAAACTGTTCTGCTGTTTCTGCTAATTCCAGCTATATCTTTTGGTGTTTATTACTATTATACTTTTTAAAATATTACACTTTTTTCCTTTAATTTGTCCCATTGAAATGAATGGAAAACTTCCACAATTCTGCTAAAACTTGCTTGTTTTTGAAACTTAACTACTTTGTCATACTTTCACCTAGAAACTCCATTCAAATTTTAAAATGTTCTCAGATTATTGGGCTATTCCTGTCTGATTCAGCTTTTTCAGATCTTCTACCGTTTTAATCTTATCTCTCTTTAAGTTTTCAGTTGCAAAATTGTGATTTTTCAGAAAATACATGCGTTGCTATGGTTGCTATGCAATTAAGTCAGAGTGAGTGCTGGTCTGTTCTGAATTTTCTCTTCATGTCTAAATAACTTCTTACTACTCGCTCAATTTCCACTCAACCCCCACAAATTATACATCAAAACGTAGGTATTTTTGCTGGCTTTCAGACAATGTCACTAACTTTATTGTGAGATTTACCGTTTTTTCGCAATTTGCCTCGGAGTGACACAAGGTCTCAATACTCCCCATTCAAAGTCTATGGGGAGGTTTTGAAATTCAGAGCTGAAATTCTGAAACGGGAGGCATTTTCAAATCGCCATATCTCTTTAATAAAGCAAAGTTAGGACATGAGGCTTTTGCCAATATATCTTCAGACACTGCTGACACTCACAGTGGAAGCAGTTTTTACAATTATCTTATCGTTGAGCAATGAATTACGTTTGTTTGAGGGGTGGAAATCTGTCCTTCTCTCAGTCTTCAAACTCTGGAAATGAAGCCGTTTCTTCTCTCCTCAAATCTCCGCGATGGAGGCACAAAGAGCCATCAAAATCGCAGTCAAAGTACACCAAAGTCCGCTGATTCACCCAGTACAAGAATTATGCTGCTAGCCCTCCTAGTTTTTGAGTTACACGACGTTTTGTAACTCCAAAAAACGGCGTTTTTCGCCTCTCACCGCGATCTATTTTCTGACTGCCCAAGTATCTGTCTTTCAGACCGCCGCCCCCTTTCCAGGTGGCGCAATCAGTAATGACACGGCTCTGCAGCTCAAAGGTCGTGGGTTCAATCCCACCTTGGTCCACGTTTTTTTTTTTCACTACAAATTTATACACTATCACAGACCTGTAATTTATATTGCTAATTTATTACAATTCTGCAAAGTTTTATGATTTTAGCAGCTTTTCTAATATGGACCTCAGATTCTTGTTAACGCTCCATGGCAGAAACAAGTACACAGCCTGATGAAGCAGACAGAGGCAGTACCTCTGATTGGTGAATTTGAGCAGAACCAGGTTGTTCTTTCATTTCATTTCTTTATTTATTTCACACATGGTTCAACAGTGTTTCTTTTTCTACATACAGAACCTTCTGCCTGTTTTCAGCAGAAATTCTGCTCATTCACCTCATCTCTTGTGTTGGAGTGCCCTCTTGTGGCGCCTTTTGGGTAGTGCCTTAGTAAACGTGAACACTGCAAAGAAGTGGTATCAGACTGGTTTGTAGTGGAGGAATTTGTTGCCAGTTTCTTTCATCTTTAATCCGTATTCATGTTGTAATGTAGTAACTTTTGTGGCACAAATACCACCATATGGCAGAAACACTATGTTTTGGCACAAATACTTTGATTTGGTATACTTTAGCTTCTTCACCCCTTTTCAGCAAAATTTTCATTTTTTTCACCCCTTTTCAGCACAAATTCCATTTTTTTGGGCTGTTTTCAGAAAAAAAAACTCTTTTCAGCAGAAACTCTGCTGATTCATCTCTTTTCAGCGCAGGTTTCTGCTCCTTTGCCTCTTTTCAGCAGAAATTCTGCTGATTCACCTCTTTTCTGCAAAATTTTCAGCCTTTTCACCTCTTATCAGCACAATTCTCAGCAGCTTCTGCTAATTTCAGCAGAATTGTCAGTCTGTCCACCTCTTCTCTGTGAGAATGTGTTTGGGTCAGTGAGATGAGTAGCTACTTTGAACCTGGTGGGGCCAGGTTCGAATCCTGCTCAGGGCAACATTTTTTTTTCACCACCATACAACTTTTTGCAACTTTTCATCTTTTTCAGCTTTTTAGCAGACAGCTTCAGCGTTAAGGCATCCACACAGCATTTTCGCAGGAAATGCAAATTTTTCTAGTTTCTCTTTGATATTTGGTCACATTGGGGCCCGATGAGTGTAAAAACAAAGAATTTCCAGATTTTTTTTTTTTACCTTATTTTTGTTTTTAAGAAAAATGAGAGCCACAAATGAGGATATTCATTTAAAATTTTGATAGAACAGTAGCAGTATAATGTCCTCGTAAGTGGATATCAGGCCCATGTAGAGCAAAATTGAGTATTTTGGTCTAAATAACCAAAAATGTGATGTCCACATATGTGGACGGCAGGTCCTAGGAGGTTAATAAAGGTTAATCTTTTGTTCTACTCCAATTCTCACACTCCCACCTTCTTGACAGTTACTGGCAGATGTTTGCTTTCCCATTTACAGTTGGATTATGTGACTTATAAGTTTTCTCCCAGTTTGAACTGATCTGAATGGTTTTGAGAGGTCCAGCAAGAGAAGATTTGAGGCCTTGGCCCACATGTACAGTAATGGGTGCTTATTAGACATATCTTTTTCTGTCTAATCTCTGAGCTTGTGTTGTGAAATGAACAGTCCACACGACTCTCACCGCCTTATGCATAGCTAAGAAGACTGTCCCCATGAACTGGAAAAATAAAAACAATATTAGTATTAACCAATATAGAGACCCTTTGTTAGCCCATATTAGTCTTGGGGCAACCTCTGTGGTCAGGACCACAGGGAGGTTTCTACCATCTTTTTGCAGGTGCTCTTTACTTTTGAGGAGACTACGCTGCAGGCAGAGGGATCTACCAGAGGTGGAAGATGGACTCAGCCTGGGGGTCTGTTGTCTTATGTAGACTGGGAGTTGACTGAATGTCGGGTGGGTGTAGTTTTTGCTCTGTGGTGTGTTCTGTGTGGGCTGCAGCCATATCCCAGGGCTGGATGGGCCTGGGCCTCATTGCCCTTGGTGGATTTTAGGAAACAGGGGAACCTAAATTCTTATATATATATATATATCTATAATTAGATCGAGATGTGAACACCATTAGTCTCAGTACTGCTCCCTCCTCAGTGAGCTGTGTATCGATGTGTTTGATGGTGTAAGTATCCAGAGCCATTACCTCACGGTACAAAGTGCAGTATTTAGTGGGGTGTAGCTGCAAGGTCACAGATTGCAAGCAATTACATAAAGTTTGAGTTTCTTTATCAGGGATATTTTATAGTGATCTACAAGGAAAATTACTGTTACGTCGTTAATGTGCAGGCTTTTTGTATAGTACTGAATCATAAGCTCATAACAGGTTTTTAAAGCTCAATCATTAAAGTAAGTTTTGAGCAAAACTGTCAAATATATAAATGCAGTGAAGTAAAATGTGAAATATTTCCTGTGATATATAGTGAACACTGAGTTTCAGAAAACATTTTGTTGCTCTTGATTCCATGAGAGCAGAGATTCCATCTTCAGTCTAGACACAGTGTAACCCAGCGTCTTCATTGTGGTTGCAGTCATTAACACCGATTTGACCTCGAGGGCAATCAAAGATATCATCCTCGGCTCCTGTGCACCGCAGCTCATCCAGCCAGATCTTGCCAGAACCTACAGAAGGAAAGAAGTGTTTAGAACAGACTGGTGTTGTGCTGTTTTTCTCTGACCCGGTGTTTTAGGTTTATGAACTATGAGTTTTTGTATGTGGGCTCTTTTTTATTTGACAGATTTTTATCAGCCAAAATAAAGGCTTGCTTTCGGTTTCTTCAGTTTGTCTCTGTGCATCTTCATAAAGGTTCTTTATCTTGCGATACCATGACATAAACCACCTGCTTGCTTTGACAGTCCTTATGTCTACTGATTTAGTTTTACTTTTTTAATACACTTTTAATTCCTATAAATTCTGTGGTACCGTCCAACCTGTGCACACATTCTACATTCACCTGGATAAATGTGGCTTTATGAATTTATGTTACATTTTATGAGATTTCCTACTATTTGACCATAAAAAGTTAACATCTTATTATTTAATTCATTTGAAATGTGGGAATAGCATTTTAGATTCAATACAATAAATAAATAAATAAAATAAGGTTCTAGCAGTAAGACTGAGATTCACAGAGAACATTAGATGACAGAGTGGGCTTTGTACCTGGGTCGGCAGTAAAGGTGGAATGGACAGTCTGGAAGCCCAGCATCTTACAGATCACCAAGCCATCCAAACGGTCAAACCTGTCATCACACACAGTGCCCCAGACATTGTTGTGCTTCACTTCCACTCGTCCTTGGTTTTTTCCTGGCACAAGACGCACAGTCACTGTGGTGGACAAAGTTGAGGTGACAAGGATTAACAGTGGGTTTTTGTTGTTGCTGGAATCATTGTTGTTATGAAAGAGATGGTAAAAATGTCCCTGTGACACATTTAGTTGGTTAGGATTTCATAAATGACATCGGGAAATGCTAACTGACAAACACACTGCATTTTCTGTGACTACTTCACAAAAAGCCAACTTGTGTTCTGGCGGTAAAATATTTCTGCTGTGATATTGCAGCCATACTTGTTGAATCACTGTGTGCTGCATGCTATTTTCATCAGTGCAAATCTAGTAACAAAACCCTCTGAGGCTTTTATTTTCTCTCTGTTAAAAATGATTAACGTTCCTTTAGACATTAGAATACCTTTAATAGATTTATTAATGTTTAACGTCTGAGGTCTCTGAAGCTATCGCTGCTCTCAGGTCAGTATGAAGTACACTTACACTCGCTTCCCATCTCTCCCTTCTCTCCTTTGGTACCTGGTGGCCCAGGAAGACCTGTGGAGAAAAGATTAAAGCTGACATATGAAATTACAGTAGGCCCATAATTTATTAGACAAAGACATAATTTTTCCAGTTTTGCTTTTGTACACCACTACAATAGATTTTATATCACGATGAATATTTGACTGCATTGCAGACTTGCAACTTAAATTCAAAAGGTTTTGCAAATCTCTGCATTATACACTGTCCCCTACAGAAAACAGCTAAAGTGCATGATGACAGAAAAAAAACACAAAACATCTACAACATTCCAACATCTAAGTCAACAAGGTGTCGATTATGGACCCAAATGTGTCTATTACAAACAAACTGAAGCTTAAACATAATTTCATTAAGGGAGCTCTGCAATCAAACATCTGTCTGCTTCCTGGGCGCTTGGTGCCTAATCTGTGCTTTCATCACTTCCACTTTGCCACACTGTCAAGCTCATTGCTGACATCACAGGTCTAGTTCAGTCATCTTTCTGCCTGCCTTCTTCAAGCCAATCAGCTCCAATCTGCTTACTGGTCATCTGTCATTATGTTCAATTCATTATAAAGATCTTTGTTTACTGAGCTGGCTCTCATATTAATCTTCCCTGTGTGAGATATCTCTTATAGATGTAACATAGTGGAACTTTTCTAACAAAACCAGCTCTTTTTGTGGAATATGTAACTAAGCTTCAAGTGTGTGAGAGAAACATGACTCCAAGTCATATTTTCTCCATCTTTAAACGTGCTTACCTTGTGTTCCATTGTAACCACTTGGTCCTCTAGGACCTGTCGTAAAAATAACAAAATGAAATCTCATGAAAGAGAAAAACACAGACAGCACAAACATATAAGAATATGGATTTGTATCGGTTTTACAAATACTGTTTTAAAATACTGTTTCACATTAGTTACACTGTATACACACATGGTATTCACAGCATTTCACTTGCTCCACATTTTGTCATGTTAGACACTTTTTCCAAAATAGCGTGAATTCATTTTTCACCTGATCATTCTTCACAAAATTTCCCACAATGACAAAGTGAAAAAAGTCTGAAAGCTTGAAATTCTCACAAATTTATTAAAAATAAAAACATAACAAAATATATGTATTAATACTGAAAACTGACCTCAGGTGTATCCCGTTTCCCCTGATAATTTGTCAGCTGTTTCTACAACTTGATATTTTTAAATTTAGCTGGTTGGACATGATTGGGAAAGGTACATGTCTGTCTAAGGTCCCACAGCTGACACTGCATGTTAGAGTGCAAACCAAGCCATGAAGTCCAAGGACTTGTCTGTAGACCTCTGAGACAGGATTGTGTCGAGGCACAGATGTGGGAAAGAGTACACAAGAATTTCTGCACCACGGAAGGTACCAGTGAGAACAGTGGTCTCGATCATCCATAAAGAAGTTTGCAACCACCATGACTTTTCTTAGAGCTGGAATCCTGACCAGTCTGAGTTATTGTGATTGGGGCGCCTTAGTCAGGGACAACCCAATAGCCAAGAAGCTAATGATCACTTTGCCAAGCATCATGTTTGGAGAAAACCAGGCAATGCTCATCGCCTGGCCAATAACATCCCTAGAGTGAAGCATGGTGGTGGTAACATCATGCTGTGGGGATGTTTTTCTGCAACAGGAACTGGGAGACTAGTCATGGTCGAGGGAAAGACGAATGCAGTGATGGACACATTCATGATGAAAACCAGCTTCAGTGCACTCTGGACCTTGATTTTGTCAAAGGTCTTCCAACAAAACAACGGCCTCCACACAGCCAAGATAACAAAGGAGTGGCTTCAGGACCACCTGTGAACGTCCTTGAGTGGCTCAGCCAGAGCCCAGACTTGAACCCATTGAATATCTCTGGAGAGTTCTGATAATAGCTGTGCACCAACACTTCCCATCATGCCCAGTAGAGCCTGAGAGGATCTACTAAGAAGACTGGGAGAAACTGGCCCAAAAAAGTGTGCCAAGCATGAAGTACTATACTTAAAAGACTTAAGACAGTTCTGCCAAAGTAACACCAAAAAATATATTCAGCAAAGGCTGTGAATGTTTATGTTCATGTTATATTTTTGTCCTTTATTTTTAATAAATTTGCAAGAATTGCAAGCAAACTTTTTTCACTTTGTCTTATTGGGTATTGAGTGTAGAACTTTGAGGTGAAAAATGAATTTAATTCATTATGGAATGAGGCAATAACTTGTCAAAATACAGCACAAGTGATACGCTGTGATTATTTTTTTGATACTTTGATTAGTCAGTAATACTAAAACAATGACATATACAGTAAATGCAAAGTATTTCTATTTTCAAATAAGGTTTGCTGTGACCTACAAAGAAAAGAAGGTCTTCTGTCAGACGGAAGAGCGATGAAGTCCAAATTGCCCTCAGTGTATCCACCAGTGTTTTCAGTGCTGAGTTAGGCTAGAAAAGCCTTAAATAATTTTCAGTCCGTTTATTTCTGACTTTGTGTATACGTTCAAGAAAATATATTTCTGAAGGTGGTATTACACTTGTAGTCAAGACCGCCTAAACCAAGACCAAGACAATACCAAGACCAGAGGGTATCGAGACCAAGACAAGACCAAGACCAAGACAGACCGAGTCAAGACCAAGACAAAGTCGAGACGAGACCAAGACCGAGGCCGAGACAAAAAACTCTCTAAACTGCAGCCAGATGCTGCTTCGCTTACGGGTCTCAGGCATATTTATGTGTTTTTGCTTTCACACAGCCCTCCTCACCGCTGTCTACTGTCTCACTCACTTACTGAGAGGACAGACGGATGCTCCACTTGACTGTTGCGTCTCTCACCCTCTCTGTTTTTCACATAATGATATTATCCAATATCCTCGCATGTGATTGGCCACAATATAGAGGGATTGGAGCATAGCTGAGCTACTGTGTGAGAGCTGAGCAGCAAAAGGAAATTAAGTGAGGAGCCGGCTCTCGCTCAATGGGAGTCAACTCTCCTGATTCACTACAAAGTGCTCTCTAAACACGGCTCTTAGAGCTGATGCTTTTGCACATGACACATTATCGAATGTTATATTGTGTGTCATGGATACAGTTGACTCCAAATCTCCCGACCACTATGTCGATCTGAGACAGCAAGACCGAGACAGCGAGACCAAGACCAAAGTCCGTCGAGACCAAGACAAGACCAAGACCACGCAAAAGTGGTCTCGAAACCGGTCTCGAGACAAAGACTGGTCTTGAGACATCCAACTGTAGGTGGTATTGACATGAAATTCTCACCAGAGAATCAGTAACAACAGTTACAACCCATCCTATCCATACATGCACAGAAATCAAACCATATGTGTCCATAAATTATGTGTAATAATGAGAATTGACACAGGAAAAAAGTATTGAATGCATCAAGAAAGGAAGGTGCAAAAAGACATTTAAAGTCATAACAGACATATTACAGATTCCAAAACTGCAGGATTCACCACTCCCCGAGCAAAATTTACCAAACCAGCTCTATCGCTGTGTGCTTCGGGACCAGTTTCCCATCAAAAATCTCTATTATCTGCCTTATTTGCTTGCTTATTATGCACCAGAAAGGGAAGATTCACCAGTCCGGCCCGCTTAGATGGGTCGTACGTGACCTGCGATGTAAAAGGAGTTTGACAGCCCTGGCCTAGGGTAAAAAACCAAGGATCCATTGTCAGCCTCTACGCTGGTGCAGTCGGTCACCCAGGACCGGAATATCTAGGGACAATGCTGGAATATCCAGGAAGCATATCTCCCAGGACACCTTCTAGCCAGATCTACTTTTCTGCCACAGCTGTTTCGCTTTTACCGTTTGTAATACTTTTTATTTTAATTTTTAGGGGAAATATAAGGTGAGACACATTAACCCCGTCTTTATGTTCATACATTGTTCATACAATGCTTTTAAATAATAGAAAACCTTAGATGACTGTTATACTGCTTAATGTGATTGTAATTTTTAAGCTTAGTGAAACCAAATATCTCCCTCTAATAGGGTGACCATATTTTGATCTCCAAAAGAGAGGAAACTTGGCCCAGGCATGAAGAACTTTAATAATAATGTTTGCTTAGAGAAAACGTTGACATATTTAAACGATGCCTTCTCTGTGCGGTTAATGAATGGGGAAATAAGAAATGTCACATAGGCTTTTACAAGTCAACAAGTGCAAAAAAAAGAGGATGATTGGTCGCCCTAGTGTATAATCAATTTGCTTCAGTTTGAGTTTGAATAAATCCTCAACATGGCTGCAATGAATTTAACCAAAAACCTGGAACCTTACCTGGAATGCCAGGGTCGCCTTTCTCTCCCTTTGCACCTGGTCCTTGATCCCCAGGTAAACCCCTAGGACCTGCATTTGTAAAGACAACAATGGTGATTTTCAAATGTCTGTTTTAATTTTAATTTGTAAACGCAAATTAACAAAAGATAGAAATCCTAACCAATTTGCTCTCATCTAAGGGTGACATTTGGAGTCACCTTTCAGAAGAACACCAAAGCCGTGACACATCCAAATAACATATACTTACATACTTGTTTCAGCTGACGATCTTAGCAGCTGCTCACAGTAAATAAACCAAATGCCTTCTGGAGAAAATATTAACGGCCAGATGAGACAAAACTCAACCATCTGGCCTCTGTTACATGCAGTGGGGATGTGCAGGTGAGGTGCTGTTTCTCTTCCTCTGCTGCTCATTTTTCCCAGCCTGCACCTGGACTCACTGAGCATTTAGCCATAAAACATTATAAAGTCTGTGTGAGGTCCACTTGCAATTTCCTCTGCTTTCTAGAGTCTGAGATTCTGGTAAGCAGAATGGAAAGACCAGTCGTTTCGGGCACAGTGTAGATTTTTTTGCTGCTACTAGTGAAGGCCCACAGAAGTGCGTCTGGTTGTTGGTTGTGTCTCTTCCTTTAGACAGGTTAGTTTGTGTTGTGACTTTTCTCTTTCTGTTCTCTTACTGATATCATGATTTTGTCTGCATTTAGGGTCCAATCCTGACCGCCTCACACACAGTCCATGACAGTCAGGCCTTTTGAAATGAAGCATATTATCTATACCTCGATGATGTTGATAGCATCATGCTCTGGAGCTGTTTGGCTGCCAGTGGTACCAGTACATTGTACAAAGTTGTTAGAATAATGAAGAATGACAATGATCTCCAAATTCTTCAACTTAACCTCAAATCAATAGCTAGATGGTTAAAACTTGTTGTATTTTCCAGTATATTTGCATAATGACTGAAGCTGGTACCACTGACTAACAGTGGATGTCAGTTTCAAGTACCTTGGTGTCACAGAGGGAAACCAAACTGCTAGGAAAGTCTCAACCAGAAAATACCTGCAGAGTGTAAGAAACATCCTGAGGAGTCAGCTGAAAGGGAAGAACAATCAGAGGAAGAAGGCTGTAGGGATCGATGTAGTAATACCAAGTGATAGCAACACCAAGAAGAAGGAATGTGAGAAGCTCGAGGAATACCTAGAGCTCACAGAGGAGCTAGAGAAGATGGAAAGTGGAGGCTGACTTCCAGTCAAGAAAGGTGGAACTGAGAGAATGAAGCCCCCCTGGCTCGCCTCTTATTAAATCTGAGAGAGGGTAAAAAGACATCTGGCCTGTTAAGTTTAAGGTGAGACAGAGTGCTAAACAAAGTTCATGTGTGCTAATTGAAGCTATAATCAAAGATATAAGGAAAAGGAAGGAAGGCTCATTTTATTATGAATTGTTTGAAGCATCCACTTCACAGTGAGTTTGACTCTGGCCGTCGTTTTAGAGAACCTGTGAGGAACACCAAGAGACTCCAGGTTTCTTTTATCCCAACTGCAACCCGGCTCCTTAATGGCAAATACCCGTCTTGCCTCCCTACTTGTTTATCTCCATTGCTGTCTCGGCCCGTGTGTCTAAGTCTCAGTGTTTCCTGTTCTAATGTTACGTTCTCTCGTCCTGTGTTCAGGGTGGTAAGTTTTTCTTCCCCCGTCTCATCACAGCCTGTTCACAGCTGTGTTCCCATGTGTTTCCACTTCCCTCGTCATCCCTCAGCGTATTTATTGTCTCTGTCTCCCTCAGTCTTTTGTCAGTGCATCTTTAAATCTTCTGTCCTCCCTCGTGTCTCCATGTTCCCTCATTATTTCCAAGTGTTTAAGGTATTTTGTATTTAGTTTTCCCAGTTTAGTTTTTTTATGGTTAGCTCTTCGTTTAATTTTGTTTCTCTGTTTTCTTCTTGTTCATTATCAGCCACAATAAATGGCTCGTTTTTTCCCAGAAGCTCAAACATACATTTGTGCTTCTGAACTGGCTAAATATAAGACTGTGCACGAGGATTATGTATATGAAACTATTTTTTGAAAGACTCCCTAAGACTATTCAATTATTCACGACCTGCATTCTCTGAGACTGTTTTTTGTGCTCAAAGATGAATTCTCATGCTTCTCATTCAGAAAGGGTTTATGAAGCAGCACAGCCTGAAATGATCATTGGTGTAAGTCAGTCAGTTCAGGCAGAGATGGGTTGTGCACCCGCACCTGCTCCTAGGGTAGCTAAGGTCCTGCCGTTCCCTGCACCTGTACCAGTTCCTCAGGGGGAGGTGGCTAGGACCCAGCTGGCATCAGCTCCAGCTCCCAGGGCTGCTGGGTTCCCGCCTACCCCTGCACCTGTACCAGTGCCTCAGGTTTGGGAGGCAGGGGCTCAGCCACTCCCTGTTCCTGGTCTCAGGTCGGCTAGGGCCCTGCTGGTTCCCGCACCAGTACCTGGTTCTCAGGTAGGGACAGCGGGTGCCAGGTCATCGCTTGTGCCACTCCAAGGTAAGGGCAGCCATGACCCAGCCTGCTCCTGCACTGGTACCTACTCCTCGGGTGGGAGTGGCCCCGGCACCCGTTTCGGTTCCCAAGGTGATAAAATATTGTTGCCAACAGTACTGAATGTTGCGCTGGGGTCGTGCTTTGAACTGTGAGATGATGTCTCCAGTCTCCCCAGTATCTAAGGTGGTTGTAAAGGACGCACTGAAGCAACTTTGATAAGATTTCAGAGAATGTGAGCAGCTCTTACTGTAGCTGCCACAGGGTTGATAGTATAGGCATATTAAAATCTACCATTTTCACAGTACCTGGCTCTCCTTGTTCTCCTTTGTCTCCCCTTTCACCCTTTGGTCCTGGAAGGCCGTTATCTCCATGGTCTCCTGGAAAGAAACATACCGGTATGTGATGGATAATTATATCTGATGACACAAGCATGCAGAATAAAGCACACACAGCCAGGGCAGTTTGAAGATGGCCCAAAACAAACCAATTTTATTACTGACTGTTACCTCACATCATATTTTCATAAAATGCATAAAACTTTGATAACAAAAAAGAAAACAAAAATGTAAAGAAAATGCAGTTCTACACAGGACTTGTATTGTTTTTGTAGACGTCGTGATCAGTTGGAATGTCTAGTTAATTCTTTCTAATATGGACGATTTTTAGCGTTGTTTTTCTGTATTATTTATTATAGTTACATACCATCATGCTATGCTATAAGCTATTCTACAAAAGTGAAAAAAACTATAAAATTCATGTTTTTTAAAAGTAACAATACAAACTTGTTTCCTAAGAAAGTAATTTCATTTAAAGGCAATTTTCTAATTGGGGCACATTTTATATCAACATAAAAGTAGAAAAATCTATTTCCTAAATAAACAAATTGTTTCCACAACATATGATGATAGTGTGCAAAAACCATGAATAGCCAAAGTTAAGGACTTAATAACCTTTCAAATAGTTAATAAATTTAATGTCTATTTTTATTTTTGTTGACTGTATTACGGAAGAAACTTGTGCCGTAGTAGGTATACATTAGATGCTACACATCGGGAAAACAAAGTCACCTCAACATGGTTTTCTGTTTAACCGATTTGAAAATACTAAGCTTGTGCTTGATATTAGTAACATGGTTTATTCAGCAAAATATATACTGTACCTATACATTAGTGTTTAGATCAGTTATATTAATCCTGTAGTTTAAACATTCACCACAGAAGTAAAAGAGCTAATATATCTTTTTTTTTAAGTTTACATCGATCACAAAATCTCGCTGACTTCCACTTGGTCAAACCGCTGAACTCTCGTCTCGTCTCTCTATTCAGGAGATTCAACTTCACCATAACTTATCGGTCTGATACTAGAAATTCAAAAATGGATGCTCTGTCTGTGCAACTTTCTCCCTCAGAAACAGCATATCGAGAAAGGTGGGATCGACAGAGTCTGAATTTGCCGGCTTAGCTCACATTATATTCGAGAGAGGTGATAACATCCAGCCTTCTATGTTTACAGTGATGCAAAGTGCTATTACAGTTTATCTGTATGTGCTTTTGCTAATAGTAAATCATATTTATTCTTAATCAAAGATGTAATCAAAGTCTAATTATTATGAAGAACTGCAGTTTGAGTACTGAAATGATTCCTGATCTTTTCCTGTAACTGTGCATGCTTGTATGTACTTTGTGTTGTCTTACAGTTTGGTTTTGTGTTTTTCTCATTTTTACCATGTTAGATTACAAAATCAAGAGGACTTGGATTTCCATTGTGTTCTGCTGGATGACAACTTCCAAGGACTTGGCTCCCTTCCTACTGGATTACATCAACACAGAACAGAAATTTTTCTTCAGCCTGAATCTGCTCAGTCTCTCCTCAACCTCTCTCCTCTCAAAGGTATAAACCTGTTTATTATTATGACATCACTCACAGGGTTCTTACAGCTTACTGTAGCATTAAAAGTGAACAGATCCTCGGGTAGTTTTCCAGGCCACTAAATGAAACCCAGTAGTTACCAAGTGGACAGATTTAGAGGAGAGCTGCTAAAAATGGCTTTGACTGAGGGGTGGGCTTAATCAGAGGGCCAACCTGGCAACCAAACCTTCAGAGGAAGCATGATCGACATCTGGAGGACTGCGAAGCTGTTAGAGCTTGCTGCTTAGTTTTCTGGACTCTCGATATCACAAGATCACGTGAGATTGATTGATTGATTGATTGATTGATTGATTGATGATTGATATACCTTTATTAATCCCACAAGGGGAAATTTCATGTTAAGGCTGCCAACCTATTGCACGCAATGGCGGCGCCATCTTACCCATCCGACCATACATACATTACACAAACATCACATGGGGAAGACAGGTCAGAGGGGTATAACATGGAAAAGCACAACATGAGGAAAGATAAGGAGAAAAAAAATAACTCCCCCCAGACTGAGCTCCAACAGGGAGATCAGTTTGAGAACAGAAAAAAACACCTCTGCACATAGCACATGACTTTCCTGTGACTTTCAAACCACAGGAAAGTCACTGGGGTTATTAGAGGCAAGCAAACACACAGCACGTGCATGCCATTGCTGTTTATTGTGGCTTAACCTGTCGAGGACAAAAATGTAAATAAAATTCTGCAGAAACCAGTATATGAGCACAGGGCTGGACTGGCATACTGGGCATTTGCCTGGGGGGCCGATGAGTCAAAATAATGTTTTTTTTTCTTTGCCAGCGTAATTATATCGAATATATCTTGATGCATCCTCAATCAACCAGGAAAGTAAATCTCCAGAAGTTGATTCTGTTCATCTGGACGTAGCGTTTTGTGGGAGAAACGTTTCCTCACTCATCCAAGTGACTTCTTCAGTCTCAGCTGACTGCAGGTTTCCCCAAACCTTATAAACAGTACATTTGCATAATGACTGAAACCAGCCCACTGAGGGAACAATGGGCTGTGAGGTCAGGATAGATCGAATATATAATTATAATATATATGATCTTTAATTGGACTTTAATCTGAATTTATTGGAAAAAATAGATAAAGACCTGTCCAAAGTTTCCAGTAGCAAAAATCCTTTTTAAGCCAGTGTTACATGTAATTAACCACATTTTAAGAAGTGATGTAGAGCTCAAAAAACAACACATCATGCCACAATCTCAACCCACTGATTGACATCTATCAGCCAGGAAATGGTTACAAAGCTATTTCTAAGGCTTTAGGACATGTTAGCCACAAAATCATGTTGATTGGAGTTCTTGCTGCTCAGGCATAACCAGGTAATCTTTTCAGGAGACAATTACATTTTGATATAGGTCCCAGTAGGTTTATATATTTCAATAAATGAAATCGCAATTTAAAACCTGCATGTTCTGTTCACTCAGGTTATCTTTGTCTAAAATGATGTGATAATTTGAAACATCTGAAACAAGTGAATGCAACAGAAATACAAAAAGCTAAGAAATCATGGAGCTGTCAAATACTTTGTCACCACACTGTATGTGACTTTTTTAGGTGATGGAAGTTGTTTTTTCATTCGTCTCTGTGGACTTCTGAAGCACTTCAATAACAGGTAAATCTTGCATTTTTAAATTTTGTTACTCAACCTTGGGTATAAGTGCACTACACTTAAAACACTCACTTTACATCCTTTTTCTTAATAAGATTCACTAATTACAATTTACAGTGCAGTAAAAAAGAAACATACTGACACTTTTTCCCCACAACTGGTCACAGCAGCTGCCTGAGTATGCTTCATCTTAGGTCTCTCTGTACACTAATGCAAACTGTTTCTTCATCTTGTATCTTTCTCTAATATTCTACAGTCTTTACATAATGAAATGCACTGAGACAACTGCAATGAATTAAGATAAAAACTGAATTAAATTGATGATTAACTGAGAATCATTACGTGAGGACTCGGGAATGTGTTAGTGAATCAACAATCTGTCCTTAGTGTCCTTGTCTAGAGCCGAGTGTTTCTCACCAACAAATAACCACAAAAAAAACAAAAGAAATGTAATTATCATAAAATATAAGTTTGATCAAATACTTTTTTAAAGCAGAGCACTAGAGGGCACGCAGAGTTTGATCCATTGGAAAATATACGCATTAGAGCTGGTTAATTTGTCAGTGTGAGTAAAAGTCCGGCCCTGATAGAGATTTCATGCAGCAAATGTCAGTGCACTACATTGTGAAGGTATGTGAAATAACGGCTGCAGCTCATCCATCAACCAGGTCTCATCATCCATCTGACAGGAGATGATGCGTCATCAATGCTGGGATCATTGCCAGAGCAGCAGCTGAAAGCTAATGTATTCTGCGGCACACGACCCCGTCAGTGAATGAAGTTTTTACAGTTTTCTTGTTCTTTACCAAAGCAGGTTTTAGACTAAACAGTGTAAAAATACATACAGATGTGAGGCTGCTTTTCGTTCCATTTAGCCTTGGCTGCTGCTTTAAACTTACTGAATATGATATTTCACACTGGCAGGTTTATATCACATTGTTAATATAAATACATCAATTACAGCTTCTGTAACTTTGACCTCACCTTTGCTGCCTTTTTCTCCTCGGTTACCCGGATGTCCATTGGTGCCTGGAGGACCTGGGGGTCCTGAGAACACATACGTAAATAAACTGCTGTGTTTGATACAATTTAGAAAGTATTTTATTACAGTATGTGCTATGATGCATCTGATTACACCTGAGGTATTGTTCCTGCATTATTACTGTTGTTCTGGGACAATCAGTTGCATTGATTAGTTTCAAGCTTGTTCTGTTGTCAAAGCTTTGCAACTTTTCATCCAATTTTTTCATTCCTCCTACGCAAACTGTACTATAAATGCACTATAGAACAATATCAACACCACATATGAGCTGGCGGAGTGGAGCATGGGGTCTGGGGCTGGCGTTCCAGTCAGGGCTGGTGGGCTGCTCTGCTGCTGCATGGACCAGGGCGGTGTGGTTGTCTCTACCCTATCTCATGGGTCTGTGAGTGGATTGCCCCTCTGGAGGCATTGGTGTCTGGACCTGGGAATATAGTGTGTGTGTGTGTGTGTACTGCCTTCATCTCTGAGTGTCTCCATGTTGGGCAAGTGTGAGAGTATTTTTATATGTGTGCTTGAGGATGGGCTTGCATGCTTGTGTCTGTGTGTGTCTGTTTTCCTATGGCTATGTGTCAGGTTAGGTCTTAGAATCCAACTCTTTTAGAACATCTCAGACTCCCTTCAGGTGTGGGGGCGTATTTCCCCATGCCACACTCCCTGCCAGTGGCTGGTGTCCCCACCTGACAGTGCATTGGTGGTTCTGGGTGTCGGAGGCTGAGTGTTCGGTTGTGTACTGGCTCACTTCCAGCGGCTGCTTGGCAGGACCTGGCCCCCTGACTCTGTCGAGCCCCTGCTGGGGGGTGGGGGGCCCTTGGGTCTTGGGTCCCTGGGCCTGGACCTCAGTCTGCTCTGGCACAGCCAGCTGTCAGCGGAGCATGCAGGCTCGTCACCACGACCCCCTGGGACTGTGGTTGCTGGGTGACCCCCCCGCTCCAGGGCTCTTCTCTGGGTAGGGGCTGTCATTGTTCCTGCTCTGGTCCTCCTGGGGCTCTAATGCTCTGGGGGGCATCTGGATGTCTGGGGCCCGGGTCTCCTCCATGCCTCTTTCTGGTTCTACAGGGTGACCTCCCCAGCTGCAGGTGGAGGATGAGGCGAATGAGAGACCTCACCCTCCGGAGAATCAAAAAAGTAGAAAGAGTGTCTGTCTCCCTCATCCAAACTGGCAGCTGGTCCATAGTGGAGGGGTCTGATAGCTGAAGGCTCGGCCTCCCATTCTACTTTTAGAAACTTACTATAAATTCTTATGGCGTGGCCTAGTTATTCATTTTGCATGTGAAGATAAAGAGTTTATATCGTCTCTCTTTCTAGTTCCAGTTAATACTCGTGCTGTAGTATTCTGGATCAAGTGAAGGCTTTTAGGCTTCAGTTGATCCATGCTTTTTAAAAGCAGGAGCTTTTAGAGTGACCTGATAATTATGTATCATAATAGAAGCACTAGCTTTGTGGCCTCACTCTGAGACAGTTTCTAATTTTACCAAACAAATGAAGGCAACCCTACATATCTGTTTAATGCGCGTGCTAAAGGATAAATCTTGGTCAGAAATTCTGCGTAGTGCATTCTAAAGTAAATACCTGGTTAAACACCAAATTTCTAAAACTTTTAGGACAAAGTACAATAACCTCAGTGATGTCTAAATAACAATGATGTCGATGTAAAGCTTGAAATCAGAAAATGCCCTGTGTGATAATTGTTGCTTTATACTGTTGGTGTGTACATAAACAGATGCACAGACCTGGCTTCAAGCTGATGACTGTTAGCTTGCCTTCCAGGTTATGGGTGGTGGCATTGAGCAGGCTCAGGTCGGTCTTCAGTTTGTCCAACTGACCTTCCTCACCACACAGGCCTTTAATCTGGTAAAATATGTCACTGTGATGTTAAAGTGTAAAAACATGGAAACACTTTTTAAAGGAATTATTATAGATGAATAAGTTTTGCGTATAAGGTACTCCTGCTCAGATTAGTGCTCAGGGATTTTAGAAGGCTGACATGTATTGTTGTTTAATTTGTGTGTTTCAATTCATGCACAAACACAAAGCGATTTGAGTACACTTATTTACAAATGCATGCATCCAAACCTAAAGTAATATAAATCAGTACTCAGCTCCAGATTGGGGAACACCATGGTTGCACATGCACACATTATTTTTTAACTAATCTCTGTGTAATCTGATTATAGATATAGTTCAGGTAATGTGGAATAACACTTTGATGTTAATCTTACCATTCTCTAATAACTGCAGACTAAGATTAATGTTAGCTAATGCAGGAGGTTCAAACTGCGATACAATTATATTCAGGCTGTGAGATAATTTCATATGTTAATTTTTAATGTGGGAGCTGAATCTTCAGCCCTGCTGAGAATCCATGCAGGCAGGGGTGGGACTTTATTTTGATGGGCACACCATCCAGCCAATCACCTGCAAAGACAGACTGGGCTCATTCCATTATGTGAAAGAAGGAACGGGGGCAAACGTTCCAAAGACAGAAGTGTAAGACACCAAGTGTAGTGGTACAGGCCAGCTACACAGGAAGTACACACCTGTAGTGTGTAAATGCAAGAAAGTAAAAAACAACTTTTTGGAGGATGTTTGTAGCAGCTGTTTTTGTGTAAAGCTAACTGAGCCTTGTGCAATGTTAAGGTAATATTAAAATATTAGTAGATAGAAATATATTTTATTTTCCTATATTCCTATTTTCTGTCGCCTGCGTTGTGGGATTCAACAGATGGGGGAACCCTAAAGACAGTTGGAATGGCTCAGTGTGGAGAAACAAATCACAACTCACAAGAATTTCTAGAAGACATCTGCAGGTCCAGTAGATTTTTCTTGATGTACAAGCTGTGATAAGCTTATCTGGGCTATTGCTGCTTTTAGGTTTACTGCTCTTTGTGGATTTACACAACTCAATTCACCAAGATGTCAGCAGATGTTCCATGATTTGTCATGACTGATCACAGTTTTAAAAACCTGCTCCACTTCCTTTTCCTGTGTAAATTTGGCCATGAAGGAGGGTCCTCTACACTCCTGTGCAGAGAATAATACATATTTATTCATATGTGTTATTCTTTTAAACTTAATTATTAACATTTTGTGTTTAAGTGTTTCCAGTTCATTACAGACTTCCTGGTGCTTTTTTAATCAGGTATCATGACCATAGTGAGAAATTCCTGCTTATTACACAGAAACCGCCACAGGTTTTTCCAGGTAATCATTACTTTTCTTAAAGTGTGTTTTAAAAGGTTATTACATAGTTATAAATGTTTTATTAAATAGAAACAAGCGGTTTTGCAGCTGTTTCCTTCTTATTACACAGAAACTACCCGAGATATTTCCAGGTAATAGCCACACTTCTTTAAGTTAGCTTTAACAGGTTATTAATGTGTTATTAAGTGGAAACAGGCAGTTTGGCATTTTGTTTCCTGCTTTTTGTATAGAAACTACCACTGGTAATTGAGTGGTAATAACTTGGAAATTACCACATTATTACACTCTTATTTTGTCCTTGTTACCCTTCTATTACTGCTTTATTACCGAACTCTATTTCCACATTATTACACCCAATTTTGGGGGCTCTTATTATCCTATAACATAAATTTCATTTGCTACCATGATATTACTTGGATATTACATGGTTATTACTTTGGTAATTAAAACTTAGAAAGTACTACATTATTACCCTCTTGTTTCCCCCTTGTTACTCTACTATTACCCTTCTGTTACTGAGCTGTAATAGAAAGTGCTACGATAATTAAAATCTTTTGAACCGCTCATCTCAGAGAAGAGAAAGGAACAAACAACTTATCTACTCCACACACAATTTAATACACTTCCATCTTTTCTTCCTCCTCTCCTTCTGTCGTCACTAATCCTGAGATGGCATCTAGCCTCAAACATTGTGACATCCAGTCACTGCTGGTGACATCTAATCACCTGATGTCCAGCCATGTCTTACCACCTATCTCTGTGGCTTTTCCACATACGTGATTCAAAAGAAATTTTGTTTGTAGAATCATGACATCATTATATTTTCTCATTCACTGTATTGGTTAAACTCATCTGACTTATGGTTCTCTGTTCAACCCCTACAACACTTCTCATCATTTCTCTTATTCAGAATCATTCAGAACATAATGTTGGGCTGGCAGCACATTTCTCATCTTTCACATTCCTGCAGCCACACACAGATACTCATCTACTGAGGCTGCAGCTGGATCATGTCTATGTACTCAGCTCATGTCTCAGTTAACATATAAATCAGACTTATACTTTGATTTATATCTTTGATTAAAAATAAAGATGACTCACTATTAGCAAGAGCACATAGATAAGCTCTGTTATAGAGTTGTTATGACTATGATATTCGTCATTGGAATACCATTTTGGAATGCGCTGTATATTCAGTGATCGACTACTTCTTAAATAGTACCTTTCTACATAAGTGCAGCACTTAAAGCACTTCCCACTATAAGTCTCATTCACCAAATAACACACATTCCCATAACATTTTTATGTATGCCCAAACTCTTTGTCTCACATTCACACGCTCACATGCCAGTGAGTACATCAACGGCAATTTGGGGATCAACATGTTGCCCAAGAACAGGAGGTAGCGATTGATCCGCTCTACCAGAGCCACACAGGAAAGATCAAGCCAGTCATGGGTCAATCCTACAATCTTCAATATCCATTGTGTCATTGGCCCCGTGTCACATTATATATAGACGAGAAGAGTACCTGGCTCTCCAGGGTCCATAGGTGGTGTCTCAGGGTCTTGGTTTCCTGACTGTTGTTTTGTATGAGACTTTGGAAGTTTTCATAACCATGAGAACCGTCATTGGATGTTTGCCCCTCTGATCTGGGGCGAGCCAGTGAAGCCTCCAATGTGAAAACTGGAACCAAGAGAAAATGAATAAATATGTTTGTTCATTTTCTTTCCATGTATGTTAGTCGGTAACACTCATAATAATGTCACCCTAACCTTACTTACCTGCATTACTAAGGTATTAGTAGGTGCTTAATTCATCACTTATAAATCATTACTCCTCATTAAATATAAATATAAATATAAAATACAAATAAAAAAATTCTTGATATGCTTATATGAATATGCTTATTTATAATTGTTTATTTATAAGTTGGTCATTGTGTCATTTATAAAGTCTAAATAACTGATTAACAAAGTATTCAGGTGTCTGCTGTTCAGAGAGATGGGGCAGGGATAGAGAATGAAAGATTATTTGAATAATGAAATTTATTCTAATGTTTGGATTTTGTGTGCATTGACGTGATGGCAGATTAGGATCTGTGTGTTCTATCTGTTGTTTTGTAGTGTGCAGACTGAAAGAGGAGATTCATGAAATTTTGTGTCAGGAGTAACTGTGCTGGAAGTGTTTGTAGGGTCTACTTTACAGTATAGAACACTTTGAGGCAACTGTGGTTGTGATTTGGCGCTTTATAAATAAACTAAATTGAACCTTGTAGCCATGCTGTTTGTTGATATGGTAGCATCACTGTTTTAAACTTTTAAATAATGTAGTTTATTTCTGTTTTTGCCCGTAGGTTATTTCATTCTACAGCAACAGGGGCTGCCTTGCAATGCACCATCAGTGCTTATAATAATAATAATAATAATAATAATAATGATAATTTCATTTTTTTCATTATTTTTAATTTTTTTTCATTATGGCCATTAAATATTGGTATTTATCGATATAATGCAGTAACATCTCTGTTCTACATCATGATCCATGCTCAACTATCCAGGTAAGGAAATCACAAACAGTTGATTCTGTTCATCTGGATGTTTTCAGCGGGAGAAACGTTTCGTCACTCATCCAGGTGACTTCTTCAGTCCCAGCTGACTGCAGGTTTCAGTGAAACAGTACATTTGCATAATGACTGAAACTAGCACCACTGATGAACAATGGGCAAATTGTCATGACACGAACTACTGATCAGTGACCATTGATCAATTTGATCAATGGCCTTGAATCCATTATGTGAAAAGGAAAAGACCGTCTCTGAATCGAGGAAGGGGCCTAAGGGTGTAACTTTCACCATCTCACAGTGGTTGCAGCCACTCCCACCTCTCTGTGAATGGTACTGTGAATCAGTTTTTTGGGCTCCTTGTTTTACAGTCTGAGGATTTTAAGATTCCGTGGCAATGACAGCTGATTTGGGATTCTCCTTGATGACAGAGAATCACATCTTAACTTGACCACCTCCTTACCCCGAGGAGCTGCTCTGAGCTTTCATGGTATAAGAAGCAAAAGGAGACCATCCACTACTTTGTTCATTTCATCAGAGTTTGCCTGTGTGAATGCGCAGCACTGGATGCCCTCACTATTATATTTATACTTTGGAACTGAACCTGACTGAAGCTAACTGATACACTACAAACCAGTGGAAATTTAAACCTCAGGAATGAACTAAATAAATCTTAGAGACATTTTCTTGCATTATCAGTTTAATATGATGAACACTTTGTTCACAGTCTTTACATAATGAAAATGTTTATTTAAGTATTTATTTTGAACTCATATCTTAATCAAATGCATCTAAATCCTTTGTTAATCACTTATTTTGATTTATAAATGATACAATGAACATGTTATAAATAAGCTTATTGTCACAAATAAACATTTATATTTGTATTTAAGAATTACATACTAGGGAGAATAAAATGTGATGGTGAATTAAACCCTTTCTGATACATTACTAATGCTCAATAGTGTGACATTATTTTAAAGTGTTACTCATTAATGTATTTGGTGTGTTGCTTTTGAAAGAAAAAAATGGATTGATCTTGATTTCTTTATAGCTGTGAAATGAGATGATATGCAGCTGTACCTTTATAAAGAAGAAAAGCATTAAGGACTGTCTGCAGGACGAGGTAAATAACTATGACATGAAAACACTGTAGTTTCCTGGGCCTGGATCGCTTCAGGTCTGAAACACAAACAGGGTTATGTGATCAATCTCTTGCATCAAGATTACTTCTTCAGACTGTCACTTCAGGACACACAAATTCAGCCATTTATTCAGCTTTTACAAATATTGTGGAGGTAAACACAGTGGTCCACCACAATATTTGTTTAAAATTGCAAAGCAAAAAGCAAGAAACCACTGGATAAACACTGGACTGAAGATGAGTTGTCTTACACTGGCACAAAGTGCCTATGACAGAAATACCTCTTAATTTACTCTCCTGTCCACATATATATATATGTGTGTGTGTGTAATGTATGTATTCACATGTGAATCAGACACTTCATTAACATTTAACCAAATGTTTTCAAGTTGTTCTGCAAATAAATCAGTCAGTCAATAAATCAATCAATAAAACAATGCCAGTATATGCATTGCACAAACCAAACACAGGAACGTATCACTTTCCTTTCAGTGCTTCCAAGGATAATACACATTTTCTATTTCTAGCTTGTCATCAAAGCAGCAGGTTGGATTCAGGACTTTAGGACTCAAATTATCACTATTGAGTACAAATGCTGAGTTTGAGAAAAGCCAAGGAGAAAGAGAGAAATAAAGAGATCATTTTTAAATTCCTGAATACTCAATATTTTTATGCATTTTTAAAACGTCAGTATTTTAAAAGCTCTGTTGATTGTACCATATGATGCTTTTCCATAGTTGGCATATGAGGAGCTATTTTTGAATGAATTTTCATTCATGTCATTTTCATTATTTTGTTTTTTAAATTCAAATTGTGGAAGACCTCTTAATGAGCAAACCTGCTGTCACTGAAAGAAAATATGAAACACTGCCACCACCTGCTGGTAAAGTTTGCCATTTCAGTCTGTGCCAGGTTTAAGAATGACAGCAAATGTACTTTAAATCAGCGGTCTCCAACCCTCGGGCCACGGTCCGGTACCGGCCGTGAGTCGTTTGGTGCCGGGCCGCGAGAGTTGAGGCTCGGGTGTGAAATTTATGGTTTTCAGGGTTTTTACCGTTGACTCGGTTTCCCTGGGTCTTTCCCGTGTCGTAGTTGTGTGTCTTACTTGTGTGAAATATATTACCATAGCGACCAGAGGGCATTAAGGGGCAGAGAGGAGGATGTTACTCTCAGTGTTGTTGCTAATAAAGTTACACAATTACACAATTTGCGTTTATTATTATATTTACAAAATACCACAGTCATACCATTTTATTTTGTTGTATTTATCCGCGACACCTTAAAGGCCGGTCCGTGAAAATAATGTCTGACATTAAACTGGTCCGTGACGCAAAAAAGGTTGGGGACCGGTGCTTTAAAACATAAGCATGTAATACTACTACTACTACTACTACTAATAATAATAATAATAATACTAATAACATTAGACAGATTTTTGATTTAGAGTGGGTGTAAAATGGTTTTTGTTGCAGTTTTCAAACTGTAAATTGTAAATTTTAATTGTTATTGATCCTTTCATCTTTGTCTTAAAGTGTATATTTATTTCTCTTCTTATATTTATTGTTTGTCTTTTGCACTGAGTGGAACCGGAGCCTCTCTATATATACTGTACTGTATAAAGCAGAGATGACAATAAAGTTTAGTTTGACTTTGACTTTTGAACAAGCATCAAATGTTTGTATCATAAAAATTTCATGTGGCTATCTCTTGTTAGAAAACACATAAGGTGAATTAAAAACTCATGACTATGTAATTCAAGGGCCTGTAACAACCGCCAAAAATATTAGGCAGGTTCTGAAAAATTTAAGTATGATGTTTAGGATCATGTGTTTTACAAATAAACACAATCAAAAGATTAATTACCAATCTATCCTGTGTTAACTTGTGCAGTACTAGAAGCAACAGAATCTTACGTTTGTCATTGGAGTCCCCAGAATTAATTCAAATTGAATCAAATAATTTTTGTCTTGCCAGTCTTCAGGTTACTTATGTGTTTTTCAGAGTCCCACAGTTGGTTTTTTAGATTATTTGTTTGCTCTTGTACTTTCCTGTAAGTTATTATTTGAACTGCTCTATATTCAGTTAAGCCATTACATCATTCCTTTTTACTCCAGGAGTCTTAATAAACTCTCTCCCAACACAAAACAGCCAACAAAACACTGTATCAATATTGTTTTGTCTGTTGTCAACATCAGCCTTTGTTTGTTTGCTTTTTTACCTACTCAGGCAGCTGGCTTAAAAAAATTAAGGAAGCTGATTTTTTTGTTATTGTCATCAAGTCTAATAAGGCCCGTGCTACTTAAGTCCAGTGTTCATGCTTTTATTCAGTCCAAACTTTTCTTTGGTCGCATCAAGCTTAAAATTGGCTTTCACGATGGTTCAGTGTTTCTTACTTTACAAGAAAGTTTTGGTTACTATAGCAAATTGAAAAATTATTTTTGTTAAATGTTTCCAGTGAGCTTTTTTTTCCAGGAGCAGCTTGTATATGGATTATTTATAAGTTACAACCTACCAGGAAGAAAATAATACCTCTTAATTGGCATTTCCACATAGTATGCAGCCTCCATCTTTAGAGACTGTTGGTGACCAGTTAAGGGTTATGGATAGGTTCAGGCACATTTTCAGAAATGATAGCACCAAAGTTTTGAAATTAAAAAGTTAAACAATCAGGGATTTAGGCCTTCAAGTTACTTGTAACATGATAAATGCTAACAGACTGATTTTTCAGGTTGGCTAACTATTTTCCAAATCTCAACACAATTTCTATGAAAGAAGTAACACTCACTGCGTTAGCACTTACCATCAGACTGAACGCTGTAGAGATCACTCCTGCTGAGTGACATGTCAAACAGTGGGTTACTCTGAGTGTATGTGACCTCATTCCTTGTCCTGTTCATTGCCGTCTCCATTCTTCCTACAGCCCCGAATCACCTTCACTTCCTACTTGGAGCCTCTTTTAACATATGCAGTAGGTAAAAGATGACACTTCTTCCCCAGATTGCAACAGAACCTCTGTACCAAAGAGCTCACATGAGAACTGACTGAAAGAGAGGAAGTAAAAGTATCTGATTTGTTGCTGAGTTCACTAAAATATTGCAGCTGACACTTATTTAGTGTGACTGCTAAACAAAATGAGGAAGCTGGTTAGAAGGTCTTACAAAACCATAACGGAAGTTGCAGTTTTCTGGTCAAAGTTCTGGTCACTTTTACTCTTTTACAATGAAAAAAAAAGTTATGAAAATATTGGTTTGCAATAACGTACATACCCTACAGCAACAAGGTCTTAATACCCAGCCAATCACATAAAGTTTTATTTTGTCCTCTGGCTTTGATTTCCTGTGTACAATGTTTACATTGCCTGAGTAATTTACCCACTCAGACTCTACATGATGTACCGTTCATACATGAAATACAAAAATATGAAAAGTTGTAATAAATAGAACATAATACTGTTAGCAAATATATTAATGTGTGTGCGTGTGTGTGTGTGTGTGTGTGTGTGTGTGTGTTTAAAAAGATCTGTCTGTCAGTCTCTTTCTGCCTTCTCGTCTTACTCTTGAACAAGATCCCATGAAACTTCTCCACTTGGAGCAGCCAATCATCCCACAGTAGGCACTTGTGGCAGAGGTGTGGTCCCTGGCTCAGCTGCAGGGGAGAGATGGTGCAGTGAGCTTAAGGGGGCGATGCCAGCTGAGGCCACAAGTTGTGATGATCTGTGAAGTGAACCCAGAGACCGGAGCGAGAGGAGTGTGTGTGCTGAGACTCGTCTGCAAAGTTGGTGAATCGGGTGTTGAACTGAGAGACACTGCACGTGTGAAACCGCAATAAACACAACCGTGAACACAACAACAGTGTGTCAGGTCCGTCTTTTGAAGTTTTGCCGAAACCCAGGATTGGGGATATCAGACTACGCCACCCGCCCAGCCTTTGCAAGCCTTTATTATTTTCCAGGGGGCTCATTTCAACCCCCTGGCAGGGCATATGGGATATGATAAAACTCTGGAGCAAATAATGGCCCGATTTTATTGGCTGGGCATCCGAGCAGATGCCGGGACAGTTTTGCCCGGAGTGGCAGCTGGTTAACCAGCCGGCCATTCCAATTCAATTCAATTCAATTCAATTCAATTTTATTTATATAGCGCCAAATCACAACAAAAGTCGCCTCAAGGCGCTTTATATTGTACAGTAGATAGCACAATAATAAATACAGAGAAAAACCCAACAATCATATGACCCCCTATGAGCAAGCACTTTGGCGACAGTGGGAAGGAAAAACTCCCTTTTAACAGGAAGAAACCTCCAGCAGAACCAGGCTCAGGGAGGGGCGGGGCCATCTGCTGCGACCGGTTGGGGTGAAAGAAGAAAAACAGGATAAAGACATGCTGTGGAAGAGAGACAGAGATTAATAACAGATATGATTCGATGCAGAGAGGTCTATTAACACATAGTGAGTGAGAAAGGTGAGTGGAAAGGAAAAACTCAATGCATCATGGGAATCCCCGGCAGCCTACGTCTATTGCAGCATAACTAAGGGAGGATTCAGGGTCACCTGGTCCAGCCCTAACTATATGCTTTAGCAAAAAGGAAAGTTTTAAGCCTAATCTTGAAAGTAGAGATAGTGTCTGTCTCCCGAATCCAAACTGGAAGCTGGTTCCACAGAAGAGGGGCCTGAAAACTGAAGGCTCTGCCTCCCATTCTACTTTTAAATACTCTAGGAACAACAAGTAAGCCTGCAGAGCGAGAGCGAAGTGCTCTAATGGGGTGATATGGTACTACAAGGTCATTAAGATAAGATGGGGCCTGATTATTTAAGACTTTGTATGTGAGGAGCAGGATTTTGAATTCTGGATTTAACAGGAAGCCAATGAAGGGAAGCCAAAACAGGAGAAATATGCTCTCTCTTTCTAGTCCCTGTCAGTACCCTTGCTGCAGCATTTTGGATCAGCTGAAGGCTTTTCAGCGAGTTTTTAGGACATCCTGATAATAATGAATTACAGTAGTCCAGCCTGGAAGTAATAAATGCATGAACTAGTTTTTCAGCATCACTCTGAGACAGGATATTTCTAATTTTAGAGATGTTGCGCAAATGGAAGAAAGCAGTCTTACATATTTGTTTAATATGTGCATTGAAGGACATGTCCTGGTCAAAAATGACTCCAAGGTTCCTCACAGTGTTACTGGAGGCCGAGGTAATGCCATCCAGAGTAAGAATCTGCTTAGATACCATATTTCTAAGATTTTCAGGGCCGAGTACAATAACCTCAGTTTTATCTGAATTAAGAAGCAGAAAGTTAGCGGCCATCCAGGTCTTTGTGTCTTTAAGACATTCCTGCAGTTTAACTAATTGGTGTGTGTTACCTGGCTTCATGGACAGATAGAGCTGCGTGTCATCTGCATAGCAGTGAAAATGTATGCTATGTCTTCTAATGATGCTGCCTAAGGGAAGCATGTATAATGTAAATAGAATTGGTCCTAGCACTGAACCCTGTGTAACACCATATTTAACCTTAGTGTGTGAAGAGGACTCTCCATTTACATGTACAAACTGGAGTCTATTAGATAGATATGATACAAACCACTGCAGTGCAGTACCTGTAATACCTACAGCATGTTCTAATCGCTCTAATAGGATATTATGGTCAACAGTATCGAACGCAGCACTGAGGTCTAGCAGGACAAGCACAGAGATGAGTCCACTGTCAGAGGCCATAAGAAGATCATTTGTAACCTTCACTAAAGCTGTTTCTGTGCTGTGATGAGCTCTGAAACCTGACTGAAACTCTTCAAATAAGCCATTCCTCTGCAGATGATCAGTTAGCTGTTTGACAACTACTCTTTCAAGGATGTTTGATATGAAAGGAAGGTTGGAGATTGGCCTATAATTAGCTAAGACAGCTGGGTCTAGAGATGCTTTTTAAGTAAAGGTTTAACTACAGCCAGCTTGAAGGCCTGTGGTACATAGCTGATTATTAGAGATAGGTTGATCATATTTAAGATCGAAGAATTAATTAATGGCAGGACTTCTTTGAGCAGTTTTGTAGGAATGGGGTCTAAAAGACACGTTGATGGTTTGGAGGAATTAATTATTGAAGTTAACTCAGAAAGAGCAATTGGAGAAAAAGAGTCTAACTTAACATCAATGGTACTAAAAGTAGCTGTAGATAATATTACATCTGTGGGATGATTATTGGTAATTTTTTCTCTAATGATTAAAATTTTATTTGTGAAGAAGTTCATGAAGTCATTACTAGTTAACGTTAAAGGGATTGTTGGCTCAGTAGAGCTCTGACTGTTTGTCAGCCTGGCTACAGTGCTGAAGAGAAACCTGGGGTTGTTCTTATTTTCTTCAATCAGTGACGAATAGTAAGATGTTCTGGCTTTGCGGAGGGCTTTCTTATAAAGCAGCAAACTATTTCTCCAGGCTAAATGATGATCCTCTAAATTTGTGACACGCCATTTCCTCTCCAGCTTACGAGTTATCTGCTTTAGGCTATGTGTTTGAGAATTATACCACGGAGTCAGGGACTTCTGATTTGAGGCCTTAGTTTTCACAGGAGCTACAGTATCCAGAGTCGTACGTAGTGAGGAGGTAAAATTATTAACAAGATAATCGACCTCTGTTGGAGTAGCATTCAGATAGCTGCTCTGCTCTATGTTGGTACAGGGCATTGAAGATGATAACAGTGGGTGGATTATATTCTTAAACTTAGTTACAGCACTTTCAGAAAGACATCTACTTTGATAAAGTCTACCCTCCGCTGCTGTGTAATCAATTATTGTAAATGTAAATGTTATCAGGAAATGATCAGACAGCAGAGGGTTTTCAGGAAACACTGTTAAATGTTCAGTTTCTATGCCATATGTTAAAACAAGATCTAGAGTGTGATTAAAGTGGTGGGTGGGTTCTTTTACATTTTGAGAGAAGCCAATTGAGTCTAATAACAGATTAAATGCGATGTTGAGGCTGTCATTTTTAGCATCTACATGGATGTTAAAATCACCCACAATAATTATTTTATCTGAGCTGAGCACTAAATCAGATAAAAAGTCTGAGAAATCAGAGAGAAACTCTGTGTAAGGCCCAGGTGGACGATAGATGATAACAAGTAAGACTGGTTTCTGAGTTTTACAGCTGGGGTGGACGAGGCTAAGCATCAGGCTTTCAAATGAATTAAAAGTCTGTCTGGGTCTTTGGTTGATTAATAGACTGGTGTGAAAAATTGCTGCCACACCGCCCCCTCGGCCTGTGCTTCGAGGTTTCTGGTAGTTAGAATGACTCGGGGGTGTTGATTCATTTAAACTAACATACTCATCCTGCTGCAACCAGGTTTCTGTAAGGCAGAGTAAATCGATTTGTTGATCAATTATTAAGTCATGTACTAACAGAGACTTGGAGGAGAGAGACCTAATATTTAATAATCCACATTTCACTGTTTTACTCTTTGGTTCAGATGTGGATACTGTATTGTTCTTTCTTTGTGATTTTTTATGTTTAAGTTGTTTATTGCTGGTTTTTAGTTTGTTTTTTGTCTTTTTGGGAGCTGACACAGTCTCAATGGAGATGGGTTTTTGGGGGGGTAGCAGGAGGAGAGAAGCTGCAGAGAGGCGTGTAAGACTGCAACTCTGCTTCCTGGTCCCAACTCTGGATAGTCATATTTTGGGGGGTTTAATAAATTTGTCCATATTTCTAGAAATGAGAGCTGCTCCATCCAAAGTGGGATGGATGCCGTCTCTCCTAACAAGACCAGGTTTCCTCCAGAAGGTTTGCCAATTATCTATGAAGCCCACATCGTTTCTGGGACACCACTCAGACAGCCAGCAATTTAAGGAGAACATGCGGCTAAACATGTCACTCCTGGTCTGATTGGGGAGGGGACCAGAGAAAACTACAGAGTCCCACATTGTTTTGGCAAAGTTACACACCGATTCAATATTGATTTTAGTGACCTCCGATTGGCGTAACCGGGTGTCATTACTGCCGACGTGAATTATGATCTTACTGTATTTACGTTTACCCTTAGCCAGCAGTTTTAAATTTCCTTCAATGTCGCCTGCTCTGGCCCCTGGAAGACAATTGACTATGGTTGCCGGTGTCTCTAGCTTCACATGTCTGAGAACAGAATCACCAATTACCAGAGTTTGACCCCCGGCGGGTGTGTCGCCGATTGGGGAAAAACGGTTAGACACATGAACAGGTTGGTGGTGTACCTGGGGCTTCAGTTTAAGACTATGCTTCCTCCTCACCGTCACCCAGCCGCCCTCTTTCCCCAGCTGCTTGGGGTCTGCCGGGGAACAGCTAGCGGGGCCTACGCTATCTTCGGCTGCACCAGCTACAGGGGCCTGGCTAGCTACGGGTGAATGAAGGGTGCGAAGCCGAGTCTCCAATTCAGTAATCCTGGCCTCCAGAGCTGCAAATATGCTACATTTGTTACAGGTATCATTACTGCTAAAGGAGGCCGAGGAGTAACTAAACATCTGACACAATGAGCAGGAAAGTGCAGGAGGGACAGGTGAAGTAGCCATGGTGCTAACGAGTCGGCTACGAGCTAAGCTAAGCTAGCGAAACAGTAAAGAGACAGTGAGTGAATACTTTGGCTATAAATTAGGTAGTGAGTACACAGAAAGGGTGATTCAGATGAAGCACGTTAAGATTATACTATGAAAAAGGGATGTATCAAAAGATTTAAATTAAATTGCTAAGCAGAAAAGCTACTCAGAAACACCACTGTGTTTGAGCAGGAACAGGAAGTGATACTCTACCACAAAGCGAGCGAACACCAAGTGACAGCGCCACTCTTGGACATGTGTGTCCAAGAGTCTGATTCCTCTGTAGCTGGAGCACATTCCAAAAAGCACCTTTCCACCTACTACCACTAATGGAGGTCCTGTTTGAGCACATTGCCATGGACCTCATGCCAGAACTAATACCGAGCTATCGCAAGGGCAAGGGCCCTTTGTGGTCACAAGGCGAATGGGGGACCCCAACTATGAGGTAACACGGTCGGACAGGGAGGGGTCACCCAGATTTATCACCTCAACCTCCTCAAAGCATTGAGAGAGGCCGAAACCACTTCTCTGGTGAGCCTGGTTAAGGAGAGAGATGAATTGGGGCTGGAGGAACCAAATTTCACCATTCCTGCCTCCCTCCATTGTGATGACCATCTCACACAGGACCAGAGAGCAGATTTTGCCGCATTGCAACAGCGCTTTGCAGATGTGTTCTCCCCCCCTGCCTGGCTGCACAGCTCTAATCGAGCATTATTTTTAAATGCTGAGGATCAGATTTGGAAGGGCTGATTCTCATTCCTGCCACTTAACACTCAGCAGCGAAGTGCTCCTGTGCAAATCTTGAAGCCAACCCTTATGAAGCCAACAGAACCACATGATCTGCAAAAAGCAGAGATGAGTCTTGGGCTACCTGGCTATGCCTAGAAATTTTCTCCATAAAAACTATTAACAGAATTGGAGACAAAGGACAGCCCTGGCAGAATCAAACATGCTTTAAGAATCCAGAGTCCAACTTATTGCAATGCAGACCGAGTTCTTGCATTGGTCATACAGGTACCAAATATTTTGGGCCAGACCTCATAGTCCAGAAGCACCTCCCACAGGATACTGGGAGGGACACGGTGGAATGCCTTCTCCAAGGCCGCAAAACACATGTAGACTGGTTGGGCATGCTCGCATGCACCCTCAAATGGTGCATGGGATGGAGTGGATAAAGAGCTGGTCCAGTGTTCCTCGACCAGGACGAAAACCACTCCTGTACCTGAGGTTTAACCAATGGATGAACTGTCTTTTGCCTGGCATAGACCTTCCCAGGGAGGCTGAGGAGTCTGATTCCTCTGTAGCTGGAGCACACCCTTCACGTACCCTTCTTAAAGATGGGGGCCACCTCCCAAGTCTGCCAGTTCAGAGGGACTGCCCCAGATCTCCATGCTCTCAAACACCTAGGGCTATTAAGAACTCAGGGCAAACCTCATCCACCCCAGGAGTCTGGTCACTGTGCGCTGTCTCAGTTTGTTTAATTGTCTTGGTGACCTCGCTTCTAGCGAGTTGTCCTCATTGTCAATAGACACTGCTTTCCCTACAGAAGAAGAGTGAGTGGGATTCAGGAGGTCCTCAAATTATTCCTTCTACCATTTGACTGTGTCCTCATTTAAACTTAGGAACATCACACCCAAACTATAAACCGTGTGAGTAGAGCAACGCTTTCCCCTCTTCAGTTGCCTGAAGGTTTGCCAGAATCACCTGATCCAACTCACCAGAGTTGGATCAGGTGGAGATCAGCTGACAGCTCAACTCCTCTCTTTACCCAAGTGTTCAGAACATATGGCTGCAGATCCAGTGACACAAAAACAATCAATTAACAAAAGCTGTCCAGGTCGAAAAAATGAGGCAAGGAGGCAAAATGGTTAATTTAAAGAGTTTTATTAATGCTTCTATTAAAACTGAACTAAAAGAGACAGTTAAAGCCGCTATCACCATTTAAAGAGACAAACCAAAACTCAGGCATTGGTCAGTAAACTGAAAAGTAAGTATAAAAACAGAATTAGTCACCAAACACACTCCTCTCCACCAAGCAGGAGCAATCAATCACCACACACAGCTCACTAGCTGCAACCACCAACATGGCTCTCTGGCACTAGAGCTCACCTTTCTCTGGCCTTAAGTACTTTTAATTTCTGATGGGAGTCAGCTGTACAAAAAAGGTGGACACACCCACACAAGGGCAACTTCAGGAGGAGGCCCTGCGAGGGCCGTAACAACAGTCAGATGACCCCCTATGAGCAAGTACTTTGGAAAAAGTAGAAAGGAAAAGCTCCCTTTTAACAGCAAGAAGTCTTTAAATCTTTAAGAGCCAAGAACCCATTCTCCCATCTGAAGGCACAGGAAGACAAACCTCTCATCACCTGGCAAAACCCCCAGTGTTCTGGCAGCAAGCCGAGAGGATACAAGAATACCCACTCCTGCCCATTTGCTCTCACTGAAGGCAACTTCAGACTAGAACAGAGTCTAGCCCCTCTCCAGGAGACTGGTTCCAGAGCCTCAGCTGTGTATAGATGTGAGCCCGATTATCTCTCAACCTCTCGCTCTAACTCAGGCTCCTTCCCCACCAGAGAGGTGGTATTTCATGTCCCACTGACCATTCTTGATAGCTGGGGATCAGCCTGCTAGGGCCTCTGCCCTTGACCATCGTCTGACACCCATTGCATCCAATAAAGCAGTAAAAATAAAGAAATAACATTAAATGAAAAGGTGTGTCCAAACCTTTGACATATGTATTTACATACATATGTATGTATGTGTATATATATATATATATATATATGTACTTGTACATTTATGTATACAAGTATAAGAAAATGGCCATAGGGATAGATGTAGCTATACTTAGGGATGGGAACTGCTAAGAATTCAGTGATTTTGATTCCATTATCGAATTCACTTATCGATTCAATTCCTTATTGATTCTCTTATCAGCTGTCACTGGGTTCTCATTGGCTCCACGATTGCTATAAAGAATAAAGAAATTAAATTCATGCAAATTATTTGCATGCTTTGGGGTCAAATGTTTGCACATGTTTCTTGAGGTATTTGATTGATTGATTGATCACACTTTATTCATCCCGAGGGAAATTGGATTAAGGCTGCCAGCCGTGCCAGCGCCATCTTACCCTCCGACCATACATACATTACACAAACATCACATGGGGAAGACAGGTCAGAGGGGCATAACATGGAAAAGCACAACATGAGGAAAGATAAGGAGAAAAAAATAACTCCCCCCCAGACTGAGCTCCAACAGGGAGATCAGTTTGAGAACAGAAAAAAACACCTCTGCACATAGCACATGAAAAAACTCTAATACACCAAAGAAACACATGACAAGCAACAGGGGTGGCTAAAGGGTGAGAGACAGCCAATGTAGACAGTACATCCGGGCCTGCAGCCTATGCACTGGTCTCCTTGATCCACCGTCAGCATCGGAAGGGAATAAGCGTCGAAGGCGTTTGGAGGGGGAGGGGGGATGAGTGTACATCTGCATGTGTATATATGTCTGTGTGTGTATGTGTGTGTGTGTGTGTATGTGTCCAGAGTTCAGCTGAGACAGTGTCCTTCGCCCTGCCAGGCTAAGTAAACAGTCTTACAGCCAACCCAGGTGGCCTTGCATAGAATGGGAAGAACAGTCTAAACACAGTCGTTATCAGGGTGTTGTTGTTCAGCTCCAGCCTTGAGACCGCAGCTGGCGCCGAAGGGGTCTCTGCATGAAGTGATGGTGGTTTTAACTTTACTGCGAACAGCTCATATGAATTTCAAAGCTGTTCTAACAGTCCAACACTGGTCACTCAATCTCCCGTTGGAGAGCCGCGAGCTTCTCCATGATGTTATCAACCTTACGCTCCGTGATGTTGTCATTCTTGTGCTCAAAGAGCCGATTCTGAGAACTCACGACCGCAGTGCGCTTCTCCAAGATGTAATCCAGCTTGTGCTCAGAGGTCTTGTTCGGAGTATTCACGGCAGCCGTGCGCTTCTCCAAGATCTTATCCGTGCTGCACTCGATGAACCCATTTTGGGAAACTCACGCCTCGTCCCATCGTTTCAATCCCAGCGGGCAGCCTTGTGGGGGTTTGAACAGCCGGTTCTGCTTCCTTAATTCTTCGATAAGTCAGGGCCAAGCCAGCTCCGATCAGCAAGAACCCTGTTATCATGGTTCCGAATAGGTAGATATCTTCAGCACTCAGGCTCACCCGAGCCCAGACTTCTCGTTAAGAAAAGGGTGTCAATAGCAATCAGGGACCAGTTGATCAAATCCATAATTCCTCTTTTAGGTTTTAGAGAACAGACTGTGAGAGAGTGTTCCAGGGAAAAGTAATACAAAAAACACGAGACTAGACAAGGACACAAGAGGCTAAGCAGGGAAACTAAGGGAGAGGAGGAGGAGGAAAAAAAGTGCGACCGCCTTCGCCGAGAGCAAGAGCAGTTTTCCCCTCTTTGTTATGATCATTGTTGGAGTTGTTACTCAAAAAGGTCATTATTACACTTAATACACAGAACACTTTTCTTAAAAGTAATGCAGTACGTTACTTAATTACTACTCATTACATTGCTTTCATGTTACTCTGTAAAATAGCTGAAACACTCTGTCTCATAATCACTATTTAACAAAATAAATTTGAGGCTACAACCGACACACCAACACAAATCCCTAATGAGGACACACATTTCTAAGATCTTTCTCTTAATAGAATACAAAGCTGACCGCACAAAGCAAAGATGAAAACCAGCACAAAAAAGCGATCACCACAGTGATCCTGCTTTAGAAACATGAACAGGTAGGAAGGGAGGCTGCAGCCTGACTGCTCATCTGCTTGTTACCTGTTGAAATTAAGGGTTTGGATGCTGGGGTCGGCATTCACTCAGTTTTCACACTGGGTTCTTGGCTAGCTTAGCGTTAGCATACTGTCTTGGCAGATGGTTGCAAAGCAGTTATGTTAGTAGCATAATGTGGTTGCTTCTGTCCCAGCTGCAGTTTTCCACTTGTGTTTTTATTGCACAAAACGACGAGATAAATGGTGATGTCTAGACTGCGTAGCTATTTCCTGTAAACTGAAAACAAAGTGAAATCAGCTGAGTGTAGTGCGAGTTTATGAACGGATAAGCGGGATTGATAGGCAGGCAGACTAACAGTTCCAGGGAGTTAGACTGCTGGGAACTGGTTTTCTTCAAGAAACAGTTTTTGATTCCCTAGCGATACTGAGTGATAGCAACATCAGGAAGAAATATACCAAGGGCTGAAAGAAGAACTCGAGAAGATGTGGAGGGTAAAGGCAACAGTACTTCTCGTGGTAATTGGAGTATTCCAGGGTTAGGGTTAAGGGGGCCAGTACGTGACTGCAGACTGCAGACCCAAACACAGAGACAGCTGAATGAATTTCTCACAGGCTTTATTTAAAACTATAAACAAAGGTTTAAACACAAGAAGGCATTTGTGATGTGGCGATCTAATGTAGCGAGAGCAACAGCTGTAAACATGCAGAGGGACTCGTGCCGTGATGATCTTAGCGTGCTGTGAACTGTGAACAGAGGAGAGGGTAATTACCATACCATAATGTATTTATATAGCACTTTAAAAACAACACATGGCCGACCAAAGTGCTGTACAGCAGAAATATAAAAAAATACAATAATAATAATAAATACAATAAATTACAATTAGCGGTGTCATGGTTCGTATTTGAGGAAGAGACAAACGACTGCAAGGTCCCAGTGTGTCAAAGCAATGATTTTATTTACACCCGCGTGTGGTGGAGATGAGCTCTGCAAAACATCAGCCTCGATCTCCCCCGAACAATACATCAGCAGTTGTATTTATAATATAACACTGATGACGGGCATCATGCGTCAAAGCAGATAGATAACATGCATCAGTTCCAATAATCCCAACCTTGGACACATTCAAAAAGAACACTTCCTTCCTCTGTTCCTCTGCCAGATGCATCTTGTTATTTCACTTAATGTCCTTTACTTTGGAACTAACTGTCACGTATGCAGGTAAAACAACTTTGCAGTTTCGAGCAAAACAAGTTTAGATACTGTGTATGTGTGCAGGCAAATGATGTGTGTCTTGACCTCAGTGCATGACCTTACTCTGAGTCATCTGTTGCCAGGCAGAACTCCAATGGAACAGATTGCTGAACACACAGGCCTCTATTCAGTTTCTGAGTTATGTGTGATGTATTGTAAGCATGTATGCAATTCTTTCATAACTCAAGGTCACTTTACTCAATAGATCAGTCGGACCTCGCGCCGCTGAAGCTTCCGACCATCAATTAATTGACCGAGGTTCAACTCTTTAATTAGCACAAAAATGCAATGTGTATAACATGAATACAGTTACACCTGCAATGAAAGATTATCATGTGATTAAGCTACCACCTGAAATACAGACTTGAAATAAGCAATGTCACTCCACTCGTTATATCTCTATGAGCTCAATAGTGGCCAGCTAGTGAGCCCCCTATTAAACTATTCCATCAACATTGCATCTCTTATTTGTTTTCTCATATCACTTGTCTATTTTCTACCGAATCCTCCACATGCACCCTTAACAAAAGCAAAACAAACATTAGCAACACACATGGACCGTCCCGGTGGCCAGGCGTCGGTTGCCAGGTTCCCGAGGTGCTATAAAAAGACCATAAAGTCAAGCCTCCTGTAAAAGAGTGACACTGTTTTCAACACAGAATGTTTCTCACAATATATTCACTTCCCTGTAGTATTCAACATTTTCCCAAGAACACAGTGTAATCGCATCGCCAACTCATAACGTATAAACACAGTTTTCTTCACACATAAGCCCTGAAACCCTGCAATAGAAAAACATTAACTACTTGTCCTCTTATAAATCACATGATCAAACCACATCAAGAACCGTAATGCTGTAGAGAAGAAAATGCAAATGTTAGCGCTGCGCAGATGTATACACACTTTCTCACAGTATTCTCTGTGAGCAACACACAACACAAACCCATGAATAACACACCCCTGGTAGATTCACAAACACAGAAAGTAGCACTTAAGAGTTAAATCGGTACGGCCAAAGCTCACGCAACCTCGGATGTTGCTGTCATCTTTCTGCTCCTGTAAAAGAAACACACATAAATTCATCCACCCTTTTGTCCTCTCTAGGTGGAGGTTAACCTTGAGTCGTGGTCAAGTCTTGTCAGCTTTTGTCAGCTTTTACCAGTCAGTCAGTTTGTTTTTATTTCCATTCATTCATTCTCTCTTTCTTTGCTGATAGTGGAAACCATCGTCGCATTTAGATTTCCCCCCTTAGCAAAATGACGTCATTTCAAAAAAGAAGAACTTTAGATCGGATTACCTCGCTGAATCCTTTTAGGCAGGGACTTACTTTCTAATTGTCCCAAATAAGTGGCTTTCTCCAGAGCCCATTCTAATGTGGAGAAACTCACTTGCAACAATTTTCTTGACGACGTGTAGCGCTTTTAATTCCCGACGTGCAGATCTGCTTAAAGAAAAGAAATTCACAAACAGAAATCAGTGCACTGTTCAAAAAAATAAAAATAAAATGAAAAATAAAAGATAAAACTGAAAAACAAAAATAAACAAAAGATACAGAAGCCCGGTCTTAGGACTTGTGACAGAATATTCTTTCTCTAATAGGTGAAAAAACACTAAATCTAAAACTTGGTGCCATGGTAAAACCTTCCCCATGCTTCAGAAACAAAAACAAAACAAAAACAAAAAATCTGCTAATTTCACTCATTTAAACTCTGGCTGCAGGATTCTGTTCACCCCTGTTATCATGTTCCCCAAAATAATACTAATTCAGTCGTCTATGTATCAGTTTTCAACCCACTCAATAAACCAGACAGGATGATGGTAACAGTATTACCTACTTAAAATTGTGTTTGATCCTAATGAGCTTCCTTACATGTGTGTGTTTATGTTAGTAAGGTTAATACATTTTCTATTTCTGTGGGTTCTTTATGTACCTTCCCCCTTTTTCTGAAACAAATTCTGTTCACTCCAAATTTCGTTTCAGAAACATCTAAATGAAAACCTCTGTCATAGTCAGGCACAGCTAAACCCCAAATGCTTGCAGGTTACCATCGGCAACCACGCTGTATGTTATTAACCCCTTCTACAAATACCCTCTCTTAATGTGTAACACTCTATGTATGATTTTGTGTTATCTCTAGTACATATTATATGTATGCGTGGTGTCACCTCCCCATTTTCCTAACAGTACACTTGCATACCTCAGTGCTTGTCTTCCTCCCCCTTTTGTGGTGGTCTGGACACTTTGTCAATCCTCCACTTCCAGGCAGTCGTCTGTCCCCCTGGAATCCTTAACCCAATTTGATTCCCCACACTAAAACACCAGCCTCTGTCCTCACCTGCTCCATTCTCTCCATTCTTCTCTCCCACTTTGCAGTCCAATGTCAGTCAGTCTTCTTCAGCTTTGTCCCGTGTATCTCTTTGTCCCACTGTCTCTTTCATTGCTCCAAACATGGCAAATGTCAAACTCAGACAGTCTTCTCAAAAGTCCTTCACACACAGTGAGGTTGCAGCTTACTGGAAACGCATCCCCATCCATCCAATCTAGATGGTGGATCTTCTCTTTCAGATGTCGTTTGCCCATAGTGTTGCTGGACCTCTCTGCTCAGGTCTCTGGTATTGTCTCTTGGACTTCTGTCCACTGTTGATGTTCATGCTCATGCTTCTGGAACTGCACTCCGTGTCTTCAGGGAGAGATTAGCTTCCTTGGAGCTTGCTCGTTCAGGATGAGAACGGGAAGCTGCAAAACAATTCAGCCAAAAACTCTGGCTGGGTGTTTTCTATTTTTTTTATTTCTAATGATTTTAACCTATAATTTTCTTCCGACTGCTGCCCGTGGAGAATTGATCGAGGTCCGTTCCCCACCTGTAATCGACAGACTGAGAGACTTTCATTATGCACTGTGACCACATATGTTTTCATCACTCCTAAAGCAACACATCTCTACTTATTTTGTTTTGAACTCTACTAACTTTAAACCACACATGTCAAATTTATTTGGTCTTATCCGCAAACACAAAAAATCTTGTTTATGTAGTTATTAGTTATTTTATTCACAACACCCCAAATTATGTTTTCTTTTTGTGTCCCGCAGGGGAATAAGGTGACCTCTACTATCACTGCTTCACCCAGTTGGAGACAATTTCTCACTCACACTTCCACACTTTTTATTTTCTTTGTTTTCATCATTTTCTTTCTCTTTTTCTTTCTTTTTTTTTTTTTTTACACCCACACATTAACCTGTGAACTCACTCTTCCAACCTTATTTTCCTTTCACCCCAACAGCTCTCATAGAGTCAGCAATCAAATTCTCCATTCATCCTTGAGTACTTGATCACCTTTAAATGTCACTGTTAATTTTATCAATTTATTTATCTTTGCCTTAACACTAATCCACTGTGTTAGTTTTCTTTATCTATTTTCAGTTCACTTTCTCCTATTCGATCACTAGGATTTCTTGACTATTATTATTTCACAGAAAATCAACTAATCTACTTTGTCTCCCTTTTTTGTCATCCAGTAATTCACACACATGCACAGGCTGGTCACTCGGCCCCCACCTTTCTTCCTCTCTCACAGACACACACACATTCTACTCCTGTGAACCCACCCCTCGAGGCTGGCTCACACACCCTTCATGCTTCTTGCAGTCCCATTCAAACTTTCTGCGAGACACTTCCTCTGCTGATTCAGGACAACGCCCTAGACGGCACACAGAGCGGGTGCCATCCGCTCTTATGCACCTCACAAATTATTCAAACTGCGCCACAGACTCGATACCGCAGTTTCTCTCCCTCTAAAAAAATATAAAACACAGTTTACAACAACTCGTGACAGAGCCTCCTGCCGCGATTTCTACACACCACAAACACACACTATTTTGTTTAATCGTCATACACTCCGCTTCTGTATTAAATCAGTTTCACAGCACACCCAGTTATAATCAATATAAGCAATTCACACAGCCAATTCACACTTTATTTTATATACACAGGCCTGTATCAACATGAAAAAACACCAGATGCCAAGACAAGTTATTCAACAGTTCCTTATTCTTCTTCTTATCTTTATTCTTGTCACTTATTCCTATTAAAACCTCTGTAGCATTACATCTAACTTTTCGACTAATTTAAAAGCCTCTAAGCCCAGGTCCAACCTTGCTGGCCAATTGATTCCGCTTCGGGAACGCCGTCACCAACAGCGGTCAAATTTCTAAGCCCTAATTAATTTATAACCGCTCCCCGTGGCTCGACAGAAAGCTCCACATCCAGCATCTAAGTATCACACTTGCGCCTTCAGCTATACTTAAAGCTCACCTGTCAGTCACGTTTCATGAATACGGCCGAGTCTAACTCTTTCATTCAAACAGCGCAGTAAAAATGTGGTCCCTGACCACTTTGGTTTTTAACGGGTGTCCCAAGTTTCCCGCGAGCACCACCCGGGCTAAAAAATAACCATGCGTCCACGGTTACTGGTCGCTGCCACACGCTGAACAAAACTGCGCTCCTCGGAGTCCAACTCCGGTCCTAGATTAATTTAACCACTTTTAAAAGCATCAGTATGGACTCCAAGCCCCAACAGTTTATTATCTGATGCCCGAATCTAATTCTACTGCTCAATTCGGGAATAAAATCCCTTAGCCAAATACCGTAATCTAAACCTTGCTTGGCTGGCGTCACGGTCAACAAATATAACACATTAACTTAAGCACTTAAAATATTCACTTAGACACATAACCTATTAACTTAACATTCACCCCAAAATTAACAGTAATAAATTTTGTCCGTCAAATATTCCCCAAACTTTTACTTTTATCACTAATTACCCAAAATCACCCTGGACATTTTCCCAGGAGTTCTACTGAGTGAACATTTAATTTAGCTTCCTTTCCCATTCAGCACCTTTGGATATTATTTTAATCAACAGGTGGTGCCTTACCTCTCTATTCAGGGCCCCCATCACTCAGTCGACCTGCTGGACTCCTGTCCGTCCGTTTGACACCACTGGACCCCAGCCAAACCACCTCACAAAATCCCTCCTCAAACCGGGTTTTCGGCACCAAAACTGTCATGGTTCGTATTTGAGGAAGAGACAAACGACTGCAAGGTCCCAGTGTGTCAAAGCAATGATTTTATTTACACCCGCGTGTGGTGGAGATGAGCTCTGCAAAACATCAGCCTCGATCTCCCCCGAACAATACATCAGCAGTTGTATTTATAATATAACACTGATGACGGGCATCATGCGTCAAAGCAGATAGATAACATGCATCAGTTCCAATAATCCCAACCTTGGACACATTCAAAAAGAACACTTCCTTCCTCTGTTCCTCTGCCAGATGCATCTTGTTATTTCACTTAATGTCCTTTACTTTGGAACTAACTATCACGTATGCAGGTAAAACAACTTTGCAGTTTCGAGCAAAACAAGTTTAGATACTGTGTATGTGTGCAGGCAAATGATGTGTGTCTTGACCTCAGTGCATGACCTTACTCTGAGTCATCTGTTGCCAGGCAGAACTCCAATGGAACAGATTGCTGAACACACAGGCCTCTATTCAGTTTCTAAGTTATGTGTGATGTATTGTAAGCATGTATGCAATTCTGTTTCCAACATGGGTAATTTGGCGAACTGTCTGAGAAGAGACAGCTCATAAATACCCTCCCGCAAATTGCCAGGGATTAGTCTCAGGTGAGTCGAGAATAGTTCAGAAAATGATGACTCTACCAGGGGTGGACACGGGAAAACATGGCTGTCCAGGGCGCTCCTCAGCCCTTTTCTAGGTGGGTGGCGGGATTGCCCCTGCAGCTGTCCTTGAGCTCTCAACCTCTGGGGGGCCTCTGGATGTCTGGGGCCAGGATCTCCTTCATGTCCTGGGAGGGCAGGGCTATGGCTCCCCACTACTATTTGAAACTTACAAGGAGAAACTTTATGAATACAAGTACGCCCACACACAATTCAATTTATTTATACAGCGCCAAATCACAACAGCAGTCGCCTCAAGGCGCTTTATATTGTACAGTAGATACAGAGAAAAACCCAACAATCATATGACCCCCTATGAGCAAGCACTTTGGCGACTGTGGGAAGGAAAAACTCCCTTTTAACAGGAAGAAACCTCCGACAGAACCAGGCTCAGGGAGGGGCGGGGCCATCTGCTGCGACCGGTTGGGGTGAGAGAAGGAAGACAGGATAAAGACATGCTGTGGAAGAGAGACAGAGATTAATAACAGATATGATTCGATGCAGAGAGGTCTATTAGCACATAGTGAGTGAGAAAGGTGACTGGAAAAGAAAAACTCAATGCATCATGGGAATCCCCGGCAGCCTACGTCTATTGCAGCATAACTAAGGGAGGATTCAGGGTCACCTGGTCCAGCCCTAACTATATGCTTTAGCAAAAGGAAAGTTTGAAGCCTAATCTTGAAAGTAGAGATAGTGTCTGTCTCCCGAATCCAAACTGGAAGCTTGTTCCACAGAAGAGGGGCCTGAAAACTGAAGGCTCTGCCTCCCATTCTACTTTTAAATACTCTAGGAACAACAAGTAGGCCTGCAGTGCAAGAGCGAAGTGCTCTAATGGGGTGATATGGTACTACAAGGTCATTAAGATAAGATGGGGCCTGATGATTTAAGACCTTGTATGTGAGGAGCAGGATTTTGAATTCAATTCTGGATTTAACAGGAAGCCAATGAAGGGAAGCCAAAACAGGAGAAACATGCTCTCTCTTTCTAGTCCCTGTCAGTACCCTTGCTGCAGCATTTTGGATTAACTGAAGGCTTTTCAGCGAGTTTTTAGGACATCCTGATAATAAAGAATTACAGTAGTCCAGCCTGGAAGTAATAAATGCATGAACTAGTTTTTCAGCATCACTGTGAGACAGGATATTTCTAACTTTAGAGATGTTGCACAAATGGAAGAAAGCAGTCTTACATATTTGTTTAATATGTGCGTTGAAGGACATGTCCTGGTCAATAATGACTCCAAGGTTCCTCACAGCATTACTGGAGGCCAAGGTAATGCCATCCAGAGTAAGAATCTGCTTAGATACCATATTTCTAAGATTTTCAGGGCCGAGTACAATAACCTCAGTTTGATCTGAATTAAGAAGCAGAAAGTTAGCGGCCATCCAGCTCTTTATGTCTTTAAGACATTCCTGCAGTTTAACTAATTGGTGTGTGTTACCTGGCTTCATGGACAGATAGAGCTGCGTGTCATCTGCATAGCAGTGAAAATTTATGCTATGTCTTCTAATGATGCTGCCTAAGGGAAGCATGTATAATGTAAACAGAATTGGTCCTAGCACTGAACCCTGTGGAACACCATAATTGACCTTAGTGTGTGAAGAGGACTCTCCATTTACATGTACAAACTGGAGTCTATTAGATAGATATGATACAAACCACTGCAGTGCAGTACCTGTAATACCTACAGCATGTTCTAATCGCTCTAATAGGATATTATGGTCAACAGTATCGAACGCAGCACTGAGGTCTAGCAGGACAAGCACAGAGATGAGTCCACTGTCAGAGGCCATAAGAAGATCATTTGTAACCTTCACTAAAGCTGTTTCTGTGCTGTGATGAGCTCTGAAACCTGACTGAAACTCTTCAAATAAGCCATTCCTCTGCAGATGATCTGTTAGCTGTTTGACAACTACTCTTTCAAGGATGTTTGATATGAAAGGAAGGTTGGAGATTGGCCTATAATTAGCTAAGACAGCTGGGTCTAGAGATGCTTTTTAAGTAAAGGTTTAACTACAGCCAGCTTGAAGGCCTGTGGTACATAGCCGATTATTAGAGATAGGTTGATCATATTTAAGATCGAAGCATTAATTAATGGCAGGACTTCTTTGAGCAGTTTTGTAGGAATGGGGTCTAAAAGACACGTTGATGGTTTGGAGGAAGTAATTATTGAAGTTAACTCAGAAAGATCACTGAGTTAACGTCACCTGTGTGAACACTCGTGTGTACACACAGGTGTAAAAACAGGTACTCACAGACACACACTTTCTTGGTTGGCTGCTGCCTCTAAACACATCCTTAGTCCTGTATCCTGCTCAGTAACCTTCAATATCTATTATTTACTGTTTCTTAAGCTTATGTCGGTTGTTGCTGTGTTTTCTCTACTGTCTTGTTTGCTTTTTGCTTGGTTTTTTTTCAGCAGGTGATCAAGCAGATTTTCACTGTCTTTTCTCTTTCTATCCCTCTATTTTATTTCTTTAACTCTCCTTCTGTGAACTCTCTTCCCTACTTCTCTTTTCTTCTTTCTTTTTGCTGTCCCCTGGTCCTGTCCGTTGTGATTGCAATAACTTAAAATATATAATATATATAATAATAACAAAGATAAACTATGACAGTCAAGTGGACCAGCTTACAAAAAGTCATAATGGTTTACATGGGAAAATAAACCTGTTGGGCATTTTTCTTGGCCTTCAGAAAATAATTCTGATTGCTACAGTGATGGAGGGTGGGCAACTGGACAGGCAAAAAAAATGTTTGGACACGCCTTCTCACTTAATGGTTTTTCTTTATTTTTACTACTTTCTACATTGTGGATACAACCTGAAGACATCAAATATGTGAAGCAAAAGATATAGAATCATGTAGCCAAGAAAACAATGCTAAATAACTCTAAATATGTTTTATATTTTAAAGTCCTGAGAGTAGCCACCCTTTGCTTTGTTGATAGCGCTGCAAACCCTCGGCCTTCTCTCAGTGAGCTTCATGATGTCGTCACCTGACATGGTTTCACCTCACAGGTGAGCCTGTCAGGATTCATTTGTGGAATTTCTTGCCTTCTTAATGATGTTGGGACCATCAGTTGTGCAGCAGTCAGGTTGGTGCACAGCTGACAGCCCTATCTGACAACTGTTAGAATTCATATTATGGCAAGAACCAATCAGCTAAGTGAAGAGAAACAACAGCCCATCATTACTTTATGAACTGAAGGTCAGTCAGTCTGGAAAACTACTAAAACTTTGAATCTGTCTCCAAGTGCAGTCACAAAAACCATCAAGCACTACGATGAAACTGTCTCACATGAGGACGGCCCAGGAAAGGAAGACCAGGAGTCCCCTCTGCTGCTGAGGATAAATACATCCAAGTCACCCGCCTCAGAAATCGCATTTTAACAGCAGCTCAGATCAGAGCCCAGATAAGGGATGGACATTAGACCAGTGGAAATGTGTGCTTTGGTCTGATGAGTCCACATTTGAGATCTTTGGTTCCACTTGCTCTGTCTTTGTGTGATGCAGACACGTTTGAATATTTGTTCAAGATTGAAGGCACACTGAACCAGCATTGCTACCACGGCGTCCTGCAGCAACATGTCATCCCATCTGGTTTTTAGTTGGACCATTATTTCTTTTTCAACAGCACAATGACCCCAAACACACCTCCAGGCTGTGTCAGGGCTATTTGACCAAGAAGGTGAGTGATGGAATTCTGCACAGTCACCTGAACTAAACCCAGTGGAGATGGTTTGGGATGTGATGGAGCGCAGAGTGAAGGCAAAAGGACCAACAAGTGCTCAGCATCTCTGGGAACTCCTTCAAGATTTCATGTGACGACCTCATGAAGCTCATCGAGAGAATGCTAAGAGTGTGCAAAGAGGAAAGCAAATGGTGGCTATTTTAAAGAATCTAAAATATAAAACGTGTTTTGTGTTATTTTACACTTTTTAGCTTACCACGTAATGTCATATGTGTTCATTCAGTGAGAATCTACAATGTAAATAGTATTAAAAATAAAGAAAACCCATTAAATGAAAATGTGCATCCAAACTTTTCACTGGTAGTGTACACACACACAGTCTCCTCTTGCCCTGCGATTATTTGGCATGCAAACAGGAGGGGATCAAACCATTAACCTTCCAGTTGTTAGATGACCTGGTCTACTGCCTGAGCTACAGCCGCCCCAGTGTATGCGCAACAATAAAGAGACATAAAGATTTTAAAAAGTCAAGTACAGACAGTGGCTGCAGTGGATATTTTCCTTGTTTTAACACTAGGTTTCACTTAAACACTTTTTTGTTTTCACGTTTACCTGGAGCTGGCTGATGGACCAGTAACAGCACGAGCATCGGCAGCCCACAGACAGTTGGACCACATAGTTTTGAAATGACCCTTTCTGACAGCAGACTATTTGCAGGTAGACCAACAGTCTATAACTGCCCACAGTGTTCCAACCAGCCACCACCCCTGAACTAAAATTTCCCATAAGATGTCAGGAGATGTACACACCGAGAAACGGGACAAAATAGCTATTAAAAAGGAACGGCTGTGGTTCGAGAGACCTGCTGTACCCATCGCCAACAACTAGGTGTCGCCCTGATATAATTTTTTTTCCTCAGAGGTGGACTGCTGAAATGTTTCTGCTTTAAAGATAGAGACCTATTTCAGTAGTAACATTAAAATCACAATAATAAAAAAAAAAATGGTGAAAGTGTGTGTGTGTGTGTGTGTGTGTGTGTGTGTGTGTGTGTGTTTCTGTCACTCTGTAAATTAAGAATTCCTCTTGGCATTACTGCTAAATGCCCCCCCCAAAAAAAAACATGAAATAAAAATGTAATTCTCATTTGTTTCTAACTGCTACAGTGTTTTTAGATGGTTTGCCATGAAATTAAAGGTAAATTATAATTTTAAAAAACAGCTTCATGAGGTTTCCTATACAAGTGATTTTATTATTATTACTATTGTTGTTGTTGTTATTATTAATAACAATAATAAGAACAATTATAACAGCCGAACATCGTACGTTTTAATGTCTGTCCGGAGGTCTGACCGGCAGCTCCACTGTCCCGCTGTCCTCTGTACAGGTTCAAAGGCACCGGCGGGTGATCCGTGGTATTTCTTAGCGGATTATATAAAAACGGGTTTTCGCTTTTTGTAGTTTTAATGTTTCTTTTGATTTAGTTTTGTTTAAATAGCAGCTCTAAGCAGATTATTCTGAAGCTACGATAATGTACAAGTATATGTTTAATGGGGTACAGCACAGATATAATTATTAAGAGTTTATCAAATTAAACGCATTTCTTTTTTAGTCGATTTTTAAAAAAAATAGAACTCAAAAATGAAAACACAGAAGTTTGGATTTTTTCTTTTTTAGCCACACTGTATTTTTATTACAGTTAGCATATTATGTCATAGCGACGTCAACGAAAAAAATCTAAACATGCGTCTGTTCTGTTTGTGTTCATATTCGATAGATTCATTCATTTTCATGTCCATTCAGCCCCAGGGATTCTTGTGTTATTGCGTTCTCTGAGCCTATCTTTTTCTGCAGTGTCACAATCGTATTATTAGGTTAAATCTTAAACTTGAGGATAAGGGAATTACACAGGTCTGTGAGGAAAACAACCAGCTCTAAATCATAACGCGTACTGACTGACCGAGAGGAAAGCCAGAAATAAAAGTAAATGATCGCAGCAGTAATTGTAACTGTGAAATATTCAAAGTCAAACATTTTCAATAATCAATATATAAAAATACGACTCATCATAGCTTGTTATAATAAGGCTTATTATAACAACCAAAACTATTATAATGATTAAGAATGGCAAAATGATTCGTAAACATTTTATAGTCGATGATATAGAGTTGAGTGAAGCGCTGTATTAGTTATTATCGGTTTATTTAATGACACGACTGCTATGAAGTCTACTCCTTATTGTCGTAAAGGAACGAAGAAAAGGCAATAAGTAGTCAAGTTAAAGGAGACACTGGTTTATAATCACACTATCAGTGCTTTTTATGTTGATAAAACCACAGCCTATTGGAGAATTGCTGTAGGAAGACTAAACTCAATTAGGGCATCTTAGAATGTAAAACATTACAGATCAATATTATTATTATTATTATTTCGTGTAAGACATCTACTCAGGCATCATTTAATATGAATTATACCAATTAAGTTGTTCCTTCACACAACCTCTCAGTATTCCGCTGCACAGCAGCTTTTCTATTAACATCTTGGCAGTCGGCGCGCCTGTCTATTGTGCGCATTTCTGGTATTCTATCGGCTCACTTTGCTCACACTTTGATGAAGTGTTTGGCAAGGCGACGTTGACGGAGACTTTGAACGGCTTTTCTCTTGCAGCCAGGTGATGAACGTCCGGCTCATCAGGCGGAATAAAAAATAATTAAAACCTATAAATTATCCCTCGGCAGCTCCTCTCTCTCAAAAAGAGATAAGAGCGCGCTATTTCAGCGAAAACAACACACGCTAACAATGGCCAGAAAGAAGGGGAAACAGCAGGTATGTGTGTGTGTTTTGATAGGTGGTGGTATCTAACCTGCAGCTGTGTGCAGTTAGATACCACCATTCAGAGGGAACGGGCGCATATGAAGATGTAGAAGGCGTGCGCTTTGGTTTGGATAAAACATTCTTGTAAGTGGGGAAGCAAACCCCCAAATGTCATCCTATCTATTTACGCTATGGCCCAATTAAAAGCATTTTTGTGTGCACTCGTGGCTCATGGTTTAACTGGGTCTGAGGCCCGCGTGTGTCTGTACAGTTCAAAATAAAGTAGAGGTGCGCACTTGAATTTTATACAAAAACAACAGTAACCAGCCAGTATTCTTCCGTTCATCAGCTGTATAGATGTAACAGCACAGCGTAACGAGACTGAAGGCGAGGAGCAGCGATAATCTCTTGTTTGGTTTCTCTGTGAAGCCTGCTCCCTGCGCCACAGCTCTCCACTTGGCTCAGAGACTCATGACATTATTGGACGTCGTCACACTCTGTTCCAAAGTGTCCCGGTCGGTGATTGGCCCGATACGTTTCATGCGCCTCTAGTTTGTGTGTGTGTGTGTGTGTGTGTGTGTGTGTGTGTGTGTGTGTGTGTGTGTGTGGACTTTGTGAAGAGTGTCACACAGCGGTGAAAAGCTCTGGGTGTGTGGGAGAGGTGTGCAACAGCGACCACAGTCAGTCTTATAGTAAATCAACGACCATGACCCTCTGGAGCGCCTTTGCGCAGGGAGGATGCCCACAGTTTCAGAATAATGACAACAACCAGCATCATTCCGGTGAGAAAATAACTATGTTTTAGTGCTTCCCGTAGTCATAATTTGGATACAAAATTTACCCACGCAGTGGAAGTGGATTAAGAGAACAGAAACCAGGTTCTTCAGAGAAGCACCGATGGAGGAGCAGCGGGATCTTAACAGCTCGGATAGCAGCGAGGGGGAGAGCGTTTCCCCGTCTCCCAGTCTGCCCTCCCCGCCTATATTGCCTCTACAGGTCGCCCAACAGGCCCACAGAACCACCAACTTTTTCATCGACAACATTTTGAGGCCGGACTTTGGCTGCAAGAAGGAGCACGGCCTTGGCCTGCGGGAGAGGGCGCAGACCTCCGGTCGGGAGCGCGTCCACCCGGCGATCAGCAGGCCGAGCCTTCCAGGGACGCCGTGCCAGGACTCCAACTGCAGTACTGACAGTAGTTCGTCCTCTGCTTCCTCCGCTTCTTTGGCAAGTCCCAAAAAGAGCAACGTTAGCGGCGGAGGAGCGGCAGCCGCTCCCTCTACCGGTAACGGCCATGGTGTAAAAGCAGAGGGGAGAACTGGCAGTGGGGCCGGGGAAAACACCTCGTCTTCGCTGGTGGTGCTGAACGGCACCGCGGCGCCCACACCGGAGACGCAGCCACTGCTCTGGCCTGCCTGGGTTTACTGCACCCGATACTCGGACAGGCCCTCATCTGGTAAGGCAGTAGATTCGTGAAGAAATGCAACTGTGACCGTGCGTAACTGAGGATTATTTCCACCTTAAACTCACTTAACAATTTTATTCATCAAGACTTTTTTTTAAACGTTAATATTCAACAGTTTCAATGCAACAAATGAAGAACCAATTTTCTAACAAAGCAAAGCACGAAATAAAGTTTCAGAACATTTTCAGACCTTCGTTTAAATGTTCTCAAAAAATGAAGCTACACTGACTCTACTCAAGTCTAATATCAAACCCAAATCGTTTGTTGGTTAGCAATATAATACTGGATATATGTTATTATAATGTTTCCATTGCCACATTAATTTATTTTTAAATCGTCTCAGGATTTCATGCCTCGTCTTTCCCGCTCGACACAGCACCACAATAAAAAAAAGAAAGAAAAAACCCGATTAAGACAGAAAACAGTTTAAAATGCTGGTTCATGTATTTATTTATTTCGGTTCAAAAATATTATATATTTAACATTTATATATTTTGGGATCAAAATATAAAATTCTTTACTAAACAGCTGTAACACTTTGGTGCGTTTGACGAGCAAGTTTTCTGTGGATTTCTGTTCGTTTAAAGTTTCACTTGCAAAATGAAAAAGGATTAAATAAATAATCATAAGAGCTATTTTAATTTTAATTCACGTGCATCAAAAAACACAACCAATGCTCGTGCGGCCTGTAAAAACTTCTCCCCGTTTGAATCATAATCGGTCCTGTTAGATTTCCATAAGCAGTCTTCCAGCGTTGATCCTGAAGGATTAGGATTGTGTAGCTGACAACGGAGCATATTTGACACCTACTTTGGCTGATTCCAGGAGATATTTTCTTTCCACAAAAAGCGGTGATGGCGTGTAATAGCTCCTGTGACCCGGTGTGTGAGCTGCCATCAGTAAGGTGGAATAAAACACAAAGGAACTGAAGGTAAATAAAGTCTTACAGCCTCGCGAGCCTGTTCCTCTGTACAGAAGACATTTTGAATTTATTAAGCTCGTGTTCAAATTTTACTAAAGCAACTATGACGCCGAGCAGATGTAAATAGCTAGAAGACACGTGCACACTCATTAATAAATATTTGTGTGTGTGTGTGTGTGTGTGTGAGCCATATTATTTGTCACGTGGACTTCAGTATTTCAAAGCCTAGAAGTAAAGACATTTAGTACTATTTTAAAAAGTCAATTGTACCCCAGTCACTTACACCAGAGGATTATTCAAACGATAGTCTTGTGTGGGATCTTGTTAATGAATTTAACTTTGTTCAGTGTGAACTGAAGCTTCTGTTCCAACTGGCATTATTTGTTTTTATCGTTTAAAAGGAAAAAGAGAAAAGGCCGTAAATGCATGTTTTTCTATGCACACCAAGATCTGTGCGGCCGAATATTCTAAAACATTAAAAAAGACTAAAAAAAAAAAAAAAAAAAAGGAAAATCTTATTGTCGAATATTTAGATGACAGATTATTGTGTGATAAACACCTAAACGTACGTGTGTTCGCAGTGATGTCAGACAGAGGCTCAGGCTGCTGTAGTCATCCGTGTAGGCAGTAATCAGGAGTGTGTAAGCGCGCTGATGCTCTGAAGACACCACCACACAGACATGTGCCACATAACGTTATTCTGTAAATTAAATAAAGAAATAATAACAATAACAATAACATAATAATAATAATATAATAATAATAATAATTATTATTATTATCATTATTATTATTATTATTATTATTATTATCATCTGTCATGTATCTATAGCTTGCAGGCTGGATTACTTAGAACTCCAACTCACTGGCCTTTGTTGTTTTGCGTACGCTGCATATTTATGTTTCCGCTCTCTTCTTTCGCCCTTACTGCAGGTCCAAGGACACGGAAACTGAAAAAGTCAAAAAGCGGCAAAGAGGACAAACGGCCACGCACGGCCTTCACGGCCGAGCAGCTGCAGAGACTGAAGACAGAGTTCCAAGTGAATCGCTACATCACGGAGCAGCGGCGCCAGTCTCTGGCCCAGGAGCTCAACCTCAACGAGTCCCAGATCAAAATATGGTTTCAGAACAAAAGGGCCAAGATCAAAAAGGCCAGTGGCTTCAAGAACGGGCTGGCCCTTCAGCTGATGGCGCAGGGACTTTACAACCATTCCACCACCACCATCCAGGAGGACAAGGAGGACAGCGACTGATGAACCCGACTTCCTCCTTACACTCACTCTGTACATTGTAAATATATAATATCTAATTTAACGTGGAGGATGAGGAACCGAGCTAGTGTTCGCCGCTGTCCTCTTCCTCGTCTCCTCCTCTTCAGAAGTGACTCTAGAGCAGAAGATTCGAGCAGACTGACCTGCCACCGCCAAACCAAAGATTTTATTGAAAAACAGACACTTTCAGAAACGTTAATAAGCAGCAGCACCCTTGATGTTAGACTGAAGTGTACCCTCACCCATCCATTCCTCCTCACAGCCATAACAGGCGCACACCGGCTGATGTTCTGGGGCATTTTTACTTCACTAATGGTAGTTGCTTTCGTTCTGGAACGCGCTGCTGACCACTTCCAACAGCCATACGCCTCTAAAACGAGTACTTTACTAATCCTGCGGTCAGTTTGAATAAGGTGCAACACACATTTTGAGTACCAAATGTGAACAACGCGGTTCTGTCAGTTAAAAAGACACAAGAAATCCCTTTGAATTTGTTAGGAACGTCACATGCAATCTGTTACAGTAAAAACACTTGTGGGATCTAATATAAATAGAGGATTCTGTATGATACCCTTTGAGAAACCACACAGAAAATATAATTAAAAAAAAATCAATATTATAAATAATAAGTTAAAATTGTAATTCTTGAGAGAAAGCCTCAATAAATGCCCATAGTTAACATTTTGTGAATATTTTATTGGTACAGCAGAGCACATAAAACGTGTTGTAGTCCTGTTTCAATTTCAGACATTCGCTGAAACTGAAACAACGTCTTCACACAAACACAACATCTGCAGCTTTGCCACACTCTCTGTTTGTGCGTCACTTCTTTTATCTAGTCGGCCGATCAATAAAAAGAAATAAACAAACGAACAAAGAAATTCAATTCAAATCAAATCTACGTGTGACCTGTACTCTATTTTCATAACGTCACCGTGTGTGTGCACCTGCAGCGCTTTCTTTAACGGGAAATAGTCGAACATTTTAATTGTGTTTTCTGAGCTTAATATCTCTTAAACGGACCCAAGGATTACTACAGTGCTTCTGTGCGCCATTTCCTCTGGTGTAAAGCGGCCTGAGACACTCGGCAAACAGCATCACACTATTTGAAATACATTATGTACAATTTCAAATAAACACTTTTATATTGGAACAGACCCAGTTGTGTGTGTGTGTGTGTGTGTGCAACTGAATATTCAATTAATAAAATAAAATGGAGGTGTGGCTGTCTGTGGAGAAGCTGGGGGTAAGGGGACGTCGCAGCTCATTGGTTCAAGTGAGTGGGGACAACTGAATCCATATTCATAGGTTTTTGGAAAGGAGGTGAATTTACACTGCAAGACGCATCGCTATCACGCCGTTCAAAGCGTTACAGAGCATGAAATTGCCTCTCCGTCTTTCTGTGATCACCCATTTCATCAGCCGGCTCTCTGCACAGCCTTAAACAAAAATACCAAGGTGTTGAAGGTAAACGCAGTGTGAGCCCGCCTGTGTGTGTGTGTGTGTGTGTGTCTCCGAGAGACAACCAGCAAATCGACAGGTCAAGGCACGGCCTACAAGCAGCACTAAAATAACACAGAAAGGCACAGATCAGGCAGGTGAGAGAGGGAGGGCGTATCTGATTTTTTTTTTCATGCAAATGGTTAAAAATCATACAAAGAAAATGACTGTTACATGTTCCCTACATTTAATCAGTTCGTGCGTTTCTTTATCATTTGAGCAGCCTTATCGGGTATTACTAAATACAATCCTCCCCAAAAAACACAGTTTTACTAACCCACACTCGAATAATCTTTGGTTTGGTTTGTTTTTAAATAAATTCTTTCATGTATTATTTTTGGAGTATATTTAAAAATCATGAAATAAATAAACTTTAAGGTTTTCTCGTTTGTATACAAGCTACATTTACAGACTATCGCTCAAACTGATTTTTTCACAAGATAAAAAGTGTGTTTGTTTAAAAGAAATAAATGTATCTTTCGGCCAGCATAACCTCACTTTCTTCGCTCTCCGTCCAGCTGTTGTTTTCATCCAAAGAAATGTGTTCTTATCGCCATTCTATCAGCTAGGTAGAATAGATAAATGACCTCCGGTTAATCTGACAAGTAAAATGAACCATAATTCCTTTTTGTTTGGAGGAAGGGGGCTTTGTTAGACCTTAGAGAAATATATAAACATAAACACCTTAGATCTGCGTTATCAGCTACTGATAGCAGTCCACTGTGTAATTATTTTGGACTAAATTAAACAGAATGAGTATCTTGGAAAGGAAACCAGTTATTTCCTGTAGCCTGGAGGTCATCTGTCATCTGGAGCTTCATAGTTAACCTATGGTTGTCTCTTCAGAGCCTGTCCAATGAAAGCACTCCTTACTCCTTATAAAAGAAAAAAAAGAAAGAAAACAGGCTGAGATCAATTTGTCAAAATCAAAGGTAGATGTTGTGACAAGTTGTATGGCCCTCTGCCTGTACCTGTTTTCTTCCACTCTTCTGCTGTTGCTGCTGCCAGCCTCAGAGGAAGTGGAGGGGATTTGTTATGATTCTCATACAGGCCTTTGGAATATCTATACCTATATATATGTGTGTGTGTGTGTGTGAGGGAGACCGGTAAAGATGCAGAGGGACTGAAGAGTGCAACCAAACAGCTGGTCCTGCGGCTACAGGAACAGCTTTCATTTACATGCAAATGAAGGTAATAAAGAAAGCCTCCCTGCTGATATAGAACTTTATGAATGTACATTATTAGTACTGCTGTTATTACTATCATTATCATCATCATCATCATCATTATTATTATTATTATTATTTGTATTATTATTATTAATAATAATAAAATAATAATAAATAATAACTTTTATTGAATAGAACAGGAGTCTTTGATAAACTGCTCTGTGAGCAGCAAAAAGAATTGAAAGTCCTCATTTCTCATAACAAAAAGTACACACAGCAAACCAAAAACTTCCAAAAAATTGAAAATTCCAAATCAGCAGATTGTTGTAAAACACCTGCTATGATCCAGTATTAATTAAACAACCAAATTACATTTCAAGTCATAAAATGACCAAATTTAAAACCTTCTTACTAAACAAAAAAATTTCTTGAGGAAGTGGCTGAAGAAAAGAAAAGGTGTTAACATGTGATACATGTTACATGCACAAGTGATACATGAAATTTGAACACACACGGATTACCGTGGTGTCTAATTTATTTGAATTCACAGGAATGCAATTCATGGCCAACATTTTTTCTGCTGAAATTCAAAATCTTCACATTAAAATTTGGGGGAAAAACCCACACTGTTATACAAACACACATGCAAAGGCTTTATGTATGTGTCTCATACACAGTGGTGTGCAGACTTTAACTCTGCATGCCTCTCTCTGCCTACAGTCTGTCAACAAGTGAACTGTGAGAGCCAGCAAAACAGTTGTGGCACAAATGGCCACGGTTGTTTTATCATGGGTGAGTAACAAAAGTGGCATTGAGTTGTACAGGCCTCCCACACTGTTGCTGTACACTGGGTGTGTGTGTGTGTGTGTGTGTGTTTGTGCTAAGATCCATAACTCATACATGGATTAACTGTTGGATGTTAGATGTATGTGTGCATGTGTGTGCCCATCTGCTCGGAAGAATTTGTTCGATAAGGATCACTCAGTCATTAAATGCCACATGTTGACTGCTCACCTCTGATACTCAAGATTTTTTCACACAGACTGGAGCGAGTGAAATGTTGGGTTATATTGTGTCATAAGATAGAACATATACCAGCAATAAGCCGATATATTCAACATAGAAGGACTTATCTGTAAACCAACACAACAACATCTAACTTTATTTATATTATGATTATTATTTTAGCACGGTTACAGTTAATTTTGCACATTGTGTTTACAAAAAAACAACCAAACACCTAAACACACTTTCTTAAAATGACCAAACACAGAGTACAAAAAGAAAGCTGTGTGTGTTCCCCTCAATCACTGTTAGACTGTCACTACCTCTGTGACGGTGTTATTTTAAATGGCCGATGGCAAATAGCAACTGGAACAGAAAACAATGATATAAAATTATTAGAAACAAACTGATAAACAATGAGATAAGACACCCATGAGATATGACAACAGATGCTTTTCTTATATTTCACACAATTCCTCTGTGTACTCTAGTGTATTCTGGTCGTCTGGAAATTAATGAAACTGGAATGAAAAGGCGTCTGTTTTGCATACATGGACACAAACTATACTTTGTCAGTAAGAATTTGAATCAGTAGAACTGAAATCCACATATTTATTTCCCACAGATCTGTGACAGGTCTTAGACTGAACCAGAAATGGTGGTTTGTTACGGTGGCGTGTTTGTAAACCAGCTCTTCTAAACAGTGTTGATGCCTAACACTAACCAAAGAGCGAATACAACAAAACCAAAAGAAAGACGTGTGAACATGTTGTCATCGTGTAACTGATATTATCAGCACAACTTCGCTTGTGTCTTTTGTATGATTGTGCTTTGTGTTTCTTTGTGCGTGTGTTAGAGCTGGACTCTCAACACGCCTGTGAAGTTTGGTAGAGGCTGAGTAATGTGTCTTTGACTTACAACAGTTTCGTGCTTCACGTGATTGATCGAAACTCGGCGCGTTGCTATGCCATTTAGTTTTCATGACAACTCTTTAGAGTCCATTAAGTGAAGATCATGTTGATCTCATGAAATCCCTCTGTGTTTGTAAAGGTATGAGGCCTGAAATTGGCAGAAAATGTGGCCAAAATTACACATTAAATTCAAAATGGCAGATTTCCTGTTGGGTTGAGGATGAGACTTTTTTTGTGTATCTTGATATCTGACATTAGGATGCAGAGTTTCAAATGCATAGATGAAACAGTGCAGGGACTCCTTTAAAATTTTATAGGTGGCATTGTGGAGCCATTTTGCAATATTCAATGAAAAGGGTTAGAAAACAGGAAAGCCTTCATCACATTTGAGAGTCTGCCAGGTTTGACGGCTGTTCAAGCTTTCCAAGCTCTGTGAAAACTACTTCCTGTTGATGGCGAATTGCTATTCCACCAGGGTGCGCCGTTAAATGAAAGCTCACAATTTTCACACTGAAGCATCATCAATTTCTGATGTTTATTCAGGCAGCTTTTGAGGTGTATGGGGTCAACCTGGGAGGAGCAGTACATCAAAGTATAAAACATGACATTTCCTTACAACTAGGTGGCGCTGTAACTATTGCTTACAATGAACATATGCTGTTCAGAGAGGGACTCTCATCATGCCTTTGAAGTTTGGGAGAAACTGGACAAGGTGTCGTAGAGTTATAGCAATTTCGTGCCTCATGGCAAAACACCAAAATTCGCAGTGTTGCCAAGGTTACAGGCTTTGATAAAAACTCAGTTTTCAGTGTATAAGACCAACTCAAAATTTGAGGTTGCTGGGGTCAGCTGCCTTGAAGCTGTACTCCCAAAGTGTAAAACATTACATTTCCTGTTCCCACTAGGTGGCGCTGTGAACACTGTAAAATATTGCAGTTAATATGTATTTGGGGGCGGAGCCTGATGACATGTGAGACCTTTGGTTCAGACTGGACAAAATATGTCAGCCAATTAAAATTTCACAGCTAATGATCGAAATTCCCCCACAAACACTCTGCGAGGAAAACTCAAAAGCTCAGCAGTTTAATATGGCCCACGTCAAAATATGAATCTGATAAATGATCCAATAACATCCCGAGGAGTTCAAAAGTATTCACTGGACCCGATGCATGTGCAAAATTTAATACTTCCTTAGTGTTTGAACATGTTAAGGCCCTCAAAAAGGAGATTGAAGATAAAATTAAACAGATCGATTGTAATAGGGCCTTCACACTTTTAGTGCTCGGGTCCTAATAGAAGTAGCTTGAAACTTAAGCTAGCAGCCAGCCATCAAAGCTAGCCGGCCCACCTCCTCTCAGGGTCTGTTTGTTCCCAAACATAGCATACATACAGTGTATTTACATGGTTTCCTTCTGCAGCTCCTCAAATACAACTGCCATTCAAGGGTCTGAACTTGGATCCCCTCATGTCCCCACCCCATGCTGCAGTGATGCCAATTGATTTAAGCCAGCAGGTAAGTGAGGTTCAAACCAAAGAGAGTCTCATAAGCTTTATTTCAGTTGTTTGTGCGGTGGTTGCTAAATGCTTCAGTTTGTGAACAAATGTCTCAACACACATATCAGTTCACTGACAGTGATGCCTTTAAATTACAATTGATTATATGCATAACATTCTTCCCCCTGTGCACCATCTATCACTTGTCTTTGTTTTTCATGACAATCTATATCATGAAAAAACATATTGTGGCCACATAACAGTAAGGGCCAGGGAGCATAAGCACATGCATTTGTCTGGCAATTTGTGTAATCTTTAATTACACAAGACTGGAAATTCACCCATGTAATGCACAACACACTCTCAGCTCTCACACAGTAACAGAACAGAATACCAAAACACACCAGCATTTCGTTTTCCGAGCAGAGCGGTAAAAGTCCTCGGCATCTTCTGAACATCCGCTGTAAAAGGTTACAGAAGTAGTAAAAATGACAACGCTGACATTTCCCCAAATCCTCTGTTTGCAATCGCAGTTATCAACAATTGCCAAACAAAATGGCAGCAGTGCTTACTGCGTATGTGTCTGAGCAAACAAGGATTCTGCACCAGCAGACTACATTACACTTAAGAGGGAATTACACCCCGGGAATTTATTGATGCTGTTTTTTTAATGACATAACATAGATTTGCAAAAAAAACAAAACAAAACAAAACATCAACATCAAAAATAATAATACTAATATTAATACTACTACTAATAATAATAATAAATAATAATAATAATAATAAAATACAATGTAAATGTGTTCTTTATCATTTCAGAAGCATTAAATGTAAGATTTTTGGTATGGGCTCGCAGTCAATAAACACACTAGACACATTAGAAATTAGACCATAAAAACTCATATTTACAAACTTTTTGGCAAGTCTTCAAGCCTATTTTTGCATCAGTTATTGTGCAACAGAAAGTTAAAAATACATCTGCATGTCATAATTTGCAAAGATAATTAGAGCAATGAAGGGCATGGAATCATTAAAAAATGATATCAAATGCAGGTTCTCAGAGAAAGCCTAAATCTGACATCAACAATGTATCCTGAAAAAACAATTATGTGATGTACACATGAATAGCATATTTTATTTACCAGAAGATCAACTAAATAATAACAACAATGTATCACAATACAACAATTAGCAATGAAATTTTATTAATTCTGATATGGAAGAATGTGCAATTTAATAATTAAACATAATTTAAAGGAAGATAGGTGACTTGTTTACTATAATTGTGCATATTCATAAATAAGTAGAAATGCACTCATTATTTCTCAGTTTAACTGACTTACAACATTAAAAGTCAACTCAGTTTCTATAACGACACTGAGCACTGGCCACAAAACAAGTTCTTGAACACTGCACTAATAAATATTGTCATACTAAAAAAAGGGTCACGCGACTAGACATGTAACACACATAACTAAAACGTTTACTTATAGTGAAAGAACCCATGGAGAGTTATTCCATTCCTTACTGTCCTACTGAGTTTTACAATCTTTTTGGCCAGTTGCATCAATCTTATTTAGAATTTCATTAATGATTGAATGATTTTCTCTTACATCTACCATTATGTCCAGAACACAACAATTTGTTGCTAAAAAGTCAGATTTGAAAGCAAAACCGGGCTGAGACATCATAGGCCTTCAGTCTTCCTGTGCAGGCTCATCGTATCCATCTTTCTCTCTGCTCTCTGCTCCTTCCTCTGTCTGTGTGGAGGCGTGGATATGTGTGTGGATTACCCACATCTTCTGTGGCAGGGGCGGGTCTTCCTCTGCTTCCTGCCTTTCAGTCTAGCATACCTGTGATAATTAACTCGCCTGTTAACAATCCTGGATCCTGGCTGCTGTTTAAGGAGAAAAAAGACCTTCTGTTACATATTCTATATGTATGAGGAATGATCCCTGTTTGCGAGGGTGTGTGGACACTTCTTCAACACACTCCGACTTGCCTGGTCATGCCCCACAGCTTAAATACAAAAAAGCTGTGCAGATGTGAAATCACTGGTTGCTTGATCTCCACCTACTGTCGGGTGATGTGTGTGTTTGCTTTACACAGTGTACAGTGTCTGTCCATGACTTTCGTGGTGGGGAGCCTGTCGGTTGGGAGCCTCCCGTGATTGCTGTCCTTTGGAAAAGCAGCGTTTGTTACTCCTGTTTCCAGGTTAAGGCCCTTTCACATAGGAATCGGATGTGCTGCGCTGACTGCTAGACCTGCAGGACTGTTTTGAGCGTCTTCAGAGAAGCCGCAACCACTGATTATCACATAGGCTGGACCAGACAATATACCTGGACGTGTGCTCAGAGCCTGTGCCGATCAGCTGACTGATGTCTTAGCAGACATCTTTAACATCTCCCTGAGCCACGCTGTTGTGCCACAGTGCTTTAAAACCACCACCATCAGACCTGTACTAAAGACAGCTACAGCCTCGGAGCTCAAAGACTACTGCCCAGTAGCACTTACTCCAATCATCATGAAGTGCTTTGAGCGGCTGGTCCTGAGTTACATCAAGAAAGCATACCACTCGGAGTCTGGTGGCGTAGGCGGTCAAGATGGCAGCTTGAATGGGGAAGCTCCGTTGCAGTGGCAGCTAATTTGCTAATTAGACTTAGAACATTACGCTACACAACACTTACAAAATATCACCTCAGGACAGTGGGAAGCTTGAAGACTCTCTGTGAAAGCTCAGAAATGCCGAGTCACCAACAAAAACTTACGCTTCGACGGCAAGAAGGCGCTAGCAAGGAAACGTCGGCGAAAGCTAATGAGGCGCACCCGCCCTCACCTCTAATGTCGGATGCTATTCAGACTGCTACAACTGAACAAATGGCCAAAGACATTGCAAGTATTTACATGCTACTTAAGGAAACCTCCGAGACACAAGAGAGCAAGCTGAATGCTATCCAAACTGCTACGAGGGCAGTGGAGGCTAAGCTAGCGGATATGGCTACTCGAATAAGCAACACTGAGTCTCGTCTGGATTTCCTTGAGGATGCTAGCAGAGCGCTAAAGGAAAATCCTCCTGCTACTAGTGACGAAGTGAACGCTCTACGACAGAAATTAGACGACCTCGAAAACAAAGGACAGAGAAACAATCTGCGCTTTGCCGGCTTTCCAGAGGGCTGCGAGGGTTCGGACGCTCTAGCATTCGTGCGCAACACGATCCCACAACTCCTGAAGGTCGACTTCCCGGGCGGGCTAGAGATTGACCGCGCACACCGCAGCCTGGTGAGACGCAAACCTGACGGTCATCCCCCGAGGGTCATCATCGCCCAATTTTTGCGATTCCAGGACAGGGAACGGATCGTGGAAGCTGCGCGGAGGCTGGGGCAGCTGAGCTGGAACGGCCACCGCATTATGATCTTCCCTGACTACTCCAAACTTGTCACGGACAAACGAGCGGCATTTAATCCCTGTAAACGGCTGCTGCATGAAAGGAAGATAAAGTTCTCCCTACTGTTCCCAGCGGTGCTGGTGCTGAAAATGACGGAGGGCAGACGTGAGTTTACCGACCCCAAAAAAGCCCAGGACTACATTCTGTCTTTACCTTAAGGGAGTTATTTACAGTGAGGGCTTGGATTTAAACACTACCCTTTTTCTTTTTTCTTTTTTTTTCTTTTTTTGCCCTAGCGTTAATTGACACGCCATACACGATATACTTTGCACCTCCTAACTGTTCAGTTTCAATATTATAGGGCTTCGCAGTTTGATTTGACTTTTTCGGTTGTGCTACTTTTGAGAATGCGACACAATCCACTTGGTAGAGAAGCTCACTAAGACTATTAAATTCCTCTTTTAGTAATTCAGTTGTTATGAAGCCCTTTTCAGTTTGTCAGGGGACAGTTCTAACCAACCTGCATAGAGGTTTGTTCAGTTAGCTAAGTCCTGGAACGACTGTTTTCCTCATATTACATCGACTTAATATGCTGCTGCTGCTGGCGACGGGTCCTGTTTATGACTGTTCGACTGGTTAGAGTCACGGACCATAAAGTTTATGTTTTACTTTCTGGGGCTCATAGCCCACCTGAGGGTAACTAGTGTTCTCGGTTGCCCCAGAAGTATCTGTTTAAATGTTTATCAATTGTTATTTTTATTTACTTCCAAACCCCCCCACTTTTCTTACAGCCAGCCTTCCAAATATTGTCCACTCAGCACTGAATTCCTGGTTCTAATAATAAGTTACCCCACTGTTATATGTCTGATACGTATTGCATGATGGCGAATAAGCAACAAAGGGCCCTTACTTTAATGACCTGGAATGTAAAGGGCCTTAACCATCCAATCAAAAAAAAGAAAATCATGACATTTATCAAATCAAAACAAGCTGACATTGTTTTTCTTCAAGAGACTCACTTGTCTCCCCAAGAGTCAGATAAACTTTGCCGTGATTGGGTGGGTCAGGTATTTTTTTCGTGTGGCAGCAGTCAGAGTAGGGGTGTCGCAATTTTAATTCATAAGCAGTTACAGTTTAAATGCACCCGGGTGGTTAAGGACGAAGATGGGCGGACATTGCTACTCTTGGCTGAGATTCAAGGCCATAGGATGATTTTAAGCAATATCTATGCACCAAAAATTGACGACCCCACCTTTTTTGGAAACTTGGAATGCAAAATTAGTGATATGGGCAACTACCCTGAAACATCACAAACATCAGAACTCTCTGCCTGGGAGGGATGTGAGGTGGGCAAATGAACTGAATCATTTCTTCAACAGATTTGATTCAGCCATGAGGCAGTCTCCAACATCGGCTGCAGACTCACCCACCCCCACTGCTGCTGTTCCACCTCTGACACCTCAGACACTTCACACCTCCTCTATTCACCCTGCTCACTCCTCCCCACCCCCAACAACAGCATCCAATACACACTCAACACAAGGCTCCAGCCTGTCTCTCTCAACCACCCAGGTTAGGAGGGAACTGAGGAGGATTAAAGCCAAGAAGGCAGCGGGTCCAGATGGCATCAGCTCGAGGGTCGTCAGGTCCTGCGCGGACCAACTGTGTGGTGTGATGGAGCACCTCTTCAACCTGAGCCTGAGGCTGGGAAGAGTCCCACAGCTCTGGAAAACTTCCTGTGTTGTTCCAGTGCCAAAGACTTCACGCCCCAAGGACCTCAACAGCTACAGGCCGGTGGCTCTGACATCCCACCTGATGAAGACCCTGGAGCGGCTGGTCCTGGCTCAGCTTCGGCGCCTTGTGAGCTCATCACTGGACCCACTTCAGTTTGCCTATCAGCCTGGCATTGGAGCGGATGATGCCGTCATTCACCTCCTACATCGTTCCCTCGCTCACCTGGAGACCGCTGGGAGCACTGTGAGAATCATGTTCTTTGATTTCTCCAGTGCCTTCAACACTATTCTTCCCTCGGTTCTGAAGGACAAGCTGGAGAACTCAGGAGTGGACCATCACCTCACTACCTGGATTTTGGACTACCTCACCGACCGACCACAGTATGTGAGGACTCAGGGCTGTGTGTCGGACAGGGTCGTCTGCAGTACGGGGGCCCCACAGGGAACGGTTCTGGCTCCGTTCCTCTTCACCATCTACACTGCAGACTTCTCCCACAACTCCACCCAGTGCTTCCTGCAGAAGTTCTCTGATGACTCTGCAATAGTCGGCCTCATCACTGATGGGGACGACAAGGAGTACAGAGGACTGACTCAAGACTTTGTGGACTGGTGCCAGCTGAACTACCTCCAGATCAACGCCAGTAAAACCAAGGAGCTGGTGGTAGACTTCCGCAGGCACAAACATCCTCCACTGCAACCACTGAATATCCAAGGTATGGACATCGAGGCTGTGGACAGCTACAGGTACCTTGGTGTTCATCTGAACAACAAACTGGACTGGACTCATAACTCAGACGCCCTCTACAGGAAAGGGCAGAGCAGGCTGTACCTGCTTCGGAGACTCAGGTCGTTTGGAGTGGAGGGCCCACTCCTGAAGACCTTCTATGACTCTGTGGTGGCCTCAGCCATCTTTTATGGTGTGGTCTGCTGGGGGGCAGCATCTCTGCTGGGGACAGGAAGAGACTGAACAGGCTGATCCGAAGGGCCAGCTCTGTTCTAGGATGCCCTCTGGACCCAGTGGAGGTGGTGAGTGACAGGAGAATGGTGGCTAAGCTGTCATCCCTGTTGGACAACATCTCCCACCCCATGCATGAGACTGTGACAGCACTGAGCAGCCCCTTCAGTGGGAGACTGCGGCACCCACGGTGTGGGACGGAGAGATTTCGCAGGTCTTTCCTCCCCACTGCTGTCAGACTCTACAATAAAGACTTTTGCAGCTGATCAAACACACAAACCCACACATGTGCAATAAGACTGCTATACGTGCAATTCTTCTTCTGACGAAGTTGTGTTTTTGTATTTTCCTACTCAGTTGTATATAGTATTTGTATTTCTATTTTATTCTATTGTATATATTATTCTATTCTATTTTATTCTATTGTATATAGTATTTTATTTTATTTTATTGTATTTTATTGCATTCCAGTGTTTTCTAATTTCTGCTACATAACTTTGCACTTTTGCTGTAACAAAACAAATTTCCCACCTGTGGGACTAATAAAGGCCATCTTATCTTATCTTATCTTATCTTATCTTACCCAATCCTGATAGCAGGGGACTTCAATTTGGTCATGGATGATATACTGGATCGAAGCACTCCCTCACAGCGACACTCTAGATCAGCTTCGGTCGCTATAAAAATGTGTAGGACCTTGGGTTTGGTAGACGTATGGAGAGTATTCAACCCATCCACAAGAGACTACACCTTTTATTCTGCCCCCCACAACACTTTTCTTGTGTCAAATTCTATCATGCCCTCAGCATTGTCTTGCTCTATTGGTAGTATACACGTTTCTGACCACGCCTCGGTGCTCTTGCATCTGAGCTCATTTGGTAGCCCCCTCAAGCCTCCCAGATGGAGGCTAAACTCAAGCCTTTTACATGATCCCAACTTTCTCCACTCCTTAAGAGAGCAGATCAATTCTTATATAGAAATTAACCTCTCCACAGCTCCTAGTGCAGGTGTAGCATGGGAAGCTTTGAAAGGTTTTATTAGAGGGTTCATAATCCACCGTGCCTCATATAAGAAAAGAACTGCTCTGACCAAGCAGATAGACCTGGAGAGGAAGATTGCCATAGCTGAAGCCACTTTTAAGGCAGACATGAGCTCAGCAAATCTGACCCACCTAACTAGACTTAAATATGAGTTCAACTCAATTTTGACTCAGAAAATTGAGTTTTCTCTATTTCGGGCTAGGCAGAAATACTTCGAAGATGGAGATAAACCTGGCAAACTGCTTGCAAGATATATTAAACAAAAAGAAGCTCAGACTATCATAGCAGCAATTAGAGCACAGGATGGCACTATGGTGTCAAAACCCTCTGAAGTGAATGAAGCCTTTAGAGATTTCTAGATGCAACTCTACTCCTCAGAAGTACAAGCAAACTCTCAGGAAATTAACAGTTTTCTCTCCCCCCTCAACCTCCCAACTCTCTCTAAGACACAGGTGGACTCCGTGGATGCCCCAATTTCAAAGGAAGAGATCTTAAAGGTAATCAAAAACCTTCCAATTGACAAGGCCCCTGGGTTGGATGGGTTCACAGCAGAATTTTACAGGAACTTTGCAGAGGAGCTCTCCCCTTTACTCCTTCAAATGTTTGAGGAGGCCCTGGATAAGGGCAGCCTGCCACCAACACTGTCGGAGGCACTTATTTCCCTTGTCTTAAAGAAAAACAAAGACCCACTTGACTGTAAGAGTTACAGACCAATAAGCTTGATCAATTGCGATTGCAAAATTTTAGCCAAGGTACTAGCAAACAGATTAGATAAGGTCATGACTTACTTAATACACCCCGACCAAGTTGGTTTTATTCGGACTCGCAACTCTGCCGATAATGTTAGACGCCTAATTGATATTATGTGGGCAACCCAGAATAAATCCCCTACGGGGGACTTTTCTCCAGCTATAGCCCTCTCCCTAGATGCAGAGAAAGCATTCGACAGGGTAGAGTGGCGTTTTCTATTTTGTGTAATGGAAGCATTTGGCTTTGGCCCAAAATTCATAAGGTGGGTCAAACTTCTCTAAAACAATCCAAGAGCATCAATACTAACAAACCGTATTATATCACAGTCCTTCGACCTCCACAGAGGTACAAGACAGGGCTGCCCACTGAGTCCTCTGCTTTTTGCTCTAGCTTTAGAGCCTCTAGCAGCGACAATACGTAGAGACCCTGATTTTCCAGGTATCCAGGTCCACAATGATAATCACAAATTGATGCTCTATGCTGATGATGCCCTGGTCCTAATATCGCAGCCAGAACGCTCTCTACCTGCTCTCTTAAGAATTATTAACCGGTTCTCTAATATATCAGGATATAGAGTAAATTGGTCAATCGTGGCTCAAGAGTTGGGAGTTCGCCTTGTAATCGGAAGGTTGCCGGTTCGAGCCCCGACTCGGACAGTCTCGGTCGTTGTGTCCTTGGGCAAGACACTTCACCTACCGCCTACTGGTGTTGGCCAGAAGGGCCGATGGCGCGATATGGCAGCCTTGCTTCTGTCAGCCTGCCCCAGGGCAGCTGTGGCTACAACTGTAGCTTGCCTCCACCAGTGTGTGAATGGGTGGATGACTGGATGTGTAAAGCGCTTTGGCGTTAAATTTTAATTCCCACCTTCATACTGAGGCCTCCATATGGCTCAATCCCAAACTCTGCATTAATAAGTCTCCGTTCTTCTGGAGTCTGTGGGTCCAGAGAGGGATACTTGTTCTCAGAGACCTGTATCAGGGGAGAATTCTCAAGTCCTTCAATGACCTTAAAGCACAGTTTCAGTTGCCATAGAGTCAGTTCTGGAGGTACTTGCAGCTCCGGCACTTATTGCTCAAAACCTTTGGTTCCTCCTCCACACCACCTCCAACTGTTGAATATCTCAGCTACATCAAACAACTCTTTGGGGGAGGTCGTGAAGTCTCTAAATATTACTCAATGCTTGTTGAGGGCATGAGTAAAGGGCTACCCGCCCTCCGGTTAGCTTGGGAATCTGACCTTGGTGTGGTTTTTACGGATCAGGAATGGACTACAATTTTGCAGAATAGTAAGAAGGTGTCCAGGGAACTTAGAATGAGGCTAATCCAATTCAAATTACTACACCGAATTTACTGGTCACCACACAGACTGTATAGGGCGAACCTCATACAGTCCCCTGAATGCTGGAGATGTCAGACTGGGGTGGGCACATTGACCCATATGATTTGGAGCTGTCCTAAAACCCAAATCTTTTGGACTGAGATACATGACTTTATCAAATCAACTATACGATGGGATATTCCTTTCTCACCAAGACTATTTGTTTTGGGGGACCCATCACTCCTTAAATATGCTCCGCCTAAGGCCGCTGAGTGGGTACAGACTGCATTGATGCTGGGGCGTAAACTCATTATCTCCCAGTGGAAGGCCCCTTCCACCCCACCTATCTCTGTATGGCATATTCAACTAGGGAGACTCGCTGCACTAGAACAACTCTCATACAGACTTCTGAATAAAGTGGAGAGTTTCCACCTGAAGTGGGATCCATATCTGTCCAGAATAAAAGGATCATACTAGAACTTAGAGTGGGACAGACATTGGAATTCTGAGGAAGTGCACTCAGGGATGTCAGAGTGTGGCATGCAGTAAGACCCACGTAGTCATAGGCTGGCTGTCTTTGTTTTTTTATTCTTTTTTTGTTTGGTTACTTATTTATTTATTTATTTTTTTGTTTATCTCTTGCTTTGTTCATCCCCCCTCATTTTGGTTTTGTATTCTCTACTGTTCTGCTGCTATGCTGATGTATTTTTTTCTATGTGATGTAATCTGTCTCTACAGTGGACTGTAGTGTTCTAAAAATACAATAAAATATTAGTCACAAAAAAAGAAAGCATACCACTCAAATCGATCAACGGACGATGCGATCTCATTGGCCACCTAGCCCTATCACACCTGGATCAACGTAACACCCACGTAAGAATCCTTTTCGATGATTTTAGCTCAGCATTCAACACCATCAACCCCCAACAGCTGATCAGATCCAACAACATCACACTGAGCACAGGCGCCCCTCAGGGATATATGCTGAGCCCACTACTCTTCACACTGCTGACCCACGACTGCACCTCCAGCTCCAACAAAAACCAAGTTTCAAGTTTAATTGTCATGTACAGATAAACAGTAGCCACATTTACCCATAATGAAATACTTTGGTTAGATATTTAGAGAATTTAAGACAAGTTCGTATTTACATTTTGTGCAAGAGTATTTACAGGTTATGCAAAACTTGTGCAATGAGCATTTAAGTGGCATAAGCTGAAGTTACAGTGTGCAGAGTCCTGTAATTGTAGTGAGTGTGTAATGGTTTGTATAGAATGTCAGCAGTTCAAAAGCCTGATGGCTTGTGGGTAAAAACTGACTCTGTGTCTGGTAGTGCGGGTCTGAATCCTCCTGAACTGCCTGCCGGACAGCAGGAGTGTGAAAAGTCTGTGGCTGGGGTGGCTGTGTCTTCCTCATGCAGCGCTGTCTGTAGAGATCCTGCATGGCTGGCAGTTCAGTCCTGGTGATGGTCTGTACTGATCTTACCACCCTCTGCAGAGCTTTGCGGTCCAGAGCATTACAGCTGCCGTACCAGGTGGTGATGCAGCCAGTCAGAATACTCTCAGTGGTGCATCTGTAGAAGTTTGTAAGTATTCTGGGGTTCATGCTGAATCTTCTCAGGCACTGCAGGAAGAAGAGCCGCTGTCTTGCTGCTTTTGTGATCACACCAACATGGTGTGACCAGCTCAGATCCTCGCTGATGTTGATGTCCAGGAATCTGAAGCAGCTGACTCTCTCCACCTCTGCCCCTTCGATGTGGATGGGGGTGTTGCCTCCTCTCTGCAGTCTCCTGTAATCCACGACGAGCTCCTTGGTTTTGCTGACGTTAAGCAGCAGGTTGTTGTCACGGCACCGTGATGTCAGGGCTCTCACCTCTGCCCTGTATGCCATCTCATCTCCATCAGAAATGCAGCTGATGATGGTGGTGTCATCTGCAAGTTTGATGATGGTGTTGGAGCTGTGTGTTGCTGTACAGTCGTGGGTGAACAGGGTGTACAGCAGGGGGCTGAGAACACATCACTGGGGGGCACCTGTGCTGAGTGTGAGTGTGGATGAGGTGATGGCACCGATCCGAACCTCCTGAGGTCTGTCTGTCAGGAAGTCCAGGATCCAGCTGCACAGGGAGGAGCTGATGTTCAGGTCACTGAGTTTCATGACTTGTCTGGATGGTATGATGGTGTTGAAGGCGGAGCTATAGTCTATGAACAGCATCCGTACCTATGTGTTTTTCTGGTCCAGGTGAGAGAGGGCAGTGTGAAGTGCAACTGCTATTGTGTTGTCTGTAGATCTGTTGGACCTGTAGGCAAACTGGAGCGGATCAAGTGAAGCAGGGAGTAAGGATGTGATGTGAGCTTTGACTATGCACTCTAAGCACTTCATGGCAATGGAGGTGAGTGCTACTGGGCAATAGTCATTTAGGCAGCTCACATTAGTTTTCTTAGGTACAGGTATGATGGTGGTCCTCTTAAAACATTTTGGGACAGCAGACTGGAGCAGGGAAAGGTTAAAAATGTCTGTGAAGACATCTGCCAGCTCATGGACACATGCTTTGAAAACCCGACCTGGAATGTTGTCTGATCCAGGAGCTTTCCGAGTGTTTACTTTCCTGAAGTGTTTACACACGACTGCCTGAGATATCTGAGGAGAGCAGCTGTCCTCTTCCAGCAAAAGCTCCTGAGTATTATGTTTATCAAAGCGTGCATAGAAGGTGTTAAGCTCGTCAGGTAGAGAAGCAGTTACCACCCTCACTCTGCCGCTGTTTCCCTTGTAGTCTATGATGGTGTTCAGACCGCTCCACATGTTCCTGGTGTTGGAGTTGCTGTAGCAGAGTTCCACCTTTTCTTTGTACTGTCCCTTGGCCGTCTTTATTGCTTTTCTGAGTGCATACAGGGATGTTTTGTATTCATCTGGGTCTCCGGATTTAAAGGCTGCAGTCCGCGCTCTGAGCACTGCGCTGACCTCTCTGTTAACCGACGGTTTCTGGTTGGGGTAGGTTCGTACAATAGCCCACGGTACGACGTGATTGATGCATTTGTGAATAAAGTCTGTTACATACTCAACATAACTGTTGATGTTGTTGTCAGTGGCAGTCCGGAAGACTTCCCAGTCTGTGATGCTGAAGCAGTGATGCAGGGCGCTGTCTGAAAACAAAGACGTTGCAGTTTTTAATCTCCCTTTGGAAAGCTATCCTGGCCCAGTTCATCCAGCTTGTTTTCCAAAGACTGGACGTTCGCTAGAAGAATTCTAGGAAGGGGGGTGCAATGTTTGTCTTTCCTGGCTCTTTTCCCCCTTTTTCTCCATCATTTCGTATGTCCAGCTAGCCAAGGTGAGTCACCACCATTCACAAAAACAGTCGGTTTGTGAAGGTCCGGATTGCGAGTTTTGACGAATGTCCAGGAGAGTTTGTCTGTCATAGGTGATAAAAGCATTACAGGTTGCAAAGAAACTAAGAAATATCATAGCGAACATAAGAAAAACGCAAAGTTGAGGAGAACATCGAGCAACAGCAGCCATCCTCACCAGTGCTCTTTATCTTTATCTTCTCTTTACCTCATTATCAAGTTTGCAGATGACACTACAGTGATGGGACTAATCAGGGAAGATAATGATGCTGTATACAGAGAGAAATTTTGAGAGAAGCCAATTGAGTCCAGTGTCAGATTAAATGCCATGTTGAGGCATTTTTAACATCTACATGGATGTTAAAATCACCAACAATAATTATCCTTTCTGACTTGGGGGTGTTGATTTATTTCACCCGCCGGCTCTAGTAGCCAGGTTTCTGTAAGGCAGAGTAAATCAATTTGTCGATCAATTATTAAGTCATGTACTAACAGAGACTTGTAAGAGAGACACCTAATGTTTAATAATCCACATTTTTGGTGTTGAGGATGCTGTATTTTTCTTTCTTTGTGATTTTTTAATGTTTAAGTCGTTTTTTGCTGATTTTTAGTTTGTTCTTTGTCTGTTTGGGAGCTGACACAGTCTCTATGGAGATGGGGTTTTGGGGGGATAATGGAAGGAGAGAAGCTGCAGAGAGGCGTGCAAGACTACAACTCTGCTTCCTGGCCCCAACTCTAGATAGTCACATTTTTGGGCCAAATTTATTAAATTTGTCCATATTTCTAGAAATGAGAGCTGCTCCATCCAAAGTGGGATGGATGCCGTCTCTCCTAACAAGACCAGGTTTCCTCCAGAAAGTTTCCCAATTATCTATAAAGCCCACATCGTTTTTTCGACACCACTCAGACAGCCAGCAATTTAAGGAGAACATGCAGTTAAACATGTCACTCCTGGCTCCATTGGGGAGGGGACCACAGAAAACTAGAGAGTCCGACATTGTTTTGCCGAAGTTACACACCAATTCAATATTAATTTTAGTGACCTCTGACTGACGTAACCAGGTGTCATTACTGCCGATGTGAATTGTAATTTTACTGAATTTATGTTTACCCTTACCCTTAAATGTCGCCTGCTCTGGCCCCTGGAAGACAATTGACTATGGTTGCTGGTGTCTCTAGCTTCACATGTCTGAGAACAGAATCAAACAGAGTTTGACCCCCGGCGGGTGTGTCGCCAAGTGGGGAAAAAGTGTTAGACACATGAACAGGTTGGTGGTGTACCTGGGGCTTCTGTTTAAGACTACCCTTCCTCCTCACCGTCACCCAGCCGTCCTCTTTCCCCAGCTGCTCAGGACAGTCTGCCGGGGGGTAGCTAGCATAATCTACACTACCTTCGGCTGCACCAGCTACAGGGGCCTGGCTAGCTACGGGTTCTTCAAGGGTGCGAGGACTTGCAGTTCTGGAGTCCTGGCCTCCAGAGCTGCAAACAGGCTACATGTATTACAAGTATCATTGCTGCTAAAGGAGGCTCAGGAGTAACTGCATCTGACACAATGAGCAGGAAAGTGCAGGACGGACTGGGGAAGAGGCCATGCTGCTAGTGAGTCTGCTACGAGCTAAGCTAGTGAAACTCTAAAGACACACTAAGTGAAAACTGTGACTATAAGTTAGCGAGAGAATATGCAGAGTTTGTGCCTCGGATAAAGCATGTGAAGATTACACTATGAAATAAGAAGTCATCTACAAGTTTTTAATTAATCTGCTACACATATAAGCTACACAAAAACACCACTGTGTTGGAACAGGAACAGGAAGTGATACTCTACCTCAGAGAGAGTGAACACCAAGTGACAGTGCCACCAACCTCATCTGGCAGGGCCTGGATTGGTTGGCATGTAAATATGTATATTTGTAAATAGTTTGTTGGGCTGCACCATCTCCTCATGGGGTGTGTTTAAGAGTTACCCCATACATATGGAATAATGGAGTGGAGAGATAGTCCCTCACTCAGAGAACCAAGTTTACAATGTAACCATAAATTCGCGTCTGCACATTATTTCTGAATCACCTTCTGATGTGAGTCACTGAGAGAGGATAGAGTTCTGTTGAACCGCTTGAACTTGATCCCCGTGATTTTTTGACTATTTTTCATTCACATGCATTCATTGTTGAACATTCACTGTAATTAAACACACTGAACTTGATCTCCCGAGTCCATAACTTGAGGCCCCCACATTACCTAAGCTGTTATGTAAAGAAGTTTAGGTGTGGCTAACCGAAGTGTGACAAGCTGGGATGAAGAGTTGTAGCATATGGAGGTTGGGTAACAATCAATAGTTTGGAGAGCAAGTAATAGTTCGGCAAGGCCTGAAGTGTCATAATGTGTTTCTAAGTACAGACTCAGACAGAGAGAGATATGTAAAGAGCAGTGGCTGCATTCATCCCAGGAGTTCAAGTTACAACTGAGAGGAATTTTGGGAATTAAGCTCAGTGCAGACCGTAGCTAACATTTTTAACACCAGGATTGTGTGTGGTCCCTGCTGAACATGTGCATGCGTGTGAGAAATGGATTGCATGTGTCTGAAGATGTACCTGTGTATTTGATGGAGGGAATTTAAGTGAAGAAGTGTAGTAGTGGTCTTTTTGGCTGTAAGCATCTCATATGGTGATGGTCATTAATGATCTCCCATCCATACAAGCTGTATTTCAATCCTTTCTCTACATGAGAGCTTTGTCTGTAATATTCACACTTATTCATACTTCACTGGATGTACTGGATAGCAACTCAGGGTTGTAATCTCGACCAAAGATATTTGGCATACAGACTGAAGCAGCCAAGGTTTGAACCAGTAGCCTTCCAATTAGTAGCTGACCTGCCCTTACCTCCTGGGCTGCAGCCACCCCAATTATCATCCCAGTTACTTTCAGTTACAGAAACAATTGTAAATGCTAAAAAATGTAACGCTAGTGAAAAAACAGAAATGCAGAGACGTGGTTGCCTTTTATTTTCACTTATCTTAGAATTTTAAGTCAGTCTTGTTAAACAGTGCTGATAGCCACAGCAGGGCCGTACAGAGATGTTTACAGGTGCAGGGCTCAAAGTTAAAAAGGGGCACATAGAACCAGGCTGAATAACAACAGCCCACATTCATCAAGCATCTAATAATCAGATCACATCATACTATATCATTATCATCAGGTGGGGACAGTGCGAAGCAAACGTAGCCTATGTTTTACCTGATGGGTACAATGTTACTGCTGCTGATAGTGCAGGGCAGGGCTGTGCTGATCTCAGATTGCAGACATTAAAGGGTCCACAGGAGAGATGGGAGCTGATTAAACAAGTGTTATGAGATAATAATAAAACGCAAAGATGTGTTATTGTGACCTGTGCTCTTTGTAATCCAGCTGCTGAGGGATCCACTGCCTCACACAGCACCTTCTGTCACTGTTTCCTCCTCATTTACTTACAGTGCAAGTCTGGACAATGTTGTATCATGAGTAATAATTAAAAAATCTATAAACATAAAACATGCACACGCATGCACATACAGTGACATTTTACACCTTCTTCAGAATACTGTGTATACTATGGCCACAAGTTTGCTTCATGGTGCTGATCCAGAATCCTTCCTTTAATATTTATTCCTAGTGCTATAATAATAAAGTAATGAGAATAAAAAAACAAAGTAATAAATATAAACTAATATATTTATGATGATTCAATTTGTTTGACTATCCACTCTGTGAAGGCAGAAAGCTTATTAAATGTTTAAACTGTGGAGATAATATAATTTTGCTGTTGTAAAATCAGCATTTTGTCATATTTGAAATATAAATCTAATATAAACTGTCTCTTAATGTATTTTTTAAATACAGTGTTTTTTCATAATTATAATAATCCATGATTATGTGGATATGTATATTAAATAGTTTTTAGTGAAAGGCAGGGAAAGCCCTGTAACTTACTTTAAACTAAGCATGTTTCCTAAAACAGTGGACCGAGCTACAGACCCCTGAAACCCTTTCCCAGTTAGCCAGCAGCTAATGACCAGCACACCAGTTAATAAAAGGACAGGTAATGTTTATTTCAATTAATCAGTAAGCTAATACTCGTGTGTGCTATTGACTACAGTGTACACTGTACACCTGCTTACTGTGTTTTTGTTGCATCAGTCTCGATCTCCCAGTTAATTTATGTTTCTCCTACAGCTCTGCACCGCTCAGGCGGCAAGTGCTCTTTGCAAGCTCGTTCCCTGCTCGTAACCAGTGCCCTGCCCTCTGCCATCAAGGGCGATGGTTAATGGTAGTCACGTGACTGATGCAAACCACATCCTTTTATTTAACAAAACTGTGATTAATAGTTAAATGTTACTGTTGAGTGGCACAGGCAGGACTCCACACACACACACACACACACACACACACACACGGAAAAAAAAATAAAATAAAAATTTGTGTCAAGAAATGGCCACTTGGGGAACCCATCAGCAAAGGGGCAGGTGCCCAAGCCCCTTCCACCCACCCCCACCCACCCTGCACGTGTGGACTGTAGACTTTAGTGGTGCTCATATTGAAGTCATGAAGTGCCAGGCAATATTTTTGGACACCCATGCACATTGGCAGGGGACAGATGATCTTACTTCCCAAAGCTTCAGCAGTCATAAATAAACAACTTGTTGTCAGTGATCACTAATAAACCCTGTACTGCCTGGTTTAAGTCACTAGACTTAAACATCTTGAAATTTTTAAGGAAAAACACCACAAATAAACTGAAAACTCTGCGGGGGGGGGTGTACAACATAATACTGTGAAATAAATTACAGTATGGTGAATTTTCCAGTAAAGTGTTGCCAGTATTTTTTTTCAAGATTTACAGGATTTTTCTTACACTGCTAAATAACCTTTTAACAACCTGATTCTGGGTCGAAGCACGGCTTGCCAACAGACTAACAGTCGGACAGGTGCACACTCCACCAGCACTTTCAGATTAGGATCAATGAGAAATCACCTGGTTAAATGTGTTAAGTTTAGCTGTTTTGCTAATATCCTGTCTTCATGTATTTATTAATATCATCAATCCCTCTCTATATGTTAATAGTTAAACAAATTTCCCACCTGTGGGACTAATAAAGGTCATCTTATCTTATCTTAACTGTGTCATGCAGTGTTCAAGCATTTTAATCCAGGACTTCCTCTGAGCTGATCATCATTGTTCCCTCTTCAGAAAAACAAGCGTCCAATAGGGCGAGTTTCAAAGTGCAGAAGAAAAGAACGTCTTTGCACCTTAACCTTCGATTTTGTTGGGATAGTGGCAAAGGGCTCTCACAGTTAGGATGAGGTTAACGGTTTTAGAAACAGGGCACGTCTGACTATGTCTAATGTGGTACACACAAACAGTAATGGCCTTTACCTGTCTACTGTGCTGGCACTGCAACTGTCAGATGAAGAGAACCCTCCTCTTCTTCACCTTGAACAACAGCAGACACTGATCCTGATTAGTACTATTCTCTCTCTCTCTCTCTCTCTCTCACACACACACACACACTGTACAGTATATTGTTATATCCTCACATTTTTTATATAAACACAAACACTCACAACTCATACATGCATACTGTATGTATGCACAAAACAAACCATAAATATCTGTTTATTCAAACACACATGACCTTCTTGCTGTGAGGCAACAGTGCAGTCTGTACTTTCTTCCTCTCCTCAATTCAATTTTATTTATATAGCGCCAAATCTCTCTTACATCTTTCTCCATCTCTGAGTCATCTCTCATTCTTTTACTCATTACTAAACCAAAACTAACAAGCCTGTCTTGAAAATGTAAGCAGTAAAAAGTACAGATATTTGAGTAAAAAAGTAAAAGTTGTCAGAAGGTGGTGTCATGACCCTGTGCCTCCTCGGCGATCCCTGTATGGCTACAAGTATGTTGCGTCTCTCTCTCTCCCTTCCTGTGCACTGCGCTCTACGGGGCGGAGTCGTGACGACTCCAGCCCCTGGCTCAAACACCTGCGACTCATCAGCTCATCACCACGCTCACTTAAGGCGGCGGCTGAGGAAGCTTCTTCGCTGGATTATTGTGTAACACTCGTCAGTGTCACTGCTAATCACGCCTTTGTCTCGAGTTTCTTTCGTGCTGCGATTTACCTGTTCTTCCCTCTGTGCCAGATTCTCGCCAGCCTGGGACCACCACTGGGTGAGCTAGCCGGAGTCCGAGCCAACCTGAGCCGCTGCAAGGATCGTGTACATAGCCCCTTTCCCTTCTGTGCCTGTGTTCTCCGGAGACCCTCTTCCTGTGCCCCCTCCTCCTCACCTGTATATATTCGCACCTGGTGTCGGTATTGTGGAAATAAATTGTGAACTCAAGTAACGGTCTGCCTCCGAGTCTCTCCAGAGCCTGACAGGTGGAGCCTCAACCTTTTGCAACTTGCAGTTGGAAGCTCCACCTTGAGTACAAAGAGAATCTTTTGGACGTCCCTGATATCCAACAGATGCCCAGTTCGACTGGTATCTGGGGGATTTAGAGAGCAAGTTAGCAGCATGATGCACCGCGTATTCTGACACCATTATATCAGAACCAGAATGAACTTCAAAAATGATTAAGCCTTTACTTATCCATGTAAACTATCACCCATTTGGAACAATCCAGATATTTGTAAGAAAAGGTCAAAACTACATTTTTCATCACATGTTATCCAGACGGAAACGTGTTTCATTTGAAGAACGCAAAAAGAACACACTATAGAGGACAAAGGACGTTACACACTGAAACATATGCACCTATTGCAAAGACAACTCTGCTGAGAACTATATGCATGCTATACGCTCCAGTGTGCTTGTTTAGAGGATCTGGCAAAGGACGTGTGAAGACCTATTGACGAGGTTTAGTTGCTGTATCCCAACCTCATCCAAGCTGTACATTTTAGGGGCATATGCGGATTAGAAATGGAAGCAAAAAAACTCAAAAAACCAACTGGATGAGCTGGTTTCTCTCTGGTCCCTGTGGTGGTCGGCTGTGTGCCTCACAGGTGGATTGCCAAGATGTGCAGCCGCAGGTCTTCTGTACTATTAGAGGCTGCCGATGGCCTGCATTTTGCCTGCCTCAGTCTCCTGGGGGCAGTTATTGCAGCTTCCCGTGCTCATTATCATTATCACACACACACACACACACACACACACACACACACCACAAGAAAATTGCTGATTTATGTGTCTATGTAATTTTAGACTTTTATCTTCCAGGTGCTGCATGTTTTTTTCCCTTTGGGTTTCCTTACAGATACAGTTTGTGATACATCATGCTTTTCTATTTGTGTTCAATCCTTTTATTATATTTTCTTCTACTTTCTCCCCCATGTTTTGTTTTTTCTGCCGGTCAGCTTAGACATCAGGCAGCAGTGGTGGGACGCCATCACATGTAGACAAACTGGAATCTAACCATTGTGTGAAAGAATGAAGGGGGACAGACGTTTCAAACACAGCAAGTGTACAGCAGGTATAAATAACAAACAGGAGAAATATATACAATCAAGAGGAACATATATATATATATAGGAATGTATATATAAATGTGAGTGGCCTTAGTGAAAATGGTCACTTAGACCATGGCTCAGGTTGGTGAGGTGAGTGCAGGGGTGGGATGTGGGGGAATAGTGCTTGTTAACAGTCAGAATGGCCCAGGGAAAGAAGCTGTTTGAGAGTCTGGAGGTGTGGGACCTGACTGACCTGAGGTGCCAACCAGAGGGCAATGGGTCAAACAGGTAGTGGGCAGGGTCACCTGTGATGGCCCTGGTTTTTCTGAGACAGGAGGCTCTAGCGATAGCCTCCATGGGTGACAGAGGGCAGCCAGTGATTTTTTTGGGCACCGTTAATTACCCTCGAGCAGCCTTCCTGTTCTCAGCTGTGGCCCCTGCATAACAAAACTCAGCAATAAACAGTTATTCTGTTGAATCCCAATGCCCTGGCTACTGGGGTGAGAGGGGAAAATACCTGGTTTAACAGGATGTACCTCCAGATCTTTTATTTAAATATAGGGGTATCCACAGAAACGTCAACATCTCAGCTAAAAGCTCACAAAACCATTTCAACAACCTACAAACAGCTAAAACAGCAAATGAATAAAGAGCAGGTAGACAGATTCTGTAAAAAGATGTAAACACAAAGCATCGATGCTTCCGTCATCCGAAGGAACGTACAGACATGCCGTCGCGTGCTAAAAGCCGACATCTCACAGATTCCAAAACTGCAGGTTTGGTCACTCTGCGACCAAAATTCACGGAAAGCGTAGCAAAAAAAGACATTTGGAAAAGAATTAATTTTGTCTCACCTTCGCTGTCTCCTTTCCACCACAATAAATTGCACTACTGCCAAGGCTGTTTCTATACAGGTTCTTAGTGAGGCCTGTTATTAGAATCATTTTCTTATTTCTTATGCTGGTTAAACTTACACATATTAGTTTTTAATATTAGAGATTATCTTCTGATCCCTGTTAAGCATACTTTACTATCAGCAAAACACATATGGTTCCGTGTTCAACCACTAATGCCCTTCCTTTTATTCAAAATCATGTGTAATAAAGATTTGGCAACATATTCCTTAGCTTCCACATTCCCATTTACTCAGGACCTTCTTGAGGTGAGGTTCTTCTGCTTCCCTGGATGCTGTGTCTGTGGGGATGGTGTTCGCTCTGTGTTGTAGAGCATGAAATACCTGAACCAATGACTTGGTGGTGTTCCAGGGTAGGATAGCAAAGCCCTCTTTTCCACTTCTTCCATGTACAAATTGGCCACGATGGGTGAAACTGGGGAACCCATGGCACACTTGGTGGATGCTGAGAGTCTCTTACGGACTACCTCCAACGCTTCCGTGACTGGGATGCAAGTGAAGAGAGATGTAACATCGTACGAGACCATGGTTTCATCTGCCTCCATAATGACATCTCTCACCTTCTCAACACAATCCAAAGTGTTTTGGATGTGGTGTTCAGAGCTGCCCACCAGCTGGTTGAGGACTGAAGCCAGAAACTTAGAGATGTTATAGGTGACCGAGTTGATCATGCAGACAATCGGTCTTAAAGGTGCACCCTGCTTATGTAACTTCGGTAAACCATACAGACTTGGTGTAGGTTCCCCTGGGTACAGCCTGTGGTATGAGGTCCGGTCGATAGCCTTGTCTTGTTCTAACTGCTTCAGACAGTCTATGACCCTCTTCCTGTAGCCACTTCCTGGGTCTCGTTTCAGGAGCTAAATAAGTATTTTTGTCACTGAGGAGTGACAAAATTTTCTCATTAAAGTCTATTATGGAATGAGGGGACAGCAAATGGAGTACTCCAAAACCAGCAGGTTAAACTTAAATCTAACTGTAGATTGTATACAGAGGTCCACAGAGGGAAAACGAAACAGCAAAATCCAAGCTTCTTCAGAGCCACGACGCACAAAGGTGAAGATTAATACACAACCTTCACATAATAAATAACACTGAAGGACCACACTGAGGGAAAACTGGGGGAACAATTTAAACTCTATAATCGCAATTACATTAAGTGTATACGTTTCATGTGGCTCTATGAAGGATTGCTGCAAAGTCTCACATGTGACACAAAAAAGATAATGTTGATTGTGATTATAAACAAAACAGCTCAGTTTTTATAGTGAGAATTACATTCTAGTATTTAAGTTGCCCTCTGGTAATATGCCTCACTTTTCTGTAGCCCTTTATGACAGATAGATAACATTTTAGGTCGAAAGGTTGATTCTGTTCATCTGGACGAGCGTTTTCAGTGGGAGAAACATTTTGTCAAACTTCTTCAGTCTTGGATGGATAAATCAGTCTAAATCCAAAGAGGTGTGTGTACTGAATGGTAACTATTGCGTGCAGGAACCATGTAAAACTGTTAACATCACCTTAGTCATTGGTTTTGTTCACAAACCAACTCTCCTCTTAACAGAGGGAAGAGTTGGTTTAATAGCCTAATAGTCTCTGAAGCCTTTGTTAACTATATGTGATATGACCGGTAAGAGATAATACAATGCCAAGCTGGAGTAAAGACAGTGTAGTATGTAAGGACTTGTAATGGTCGTTTTTTGACATTTGCAGTTGTTCTGCATCTATAGTGCTTATCCAATAGTAAACAGTGCTCAATGGTAACTTTAGTGTCTCCAATGGGAAACTGATTTGCAGTATGTCCACACATCAAGCAACACATACATTTTTTAAAAAAGAAAAAGAAAAGAACAGCCCAAGTTTTATCAGTAGCATCAACAAAGTGCAATGTGCAGTAGTAATGTCAACAACACTTATGGTTTAGTGTTATTAAGCATGATAACAGCAGCAGGTATAGGAGACACTCTCTGTCTCTTGGTCTTCACTGTACTTTATACCGGTGACCGGAGGGAAGCAGCTGGTCTGAACATAACATGACAGAGGTTGCCTTCCCCTTAAAAGTCCGTCCTTTATAAAAGTCCACAGCTGGAGCTGAGAGCTCTCTGAAATCTGACCAGCCTCTTTAAACAGGTTACAAAGTCTGGTCTTATTGGTCAAAGACAAATTACCATAACAAGCAATGATACAAAACATTAAAACAGACTCAATAAAACTTTTATAAAAAGGGTCATCATTTCAGATGAAACGTTAAAAGCTTTCAATCTCCTTCACAAGTACAGCCTGTGTTGGACCTTTTTCACTGTAGCAGCAAAATGTGACTCAAAGGACAGAGCATTATCACATTTAATATTTACTGATCAAACTGAAACTAATATGAAATACACCATCTGTAAATTTATCATAATTATACTTTTTGACAATTTACTAATATTTACAGATGTTTTATACCCATAAAAACATTTTTATATTTTCTTGAATCATTTTTGTGGTGTAACGTCTATACTTACACAACATAGTGGTTAGCTAACACATTAATCTATGTACATTACAGAAACTTTTCTTCTTTTACTGTAATTTTTATTTCATATTTACTCAATGCACTAAAATGTGGATATTTATTTACAGCATTAAACTGGAATAAAAGTTTTAGCCTTCAACTAAATATCGTCTCATGTCTATTTGCAATTACACGTTTTCATGTAATTTCACATTTGACATGGTAACTTAGAGCATATTCTTCATAATTTTATTCATATTCGATGTATTTTAAAACAAATTCTGTTAAATTACAGATTTCTTTACTTTGTACGTTCTAACTTATTTTCATTCCAAACTCTAAATAACAATTGTCTCTGGGTATAATTTTATGGCAAAAAACCAAATTAATAAATGGAACCAAACACACAGAGTTGCTTTACTAATCCGGGCTAATGTCCGATATATATATTGCTTTCCACAAACCAGTTCACACATGTCTCAGCATCCAAACAATACAAATAAAAAGCACACACAAATTCTGAGCTCGAAGAATTTTTCAACATGCGGTTGCACTTTGCAAGCAGTGACATGCTGCTAACGTGCTGCAACTACTGTACTGCTGCTGGGTGAAGATCATCCTGCCCAGATTCAGCTCTGACTTCATGTGAAGGGAGTGAACATTCCTGACCATCAGTCACATACAGGCAGCACCTCATCAAGCTTTATGTCTCAATCCAGCTACTGTTACAAAATCTGTTAAACGATCAGTGGTTGTTGCCTGAGGCAACGAGCGGGCAGTGATAGATGAGTTTGAATTGTTAGCAAAGATAGCGTCTGAAAAATCTTTTGTTGTATCTTTCAGATTTGTAGTGGTTGGAATTAACATTCATTTAACATAATTAACATAATTTAAATTATTATTATTAAATTTAACTTCAACATTTTGCTAATATCAGAAGCAACATACCCAGTCTTGATAATCATAATGTCACAAAAGTGGCTGCCTTACCCAGGCAGAGTAGGCAAAGCTAGTCCAGATGGAGGATATAATTTATAGAATCGATTTGTAGAATACCAGGATACCTGTGGTGGAAGCGAAGGAATGACTAAATGCTTTGCAGTTCAGTTCAATTCAGTTTTATTTATATAGCACCAAATCACTACAACAGTCACTTCAAGGGTGTTTATATTGCAAGGTGAAGACCTTACAATAGTACAGTGAAAACCCAACAATTAGATGAACAAGCATGATGCCTGGAGTGGCTGTAGCTCAGGAGGTAGAGCAGGTCATCTACTAATAGGAAGGCTGGTGGCTCGATCCCTCGCTGCTCCAGTCTGCATGCCAAATATCCTTAGACAAGATACTTACCCCAAGTTGCTCTCCGATGCACCCATTGGAGTATGAATGTGAATGTTAGATGGAAAGCACTTCAGTAGAAAAAGCATAGAAAACAAGTGCCTATATGACTGGGTGAATGAGGCAAGTTGAATAAAACGATTTTAATGCTCAGGTGGAGTAGAAAAGTGCTATTTAAGGACCAGTCCATTTACACTTGGCAATAGAGGGAAGGAAAACCTCTCTTTTAAGAGGGAACCTCTGGCGAAACCAAGCTCAGGGAAGGGCAAGCAATTATTTTTAAATACAGTGTGGTGTATTCAATTCAATTCAATTCAATTTTATTTATATAGCGCCAAATCACAACAACAGTCGCCTTAAGGCGCTTTATATTGTACAGTAGATCCTACAATACCAGATAAAGCACAGGGTGAGTGAACTCATATAGCAGTAAAGGAGACCATTCACACGATATACCATGTTTGGAGGAAGAAAAATGCTGAAACATTTCTTGTTTCTTGTAGCTACTTACTTGTTGCATTTCTTATAGTTGAAACGACAAGAAATGCAACAAGTAAGTGGCTACAGAAGAAACACAGATAGGTCATGGAGTGGCCAAGCCAATCTCCAGAACTCAAATCTATGGAAAATCTGTTATTTCTCCCAATAACATGCAAGTTACCTTATGTAATGTGTTTTTCTGGCTAATATGTCTCTCTCTCTATATATGCATACTGTGCAGGGGCATATCCTGCCATGATGGTTCCTCCTCTTTCTTGGGTTTTTGCTGCCTGAAGTATTCGGTCGGTTGGGGCCATCTTACTGATGTGCTCTTGGATGTTCGTTGTCTCATCCTGGACCGTGGTGCTGACGCTCACTAGTCCCCAGTCTCCTTCCTTCCACTTAGCGTACAGCCTCAGGGTGCTGGACTTGTCTGTCTTGTCGTCTTTGTGGTTTCCATTTGCCTGTGGGACTCCCAGGTACTAGCAGTTGGTTTATTTGTATTGCCAGATGCTCGTGGAGTGCAGTCAGCTTCTTCAGCCAGTAGGCGTGAACCATGTCGGGGCCTGGTGCTGTCCAACTCTTCATACTGGAGACCGTTTCTTGGATGTCTGCCACTGTGATGGTTACTGGACCCTGGTCTGCTCTTAGATCCACTAGCCACTGAGTACTACCATTATGGGTTGCGTCCATCTCCCATTTGCTCTTCCAGTATTGCTCCAGCCTCGGTGGTGCTGTTCTCATATTGTTCCCCTGCCACAGAGAGTACACCTTGGCTGGTTCTGTGGAGAACAGCTGGTTTATTCTCCTGCCTTGGTGTGCTTTTTCAAGCAGCTCGTCAAGGCTGTGAGTCTTTGCTTGGCATTTTCCAAGGCCTCAGGTATGGACAGCTTGCTGTACTTCTTAGGCACCTTCTTCATCGCACCTTTCTGCAGCTCCGATAATTGGCCACTTCTCATCAGTGTCCTGGTTCCTCAACACCTGGATGAAACTACCATAAAAATTTGAGACTGCTTTTTTTGTTTGTTTTGTTTTGTTTGTAAGTTAGTTATACTCAGCATCTGTGTACTCTTTTAATAATTTTGTTGCAGTCTCTTATTTTGCTGTTTACCTGAAGCAGGTGATTAGTTGTCTAGCCAAGTCTGAATATGGGTGTGATATGAGCAATGAGAACTCATTACCCATGTAAGAGTGTTGAAATACTGACTCAGTGTGTCCACTGGTCTCACTCCAGGTAGAACGTCACAATATTTTTAGCTAAATTTTTACATTATTTTGTAAATTCAAGCTTTTAATCTTAGCAGGTCTTTGAAATGGTGTTTGTGGATTATAAAAACATAACATTGTAATATTTCATTTGAAAATACAACATTTTTGAGTTTTTGTTTTAAAGTTATGTTTTTACACTTCATCATCTTCTTATCAACAAAATTCCCCTAAACACCACGGTCTTTGAAAAGCCACTTTTGAGTTACATAGCAAAATAACTTGCTTTGGTTTATTGAGTTAAATGAATATATAGTGGGTAATTCTATTTACTGCATTTACAGTTTTTATTTCAAAATTCTAGTCATTTAAAACATTACTTTGTCAATCAAACACAAAGTAATCCAAAGTTAAGCACTCCACAAAAGACCAGTATAAGTTAAACCAAAGGACGCTGGTTTAAATTGTTTGAAAATGGGATTTATGAGAGAAATGCTTTTAAATATCATGCTGAATGACGGATATTTCACTTGGAAATACATTCTGTGCTCTGTAGGAGAGGGGAATCATATGGATTAACTGTGTGACTATTAGGAGTTCATACACTCAAATCAGACCTGACATGTTGGAAAATGTCAGAGGCTGAAGTTCAGCCAGAGTTCAGAGGGCTGCATCAAACATCCAGGGAGCCTCGTTTCCATGTGTCACTCTAATATGGCAAGAGATGGGGAGCTGCTCCTATCCAGCCTGTCGTCTGCTGGAGCCAGACACCCAGTCTGACAGTGTGTGTGTGTGTCTGTGTGTGTGTGCGTGCGTGTGTGTGTCCGTGCGTGTGTGTGTGTGTGTGTGTGTGTGCGTGCGTGTGTGTGTGTGTGTGCGTGCGTGTGTGTCCGTGCGTGTGTGTGTGTGTGTGTGTGTGCGTGCGTGTGTGCGTGTGCGTGCGTGCGTGTGCGTGTGTGTGTGTGTGCGTGTGTGTGTGTGTGTGCGTGCGTGTGTGCGTGTGTGTGTGTGTGTGTGTAGGTGTGTGTGCGTGTGTGTTTATATTGTGTATCTAATGTGGCTGTGAGTCTTGTAGTTGTGTGGTGGTAAGTTAGATTCTCCAACCTGCAGTAGAGTTATCATCAGAAAAATCATCATGGACATGATTGTCACTGCTTTTAATGATTTCTTTCAACTTAGTTACTTTGAACAAAAACTGTGAGCGCAAGTTTGTATTTTGATGTTTTTGTAATCTACACAGGCTCAAAAATATACATAAATTTGGCTGCATGCCAAATATCCTTGGGCAAGATACTAACCCCATGTTTGCCTACTGGTGGTGGTCAGAGGGCCCGGTGGCGCCAGTGTCCGGCAGCCTCGCCTCTGTCAGTGCGCCCCAGGGTGGCTGTAGCTACAACGTAGCTTGCCATTGCCAGTGTGTGAATGTGTGCGTGAATGGGTGAATGACTGAATGTAGTGTAAAGCGCTTTGGGGTCCTTAGGGACTGAGTAAAGCGCTATACAAATGCAGGCCATTTACCATTTACCATAAAGGCTCAAAACAGCTACACTAATACTTGGTGAAATATCCTTTACCAAGTATTACCTCAAATAGACATGTTGGCAGCCAGCAACAAAGTTCTGGCATAATTCTGTCCAAATATTTCACCAGTTCATCTAAACTGGTTGGTTTCCCACCTAGCTTTAAAGGACAGTCCACAACTTTCAAAATGCTAAAAGACTCGTTTTAAAAACATTAACTTCTTATAATTTACAACTAAAGTGCTTAACTGAACAGTTGAGGTGACGGGGCTGTAGGTGTGGTGTACTCAGACTACTGAGACAGTGAGTTTTGTACTGGTTTATTTATAATCATACACATTAAACCTTCCAATGTGTTCCTATATGTCATTTTGGGCAGAAAAAGAAGAGTTTAATTCATTATTTTACTTTACACACAAATGATAATGGTGTGTTTTTTACAATAAGACAATCCGTCTCTATGAAAGAACTGACTATTAACTCATGCTTGCTTTAACATTGTTCTTCTTTCAAAACTTCCAATTTTTCCGTATGCAAGCCAGCAGCTTTGTGCTACTTTCTGCAGGAGAGGCTGGATCTTTCCATGGTTAGAAGCCAATCAATGACGAGGGTGGCGGAGCCCCCCACAACTCTGAATTAGAGAAGTGAGAGAACACGGATGATCCCTTCTTATGTGTACTGCACATTTTATTTATGTATTCCATGACCACTTTCTTTCCTATCTGAAATATTTTTGTATATTATATATATTATATTATTTATATATTATGTACTGTCATCCAAATATAAAACGTGCTGTGAAAGAGGGTCCTCTACACTCCAAAGCAAATCCAATATACTCATGTTTATTATTATTTGAAACTTTTCAAAAACTATTTTAATTAAATGTGACATTCAAAATTGTGATTAATGATAAAATAACATTTTTATCATTTAATTTAAAATTTTGATAAAGTCATGTTTTAGCATTTTGCATAAGTGTTTCCAGTTTTCCAGACTTCCTGATGCTTGTTTTAATCAGTTATCATTGCCATGGGATTAAATTCCAGCTTCTTGTACAGGACCTGCCAGGAAACTGATGACTACCAGGAAACACCTGCCACAGGTGTTTCCTGGTAGTCATCACTGTTCTTTAACCTCCTAGGACCTGGAGTCCACATATGTGGACATCACATTTTGGGTTGTCTAGACCAAAATACTAAATTTTGCTCTACAAGGGCCTGATATCCACTTACGAGGACGTTATACCGTCACTGTTCTATCAAAATTTAAAGTGAATGTCCTCATATGTGGATCTCATTTTTTTAGAAACAAAAATCCTGTAAAAAAAAAAAAAAAAATCACGAAATTCTTTGTTTTTACATTCATCAGGTCCCCATCAGCCCAAATGGCACAGAGAAATTAAAAATGCCATGAAAGAGTTCGGGTCTCAGCAGGTTAAGTTTGTTTTAAAAGGTTATTAACAACTCTTTCTATTTATATTCTATTTCTAATATAAATAGAAAGAGTCAGCTCTGTTTCCTTCTTATTAAACAGAAACTGATCTTTCTATTTAATAATCCAGAGTAATGAGCCAGGATCACAGGGACTGGTGGGGATTCCTGAGAAAGCCCTGCAGCTTCGGTGCACGGTGACTTCCCAGTGCACTACTGCGTCAAAAAATGGAGAGACCAGACCAGATTATCAGTGGGCCAGCCAGCCTCCCCCTGAGCCTGCTACACAACCCACTCTCTGCAGCCAACCCACAAACCAAGGCCCGGGACTCCACTGGTCCAAGACTTACAAATAATCTAATAAATTCATTAACCACAGCACCAATATCATTAATTTTTATATCAATATTAGTGAAATACACAGGGTCATTTAAGGACCTAGTTAAATAATATTCCTTTTTACATAACTTGACAATAGTTGTTCATTTATTTTTTTAAATATATTTTTATATTTAATTTCATCCTCTATACTTTAGAAATTCTCTGTATATGATATTTCTTGTTAAATATGTTTTGTAACACTTTTGTGATCCGTGGCACGCTGCATAATATTGGTTGTTGCTGTCTTGCTTTTTTGGCCAATGCCTTCAGTTTTCCTAAGAATCTCTCATTAGTTTGATCAGTATTTTTTCCACCTCCCCATTTTGCTCAAGCAGGTCACTTTTAAAAGCATTTATGACTCCTCTCTTCTCACGTGTTTCTCTTTTAATTTATTTTATTCTTTGTCCTTCCAATAATTGCTTTATTTTGCTGCTGCAAATAAAGGGAACTGATCACTGATGTCATTATTAGAAGGGCACTTACAGTTTTGTTTTCTATTACATTAGTGAATATATTGTCTATTAATGTTGATGTCTCAAGGTGTTTTATATTGTAAGGTAGACCCTACAATACTACATACAAGAATTATATATTCAATGTTTTATTAACCTTCTCCTTAAATGTTTCCATGTTTAATGTTCTACATATACAACTCACAATATGTAGAACACCAAGATTAAACAGGGTGTACACCGCCTCTCGCCCTACGGTAGCTGGGATAAGCTCCAATGAACCTCATTAGCATTTTTCCTGCTCACAGAGTGGGAGGCCTAGCCACTCCTTTTTTGCATTGGTAGCATGGTCACTGTAATGCTGAAAGACCCATCCACGGCCCATTTTCTCACTGAGGGAAGAAGATTCACTGCATTGATTTTATGGTACACGACCCCGTTCATGACCCTATGTGCAAAGAAGACGTTCTCTGGTGTTCTGTATGTATTATTGTGGGCTCTATCTTACAATATAAAGCACCTTGAGGCGACTGTTGTTGCGATTTCAGGCTATATAAATAAAACTGAAATTGAATTGAATTCTTTGAGTCAGCAGCACCATGTTTGTGGTGAGTGTAGTCCCAGCTACCTTCAGCTCATTAATAACTCCTCCTGTGTAATTTTGGCTGATTAACCCCCTTTTTCACAATCATCTTCACCCACTGAGGAAAGATTTTGGATGGAACTCCAGACTGAGGGGGATGATGGTCAGTTTATTTTTCTCTATGTCTGAAATATTGCACCAACAGTTGTCACCCCAAGCTTCTTGCTGATTGTCTTGGGGCCCACTGCAGCCTTGAACAGGTCTACAATCGTGCATTGATTGATTGGTTATAATTTATAATCAGCCATCTGCTGAAGCCGTTTCCTTCAAATATGTAACGTTAACTGTTTTAAAATGTTTCCACTTTATATAACTGCTGTGTATGCTTTTCATAGGTCATCCATTTGAAGGTTAAAGTGATTTTTGCATTGCATTATAGTATTATTGATCAAAATGATCATGTAATAAATAAGTGGTGTAGAGCTTTAACAAACAAAGCTGTTCCTCTAAGGTGCAGTTCCTCTAATGGCCACTCAAAGCAGCAAGCTGAAGCCCATTGACATCCAGGGAAACGTTGGATCCAACTTGCACGGTGTGGCAGAGTCAATAGTGCTTTATTTACAATGCTTTTGTGTACATCGGCAGTTGTGCAGCTTTTCAGCTTCTTCGGTGAGCACACGCTCTCTGCAACTGGTTCCATCCACTTTCCTCTCTGTCAGTTCCCGCAGTTCTACTCAAATACGGGAGGCATGATGAGATGATGGAGATCAGCTGTGTAGGTCAGCCTCTTCTGACTCCACACCCTGCTCAAGGCCTCTTCTAGAGCCGAGCCACAAACCACACTCAGCCACAATGACAGTGACAATAAAGACATTCCATTGTATTCTATTCTATTCTACTCTACTTGATTGTGTTTGTGCCAAAAGCACCCTTCTATAGGAATTATCTTTAGCATAAGACTTTCTGTGTGGTATAGTTATCCAAGAAGATTTTGCACATGGACAGCTAGTATATATGTGTGTCTTTGAGTTGCACCTGTACAGTTTACCAATGCAGCTTGTCAAGCAGGCTTCACTAGATGCCAAAACCAAAGGCTGACATCATGATGTCCATCTTTTATACAGAATCGTTACGGTAAACTGGGGTCTCAAGCACAGGACTCTGATACTTGGAAGAATACAAATATTTATTTAACAATCTCCAAGTGATGTGTACAACAGTGAAAGGTGCTATATACAATACTGCAAGGGTCGGGGCTCCGGGGAGTCCAAGGGAAGGAAACGGGGAAAATCACTCTCAGTCCTCTTCTACCACACACTGCGCTCTGCTCTCACTCTCCACTCACTCATGAATAAATCCTCTTAACAGGAACAGGTCCAGCAATTCTATGTACAAAGAGAAAACACATTAGAACGAAGGCAAAATCCACAAGAGCTATGAACAATCTAAGAGTTGGGGTTACACTGACGAGAGTCATACAACGATCCAGCGATGAGGAGCCTCACTTCTTCCGCTTAAGTAGTGGCAGGATGCCACTGCCGCTGAATGATATAAGCTTCTCTATTAGAGGAAGAAAATGTTCTTTAAGAAGAGAGCTATAATTTTTGGTTATTACAGTTTCCAGGTAGGTGATCTTTTCAGATGTCACTTTGATGGTAGAGTTTTCAAATTTTATGGGCAATAATTGACTTTTCCTCCAGTTTATCCTGTAACCTGCAAAGGCTCCAAACAGAAAGAATTGTTGGGACAGAAGTTTGTGTTTGTGTTTTATATAATAAGACGTCATCAGCGTACAGTGATACGGTATTGGTAGTGTACGCTGTGTTGTAACCATGTATATCGGGGTGAGTGTGAATCGTCTCTGCCAAGAGTTCTACAGCAAGAGTGAACAATAATGGACCTGTTACCTAAAATAATAATGTTGTGATAAGTTACATTAAGTACATTTTTATAAAGCTGCTGCGCTTACCCAGTGTATGTTCCCTAGTATGGGATTTGTCTAAGGAGCTAACACTAAGTTGAGGTTATTAAAGTAGCATTTGCTGTGTATTTAATCAAGTTAAAGACCTTTCTATAGAGTTCTGGATCATCATAATTAGGCCCATGAATATTCAGAGAGTGATTGGAGTGGCGTGCATTTCCCCGGTAACTAGGATGCATCTTGCATTTTTATCCGCTATAGTAGATGTTTGTCTGAAGGGCACATGTTATTTACCTAGTATAGCCAGTATAGTGGTATACTTGGTTAACCCGTTTGCATCAAAGTTTATTAACCAAGCTGAACACATGAACAGTGCATCCAAGCATATCAGTCTCAACTAAAAGTAAGAAAAGGAAGGCTAGAAGGATGCCGGCATAAAACCTAAAATTATTAAGATACTTTATCTCTAACTTCCTCACTATAAATGTTGCTCGGTACCTAATTGTGACCCATTTACATCAAAGTGAGCATCACTGGTCCAGAAAATGTAGCAAACACAATGGACACATTTCAACGCAAATGAAGCCTAGATAACGGAAAACGTTTTGCTTCGGACTTATCCCTGTCAAGGTCCAAATTGTTCTTGAGCACAAGCTCTGTGCGTCAACCTGAGTTTGGCAGGATATAAAAGTCCAAATTTAACTCTGAGTTTATCTCGGAGCAGATTCCTAGCTGGGGTGAAAGCTGGGAAGCGCTTCACTACAGCCTTTGGCAAATCTTGAAAAATCTGAATGTGATTGTCACCATGTTTCAAGTTCTTTGTTTCGAAACTTTACATAGTATTTCTTCTCCTTATGTTGTGCCTCTTTGAAAGTCCTTCCAAATCTATACTCCACCACAGAGTTTGACGTGCTTGTAGCAGAGTCTTTAGTGTCTTTAAGTTGAACAATGTGGTTCTTCATCTCCCTTCTCAAGGTGGAGATGGCCACATCTTTTTCTGCGCAGCAATCTCCCCTTGCAGCTGTCACAAATGTCCACCTTCATTTGGGTCAGTTTGGCATCTAGACAGGCAATTGCAGTTAGCACTTGTTGGTTGCCTCAGGTGAGCACCTCATTAGCAGAGCTGGCCTCATCATCTTCCCCCGAGGCTTCACTGAGGCCCACCGGCTCAGACCCCGTGAGCTTTGCCTCTGCCTTTTTTTGTGGCATTTTTAATAAAAACATTATATTTGCTTGGAGTCGAACTATAATTGTTTTATACAGTATTGTCTCACTTTGATGGCTGTCAAAACTGTAACAAAACAGCTGTAGGAGCCTCAAACATTGAATTCATTTAAAGCAAATACCAAAGGTGACCTGAAATTTTGAAAGCTGTTTTCATATCCCCTTTTTTACCTCTCCTATATGTTATAAACACTGTAAATATTTGTGCAGGATAGATTTGCAAATTTTCAAACCATAAAATGAAGAACAGTACTAATTCCTTTTCACTTCATATAGCACACAGCTTCACTGTAACGGCACATTTTGCATCTAAAACCACATTTCTTTTTTAACCACAGTTCATTTTTGTTTTATCTCTGTGGCTCAAAGTTCACAGTTGTTGCTACCTGCCTGGTAGAAAGAAAAAATCGTGTGCTGAGAGAAAAAACAGTAGGGCGGTGAAGACATTCTTGTCCTGCTGGGGCTTTCCAGGAGAAGGAGGTGATTTTTCATCCCTTATCTGAATAACATCTGTGTAGGTCGCCAAAGAAGGATAATATCTTTCTGGTATCCTCCTAATAACAGTTCTTCTGCTCTTCCTTCTTAAAGGTCATGACTAATACACTCCATCAGCCAGGTTGACACAGTGTAGGCAGAAAGAGGCCATAAAGCAATAGAATATGAAAATCCAAAGTTTTATGAGGAAGGGCTATGGACTTTACATTGGTTTCAAATGCAGCAGCCAAAAAATGGCATGCCTAATTAAAGCAGGAGCCTCCAATGCTCACCTTCAAAGGTCGGGGTTAACAGCTTCCAAGACGGTAAAGTATGACGTGCAACATTTAATATCATGCCAGGTAAGATGGCAAATAATCTTCCTGTTTTGGGGTCCATGAGCAAGACGTTTTACCTGCTCAAAGGATGATGCTGACATTTTCACGGGAGAAAGCTTTATTTTAACACCACATATCGTACAGTTTTTCTCACCTGTTTTAGCACATTTCTTGCACCATTTTTCCCAGTAAAACTCATACATAGTTTCTACATAGATTTTACTTTATAAAGAAAAGAAGCAATTTATTTTTTTTATTGTGAGGAGAAAACATTTCTTTCAGTGGTCACACAACTGTGACTATCATAAAACCATAAAAACAGCTGATAGTTAATTTGCAGAGCAGATTTACCCATGAATCTGCTGAAGCATTCGCAAAGCAAACATTTGCATTCATGATAGCGTCATTGTGCATGTGCCTGCGGAGTTCTTTGTAGGTGGGTTATTGAAATCACATCCAAGAATTTAATCGCATCGAGTGGGAATTAATACCTGCGCCAGTGAAATTATTTGCCCAGGACTGCAGTTTTCTTGAACCCGACTTTTGACATAGAAATAATTCTATATGGGAGAAACATTGTCAGATGAAACCAACAATGAAGCAACTGAGTTGTCTAACCAGTCAGGAGAAGCACATGAAGTGACCGAACCAGTCTCCAGACCTCAGTCAGATAGAAAATCTAGGGAGGGAGCTGAAGCTTTGAGTTGTCACGTGGCAGCCAGGCAATCTAAAGGATTCTGTAAACAGGAGTATGCCAATGTCCCTTCTCAAATATGTGCAAACCTAGTGATCAAAAAACATCTTGTAGGTGTTTAGGCAAGCTGTGCTTGGAGAGATAGTCCAACTCCTCCAGGATGACACATCAGTACACACCATTGCAAGAAAGTTTTCTGTGTCTCGCAGCACAGTCTTGACACCATGGAGGAGATTCCAGGAGACCAGCAGTTACTCTAGGAGAGCTGGCACAGAGTCATAGAAGGTCCTTAGCCCATCAGCAGGAACAGCATCTGCTCGTTTGTGCAAGGAGGAACAGGATGAGCTCTACTAGAGCCATAAAAATGAACTTCAAGAGGGCAACTGCTGTGAATGTCTCTAACAAAACAATCAGAAATAGACTTCATGAAACAGACTTTCACCTGATGGCCCGACGTCCTCCAGCACACCCTACGCTCACTGCCTGGCAAAGCTTGTTGCCAGACCAACTGGGGTTTCCATAGAACACCAGAACTAACAGGTCCATCACTGGTGCCATGTATATTTGACAAATAAGAGCAGGTTCTCCCTGAGAGAGACTGAAAGGGTCTGAAGAAGCCATGGAGGACATGCACTCTGTGGCACTGTACAATATGACCATGGTGGTGGGTCAGTGATGGTCTGGGGAGATATATCCATGGAGGGATGCACAGACCACTCCAGGCTAGGAATGGTACCCTCACTGTCATTAGATATTGGGATGAAATCCTTGAGCCCACTCTCAGACCCTAAAATAGTGCAGGGCTTCTCCAGGTAGACAACAATGCCAGCTTCATGTGCGAAGAGTATGCAGACAGTTCTTGGAGCATGAAGAAATAGATATCATTGACTGGATCAACACTCACCTGACCTAAATCCTGCAGAACACCTCTGTGACATTACGGTCTGTCTGACACTGACAGGTTATAACTCAAACAGTCCAGGTAGTCTAGTCTCTGTGATGCCCTAGTCTAGATCTGGGAGAAGATTTCCCCAAGACAACATCCATCATCTCATTAGGAACACTGTCAGGCATGCACATAAGCCCATGGGGACCATAAAAACTACTGAGTACCATTGCTGCTATTGCTGTTGCTGCAATGAAATTATGGTTTTCTTTTCCATCTGTTTCACTTTGACTCAGAATTCAGCCCTCTGTAGGTTAATGATTTTAATTTCCATCAAACAATGTTTAGATTAGATTAGATTAGATTAGATTAGATTAGCCTTTATTGTCTTCTTTGAGACCTTGGACAAGTAAGGGAAACATCATGAAAGGTAGCACAAATATACAAACACATACAGAATTTCCCTAATTTCATTGATGATGGTACGAGAGAAAATATAAAACTCTTTGACTTTAAGGGTTTTTTTTTTTTTACCTATACCGTTTTCCCTGGGACATCAAATCATACTCATTATAAAGGATGTGATTTCTGTCCATTGTTATTATTATAGCACTCTTCAAATATTGTCTGGAGTGAAAATGAAGAGAGCATCCCAACTATGATTCAAACAATTCTAATCAAATTTTACATTTGGGATCTCATCTTGCCCTCCAGCACTATCAGCAGCAGGAGTGCAGCAACCCCTCAACAGCAACATTTTTACCTCATCAGGTAAAACACAGGCTACGTTTGCTTTGCATTGTCCCCACCTGATGACAATGGTATAATGCGAGTCCATATTAGATTCTTGATGAATTTGGGTTGTTCTTATTCAGCCTGGTTCTATGTGCTCCTTTTTAACTTTGAGCATCCGCCCCTTCAGACATCTCTGGAGGCCCTGCTGTGGAGGCCAGGCCATCTGGTGTAGCACTCCATCACTCTCTTTCTTGGTCAAATGGCCCTGACACAACCTGGAGGTGTTTTTGGGGTCATTGTCCTGATGAAAAATAAATGATGGTCCAACTGAACACAATCTGGATGGGATGGCATGTTGCTGCAGGATGTACAGTGTGCCTTCAATTTTGAATAAATCCCCAGCAGTGTCACCAGCAAAGCCCGCCCACACCATCACACCTCCTTCTCCATGCTTCATGTTTGTAATCATGCGTGTAGAGATCATCCGTTCACCTTTTCAGACACACTGGGTGGAACCAAAGATCTCAAGTTTTAACTCATCAGACCAAAGCACAGATGTCCACTGGTCTAATGTCCATTCCTTGTGTTTCTTGGCCCAAACAAATCTCTCTGCTTGTTGCTTTTCCTCAGTCGTGGTTTCTTAGCAGCTATTTGACCATAAAGGCCTGATTCACACAGTCTCCTCTGAACATGTAGAGATGTGTCTGCTACTGGAGCTCTGTGTGGCATTTATCTGGGCTCTGCTCTGAGCTGCTGTTAACTTGTGATTTCTGAGGCTGGTGACTCTGATGTATTTATCCTCAGCAGCAGAGGGGACTCCTGGTCTTCATGTGAGACAGTTTCATCGTAGTGCTTGATGGTTTTTGCAACTGCACATGGAGACACATTCAAAGTTTTACCAATGTTCCAGACTGACTGACCTTCAGTTCTTAAAGTAATGATGGGCTGTTGTTTCTCTTTACTGAGCTGATTGGTTCTTGCCATAATATGAATTCTAGCAGTTGTCAGATAGGGCTGTCAGCTGTGCACCAACCTGACTGCTGCACAACTGATGGTCCCAACGTCATTAAGAAGGAAAGAAACTCCACAAATGAATCCTGACATTTCAGGTGACTACATCATGAAAGCGCTGTCAACAAAGCAAAGGGTGGCTACTCTCAGGAATCTGAAATATAAAACATACTTGGAGTTATTTATCATTTTTTCTTTCCTACATAATTTCATATATCTTACTTCATATTTCTGATGTCTTCAGCTTGTATCTACAATGTAGAAAGCAGTACAAATAAAGAAACAAAATAAAATGAGGTGTGTCCAAACTTCTGACTGATAGTGGACATACATTATGATCATTATAGTGATAAACTGGCTGCATCTTTGAATGTATAATTGGGGCCAGAAGTTTACAATCATTGTGGCCATAAATGTCACGATAACTTGGGGATCCGTATGCTATGTATTTCTGATAAAAGCAAAAGTTATTATATGAGGCAGTAAAATTAGATTTAAAAAACTTTGATAACTAAATTAAATGCTTGCCCATTAAAGGATTTGTATTTTCTGGGAATATAAGCATTTCAAGGCAGTTTAGTTCTGGTCTCACAAAGCATTTAGAATAAGCCCTGTTATCAGTTGAGGATGTGTTAAAGGACGCCACACCAGATGATCAGCGGGACTCTACATCCTCCTCTTTCTTTCCAGACAGCAACAGACGCCTGTTATTGTCTTCAGGCAGCCCAACACCACATCCTTAGTTTCCCATAAATTACTGTGCAAATATCAGTTGTGTCAGGAGGCAGATCCTATCAGAGAACCGACTTCTGTACAGGTGATGACATGACGCTAAATACCCATCATGACCCCAGTTTGTGACTGTGGTTCACAATTAGACACACCCATTGAAAAAGGGACAGGGAGTGGTGGAGTAATACCTGTGACTGTCATCATAATTTATTGGATTATAATGCTACAGGCAATATAATATATCTATGCAACAGAGAGCTGTCAGAGTTTGGGGTGCCACTCAGGTCTCTCTCCTGACATATAAGATTAGTGACATATAAGAATGTTTTACCATCTAAACCTCACACAGGATGCAAACAGATGAGTGCTTTTCACCCTAAACATTACAGGAAACAAACCTATAAACCACAGCTCTCTTCACAAAACTCAAATGTATTCACACACAGGAAACAACAGTCATCCAACAATGATTCTTTTCTTCAACAGTTTCTTAACTTAAATATAGTCCATGGCTCGTGTTTGATTCAGTTCAGTCCCCCCAAAAAATAAAAACAGGGAAAAAGGGAAAAGGTAACAGTCCATGTTCCATCACTCACAGGTCAGCTCCTCTGTTGCTTTCCACCGGTGCTTTTATTTTGAAATTGACAGTGGGGCATTCTAACCGGAAACACTGGGCTGGTTTGTGTTGGAGGACTTCCACTCCAAACTGAATTGGGGGTGTGGCGGTGAGTTTTGTGGTTGTAAAGACTCACCTTTCAGCACACTCACTTCACCAGATTCACTCACCTTTGACTGGGTGTGGTGCTTGCGCTTAATTGCACTCACCTGTCACACGTTATATAAGGACTGCACTCACCTACAGCTCACTCTTTCTTCACTCCTACATGGGGCGCAGCTGAGGTGAGTTTCTGTTTGGGTCTCCTGAGTTCACGTATTATTTTAAGTTAATGAGTGACTTAAATCACACTTTGTTTCGTTACAGAGTTAGCAGTCCATGTGTGTCCTTCAATACTGATTATTCCAATAAAACAAGAAACCTGTAAGTGAGTGATGACTGTTTATTCTCATTGTGAGCGGATGAGCCCACGATGGTAACAAGCTCCCGCTTCCTCTGAACCTCGTCCTCCTTAACATGGGCCTTCGAGGAGGAGTAGTGTTATTGTCGTGATTCAGAGCAGCCGTTAACTGAAGGTTTCCAGTCGTGACAGTCGACCTCCTGCTTACCTGCAACAGTATGATGTTCAGTATCCTGGAGCTAGAAGTGCTAGATGTGAGACAGGGTGTCAAACAGAATGTCAGCATATTGACACAGACACACATGGGCTGCAGGATCCTGACGGAGAGGCAGAAAGCCGACCAGAGACACGTCCCGCTCCTTTACCTACTAACCAAGATGAGGTTTTGAGGGAACTCCTGATGATGATGAGGGACCCGCTCAGCCCCCACAGGTTAGCCGTCATTCTGGTACAGTTCCTGCTGCCAGCTCTTCTACACCGCATGCATCAATATTAGATGCTGCAGTTCTTTTAAGTGGTTTGCCTAGACCAGTCCGGCCACACCACTGCAGGGTCCCCACCAGATTTCATGTGTTCACCCTGCTACTCCTCCAGTTGAAGATGCTGCTCAGCCACTCATTTGCATTCCTGAACAAAGGCAGCACCCTCCTTTAAAGCTACAACCAGCTACATCTGATGGTTTGCATGAACAGAAACCTTTGGTACCCATTACTGCTAGCTCTAGTCACCCTGTTACTACCAGAACACGTGTGTGTGTGTATATAAGCTTGAGGGTCCTTCTTTCCCAGGCCTCGTCAGAGAAGATGAAATGCAGTATAGGATGTTATGAATGGCCCTTACAAATCTTCTTTACCCTCATGAGCCAGAGCACTTCAAATATCATGTCCTTCTTGATTACTTGAAAGTAGACCAAGCTAAACGATTAGCTCTTGCCTTTTCCTGTGCTCCTGACCCATACACTCAAGCCATCAAACCCCTTGATGAACGTTATGGGCAACCAAGCAACTAGCACTGAAAGAGCTAAGGAGCGCCCTCCTTATCAGAGCAGGTGAGAGTCAGGCTCTTGATAACCTCTCTCTGGTAGAGGACCCAAGCTTGAAGGACAAAGACCACCCGCAGGGGCGAGAGGGGAATATTTTACCAGTCAAAGGTTTGGACTCACCTTCTCATTCAGTGCTTTTTCTTTATTTTTACTACCTTCAACATTGTATATATGAAACCAGATATCTGAAATTATGTAGCAAAGAAAACAATGATAAATAACTCTAAATATGGATTCTTGGAAGTAGCCACCCTTTGCTTTGCTGAGGGTGCTGCAAACCCTTGGCCTTCTCGCATTGAGCTTCATGATGTAGTCACCTGATAATGATTTTGACTTCACAGGTGTGCCTTGTCAGGGTTCATTTGTGTAATTGCATGGCTACCACAGGATCTTGCAGCGACATGCCATCCCCTCTGGTTTGCATTTAGTTTAGACCATCATTTATTTTCCAATACGACAATGACCCCAGACACGCCTGCAGGCTGTGTAAGGGCTATTTGACCAAGGAGAGTGATGGAGTGCTGCACTTGATGGCCTGGCCTCCACAGTCACCTGACCTACACCCAATTGAGATGGTTTGGGATGAGATGGAGCACAGAGTGAAGGCAAAAGGACCAACAAGTGCTCAGCATCCTTCAAGACTGTTGGAAAACTATTTCAGGTGATGACCTCATGAAGCTCATGGAGAGAATGCCGAGAGTGAGCAAAGCAAAGGGCGGCTATTACGAAAAATCTAAAGTATGAAACATGTTATTTCACTTTTTTGTTTACCACATAATTCCATATGTGTTCATTCATAGTTTGGATGCCTTCAGTGAGAATCATAACTACAGACTAAAAAAGACAAAAAGACCTCTCTGATGCATCCATCGAAGTCTGAATGTGTGTGAATGTCATTAGAAAAGCACTCAGTTTAGAGACAGTGCTTGTGGGAATGGGTGTGATTGGGTGAATGTGGCGTGTTGTATAGAGCAGTTTGAGTACTCCGGGAGAGTAGAAAAACGCTATATAAGAATCAGTCCATTTGCATTTACTAAAAGACTGAATTGCTCCTTTAAACAAGGATTTTATTAGTGTTGCTTTTCTTCCATCAGAGGTAACTGTACGGAACGAACATCTTGTAAAATGCCCCATTGGACTAATTAGAATATCAAACATGTCTCCTAATCTCCATCATGTTTTAATTGGCCAGCTCATTTTCTCATCTCACCTCAGGAACATGTATACTGAGAAACAAAAACAAATCCAGTTAATGAGCAGACACTGAACTACAGACTGCTGCTAAATAGAATACATGTTGTTAGACTATTTTAAGAGTGTTAAATGTTCTGTAACAGGATTACATGTATTAAAGTATTATTATATACATCAATAGAAACCCCCCCCCAATATATAATATAAACAATATATATAGATATATATCAGAAAACAGGTAGGTCTTCAGCTTTGTATTAAAAACTTCAGTTAAACTTTTTCACAATTTAAAGCAAGCATAGGAGCAGCATGATCACATTTACATCAGCCAGTCAGACTGCAGGCTGCTGCATTGTGAAGCATGTGCAGACCACTAAAGCTCTTCTCAAGCAGTCCTAACAAGAAAGCATTGCAGTAATCCAACATAGATGTTCACTGCTAAGACAAACAGGCCTGTCAGCTCAACTGGCCTTTAAAGCTGCACTTCAGCAAAGGTGGCAAATCTGCAGAAAGCCGGTGTGTGAAGCTCACGCAGGCCTCTGCTGTTACTGTGTTCTGTGAACGCGTTATACAAATATTTTGATTCAGAATAGATTTCTTCCTCATGCTGTTCACATTTTGTATGTGTGAGAGAGAGACAGCAGAAAAAAGAGAATAGCTTTTTACAAGCTAACTCCCTGCTCTAATGAATACAAATGGGCTCTCATCGGCTCCACTTGGATGTCTGTTGGAGGACAGTTTGATATCAGCAGGCTTGGCTCCGTGGACACTTAAGGACCTAATCATTACCTCTTTAGTAGCTATCTATCACCAGGCTAGTACTACTAATCTCCCTGTGTCTGTACATGATGAATGTTTGCCACGTCTTACGCCCGCTCGCTCGATCATACAGATTATCAGAAAGAGAAGTGAAAGCATATCTCATAATTATGATCCATACAGACAAATTAATACAGAGGATTTTGATGCTCTGCCTCTCTGATGACATTCATAGGCACTGGTCACTGTAAAGATCCTGTTGGTAGTAATAAATGAGTTGTGGCAACGGGCTGAAAGACAGATGAGAGGTATTCAGCTGGGAAACTGAGGCTGCTGTCGGAGCACAGGTTGTGAGCCAACAGAAACACCAAGTACATCACTACATCAGTGTTGAGTTATTGAGAGAGAAGCCTAGCTTGTGCTATTAAGCCCAACTTAATCTTAAAAGAAGCTCTTCTTTGATGACAGCTGAAACAAAAGCCTCTAAAATGGCAGAAATGTATTCATCTAGTAGAGAAAGGTGGGTGATCGAGTAATGGGAAACAAGCCAAACGAGCCTCTTCCTGAGTCTAAGCCATCATACCAGCTTGTTAATTTCCCTCCAGGTCAGTCGTTGTTGATTCCGGGACACTCTCTCTCACCTGGATCAGGGTGAGAGGGAGTGTAATCCTTGGCCTTTTCATTGGTCTATGATGGTTCTGGAGCTCGGCAGCTAATAGGACATTATCAGCTCCCTGGCTGGCTGTACAGCTGATTAATGTCAGAGGAGATGACACAGGGCCCAGCTGGGGCCTGATAAAAGGGCGTTGGGATTGGAGAGGGCAGGATGATGAACGAGCTACAGAGTCTACACCCGTGTCTCATTAGCGTTCCTCTGCTCTTTGGCATTGAGCTAATGTAGCGCATCGGTACTGTGGCCAGAGTGGCCAGCTTATGGGAGGAATGTTTGAAGCTCTGAAGAGCAAGGAGAGCTGAAGGAGGACGTTAACGTCAGGGGGAGGGACAGGGGGATCAGGGGTGTAGTGACCTGTCTGACAGCAAGTGCTAATTTTCTCTCTCTCTCTCTCTCTCTCTCTCTCTCTCTCTCTCTCTCTCTCTCTCTCTCTCTCTCTCTCTCTCTCTCTCTCTCTCTCTCTCTCTCTCTCTCACACACACACACACACACACACACACACACACACACACACACACACACACACACACACACACACACACACACACACACACACACACACACACACACACACACACACACACTCTCTCTCTCTCTCACACTCACACACACACACACACACACTCTACCCCCTCCCACCCTACATTCTGCCATCATTACTGTGTGTTACATAACACCTTGACCAGACTAAATCTTTTTTTCCTTGTGTTGGATGCTGTAATACACTTTACTATATATGTGTCAATCACATTATTTGGAGCAATTTTCTCATTTTTTCATTATGATGCAATTTTCTTCTGGTAACCTTTTATTGCTATCCTAAAGACCCTGAAAGTATCAGATTATCCCAACAGAACAGTAGTTTCCAAAAGTAGAATAGGAGGCGAAGATTTCAGCTATGAGGTTTCTCTGTGGGGGCAGTTCCCAGCTTCTGAAGACAGACACTGTCTCTACTTTTAAGTCTTCCAACTTTCCTTTTTTGATAGATTCTATTAGAAACTGTTGAAGACAGTCTGGAACTTGGAAGCCCAAAGTATTCAAATGGCTTCTAAATTCCAGGAATCCCAGTCCCATTAATGTGGTGGAAGAACCCAGTTCCACACAGGGCCTACTCTGCAATCTCTATGACCAGGGTCAGGATGGAAGATGCCAGAGAGAAGGCAGTCAGACTAACCTCTGGAGCGCATTCTGGCCCAAGCGCTGCATTATTTATTCTGTGGGTAGGCTGGCCTCTGTTGTGATTTTACAAAAGTAGATTGGGAGGCCAAGGTTTTAACTATGAGCACTGGGGTGCAAGTTCCCAGTCTGAATTCAGAATTCAGACTGGGAACTACCAGTGCTAGGCACCACGTGAATTTTCATTATTGTTTGTAATTTAGCTGACAGAAGCCTTGATTCATGGTCATGGGCATGCTCTGAGCTGCACTCTGTTTGGCCTTCCAGTACCCATCAGCTGCCTCAGAAGACCCGTGAGCCAACCAAGCCTGATAGGACTCCTCCTTCAGCCTGATGGCTCCCTTCACCTCCATAGAGTACCGTCTGGTTTGGGTGTTATCACCACAACAGGCACCAACAACTTTGAGCTTGGTGCACAAACGGACTTTCCTTCCCAAGGACCTTGTAAATAGAGACTTTGAACTTGTCCTTGCTTGAAGATTTTGTAAATAGTTATCTTTTCACGAGTACGATCTTCTTAGTCCCACGTTGCTTGATTCACTCGTTATGACAAAACGCTCAGCCACAGATGAACTAAAAGGACTCAGATGTGAATTCGTCACTCGCTCACCTTGCAGAAAGTCCAGCTGGAAAACCACAAAGCCACGCTACGTCAGCCATTCGGACAATGGGCTCTTTTGATCCAGTGGCATTACTGAAAGTGAATCAGCTACAAAGTAAATGGTAAATGGCCTGCATTTGTATAGCGCTTTACTCAGTCCCTAAGGACCCCAAAGCGCTTTACACTACATTCAGTCATTCACCCATTCACGCACACATTCACACACTGGCAATGGCAAGTTACGTTGTAGCCACAGCTGCCCTGGGGCGCACTGACAGAGGCGAGGCTGCCGGACACTGGCGCCACCGGGCCCTCTGACCACCACCAGTAGGCAAACATGGGGTTAGTATCTTGCCCAAGGATATTTGGCATGCAGCCAGGAGGCAGCCTGGGATCGAACCACCGACCTTCTGATTAGTGGCTGACCTGCTCTGCCACCTGAGCCACAGCCACCCACAACCCACAAAGGGATTGCCTCTGAACTGAATATACTTCTCGAGCAGTTACCTGAGTTGTAAAACAGTTTTAACAGTATGTTGTTGAAGCCAGGTCTAAGTCATCCACAGTTAAAGAAACACAATAGCTGAATGGAGACTATTTTGCCATGAAGATTGTCTCAGGTCTGCTTCCCCTCCAGGTACAGCTCTCACCTCAGAACTTGATCTGTCTACAGAACCTTCTACTTACCACAATCTAGCCAAAGTTTTTCGTAAGGGCCTGGCTCTATCGCTTTCCCAACACTGACCATATGACAGCACGATCAAGCTCCTCCCTGGTGCTCCTCTTCCCACTAGCTCGTTGTATAGCCTAACTAAACTAGAACATTACTGACTCTCCGTCATTACCTGTCCATCTTCCTCTCCTCTAGAAGTTGGTTTCCTTTTTGTGGAGAAGGATAAAACCTTATGACCATGTATTAACTCTTAAGAACAACATTAAGAACAACATGGTTTGGATCAAAGAAAGGGATGAATGGAAAACTGCATTCAATACTCACTTCAGTCATTTCGACCACCTGATGATACACTTTGGTCTCACCAACGCATCTGTTGTGAGAAATTATCTCAACTGGTTTGTGTTAGTCTGTCTAGACCACATCCTGGTTCTCCTTCTGAACAGGAGCCTCACATCTACCTGATGTTTCAGGGTCTGTTGAAAAATTATTCATCAAAGGTGAGAAGGTTGAGATCCACACCGACTCCAGCCTGCTTCACTGGTTTTGACAGACATGTTTTCTCTGTATTATTGTTTGTTCTTTACCTTAAACTATAAGGCGAGTTGAGGCAACTGTTGTGATTTGGTTTATTGAAATAAACCTAAATTGGACTGAATTGAATTAGATATTATCAGCATGTGTCTAATTTTAAGCTGTTCTGTTTGTAAGCTTCAGTGCAGATATGGTTACATGTTCTCTGCACTTAATTTGAAACCTTAAATGTAACAAATGTTTTGATTTTGTGCCCGACAAAAGACTAAAACACAGCTGTAACAGTCTGTAAATGGACAGTTACACAGATCTGATCCTGAATTTAAATAATTGTCAGAATGGTTTAAAAGCATTTTTCATGTGCTACTGTTGTGTGATACAGCTCCTATATGTATCCATTATTTATTGCCTCCAGTTGATTGGAGCACAAGCTCACCTAATGCCACTCCTCCATCGCCTTTCCCTCTAGTGTATGAACAGAAAAAAAGCCAATTAAATCCAGTCACTGATACTTATATTATTTTTAAGGGTATAATTGTTTTGTGACTGAGGGGGAAATGCGACAACATCTGAGTGACACCAAAAGTGAAGAAGGGGGGCTAAACCAGGCTAAACCTCTGACCTGGCACTCATCAGAGGGTCAGAGAGCCAGAAATGACAGATTGAAAACACACTGTGCCAAAAGCTAAAAAATACTTTGACATTTAAATAAGGAGAATGTGCTCCATCTGCATTTGGTCCTAGGGCCACACGCACTCATTACCGCCTTCTGCCACAACATCAATAGGACACAGATATGGAAACAGGAAAAGGAGCAAATGCTCAACAACGGGTATAGTTCATTATGAGGGATACCTGCCAAAGAAGTCCAACTTTGCATTTAGGACATTTGTATTTATTTATTTACATACATCTGTATAGAAAGAGGCAATCTGATAGTCTAAAATCTCTGGTGATTTCAATTTTACCGTACAGATTGCATCGTTAGTAAAACAACATATATCATTCCTAAAAAAAAAAGTTGAATAAACTCAGAATCCAATGATTTGCAAATCTTTTAAAAATATTTTGGATTTTTAGAATCTTTTAATGGTATTATGCATTGGAGATAGTGAGATATTCAAAGTCTTTGCAATTATTCTTCTTATTATTACTACTATGCAGGTTAGCACTTTATTGCAGGGCTAACATGGAGAGACAGTCACATTCACACCTACAGGTCTGTAGAATCGACAATGAAAGTAACAGCGCATATCTTTGGATTGCAGGAGGAAACCAACCAACACAAGTACAAAAAGAACACGTCGACTCCACACAGAAAAGCCCTGGCCCTAGTATTATCATCATTATTATTATTATTATTATCATCATGCATCTATTCTCTTCCTTGAACCATAGGGCAAGAGGCATCATTACCTGGAATATCCCAATAAAGCACTATAATATGATAAAGTACTTCTCTATATACTTCTAATATACCTATATATTACTCATTCCATAAATCTGCAGCGCAGGGACTGTGATCCTGTGTTTTTACTTGTTGCAAAGTCTTTGAAGATTCAGAATTGATCAGTGGCTCAGCAGATGCAACATGAAGTGGTCGTTACCACAGTAACATACATTCACGGCACCCACAAAGTCTTTTAAAAAGACATCAACTAAGAAGAAACAAACACTGGTTCTATGCGTCTGTTAGAAGGCTAAATGTGCAGCATGTTTCCCTCTTGTAGCTCACCACTGTGGGTGGCAGCAGGGCAGCACAGTTGTTTAGGGATATATGGCCCCATGGGAGTGAGGGGTGTCAAAGGTTTATTAAAGAACCAGTAAGTAGTTCAAAATACAGCCCTGCTTAAAGCCTTGACCCACTGACCTCTCTCTGTCCCCATCCCCCACCTGCCCTACATACACATGCTTGTGCAGAGCACCAGCACATGTTCAAATGCAGTGTTGATGGGATCTGGGCATAGATCGCCACAGCTTTGTACTGCAGATGTTACATAGTTCCCATTTATAACTCCATATATATTTGTACATGCAGAGGTACATTACATTTTCCCATCTACATTTGTCTTGTCTTGTTTGGCTCTTAAATTCAAAGTATAGGAGCAAAGAGTAGTCACAGCTGTCACTGTTAATGCTTTTTACAGTACACAGTTTATTTTCATGGCATGTATATGTAAGGTATAAATTAGCCACCTCATCCACACAGCTTGAATTAAAATGATAAATTTAGTATAAAGAACTCAGACATTTTTTGTAATATTCTGTGATTCTATTTAAGTTGTACATTTGCATAAAAAAATAAATGGATGGTGACCTTGTTACACATTTATGACTTAATTTCAGAAACAGTAACAGGACAGGAGCAAATTGTAAGATGCTCAAAAAAACAACGAGTGATGAAAAGAAAGCAAAATATCTCTTATTATTATTAAGCAACCACCAAACATTATCAAAAATACATACAATACATGAATCCTTTAAGAGCTGATCCACCAACTATGCCATTGTTGTACGTTATGGCCATAACACCCTGAGCACTCCTGATAATGAATTTAAAGGAAGGGATGCAGTCTGACAAAATCCATCTCATTAAAATAAATTATATAAAATGAAAAAAATATATAAACCCCTCAAGTTTGACAGTACACACACATGCACCTACTGTTATCTCAGTTCAGAAGCCTTCAGTGTGGCCAAGAATCAACTTTTGGTTTACACTATTTTAAATGAAAGCTCTTTAAATGTACAATTTATTATCCACCTGCATGCAACTTAAATCCAATGACATATTTGATAGAAATGAGTGGGCAGTATCACATGTGACCCTGCTGTATCACATGTCTGGCATCGAGTCGTATCAGCAAGGTTGAGCTCCAGTTCTATTGTGGATCTCTGAATCTGTACTCGCCACCTCCGCCTCAAATACAAAACAACTTTCCCATCCTAATGTCACCAAAAGGTGGGGGTGGCAACAGTTACTCAATGTCATACTAAAAAGCACTCTGCAGCAGTGATGTCTAGACACATCCTTTCCCATGAAAGATTTGGAGGCCTCATCCCTCACGCTCATCCTCTCCTCCCTTTGTCTTGGGCCTGTATTCCTCTGTCTTCCCTGCTGGCACAGGACAATTACCAGCCAGCACTACTTCCTAAACGTGTCATCGGGGGCAAGCGATTCCCCGTCAGGCTCCAGCAGCCAGGGTCCGAGGGTGGGACCCCCATGATCGGCCATGCAGACCCATAGCACAAGCGTAGCTGGCTGCTTCCCAAGCCATGACGGATGCAGGTGTCAATCACAGTCAGAAGGAGGACAGTGAGAAAAAAATCCTGGGCTGAATATTTATCTGGGACGACCATGAACAGCAGTCATGTTATAACTACATTTTGTGTTCGGGCGATGAAAATGAAATGAAGAACCCTACAATAAAAGGCAGTATAATATATTTTGATCTTGATTAGAAATCTTTCTAATGAGAGCAACATATACACCATAAATGTAAAGCGCACAGCATCTGCCATCTCATCTTTTTTTTCCTCCCAAATTGGATCCTGTGTTCAATCTTTTGTGCCTCCTCCCTTGGCTTATCAGTAGCTAATGACTACATAGGGACACCAGCGAGGGGGAGGTCCAATAGTGTGTCTAGGTCTTTTCATGCCAGAGGGGCCTCGGGCACAAAAGGCTGTCTACAAAAGACCCCTCTTATTCTCTCATTATTGACACCCTTAATTGTTTTTTGCTGTCTGATAAAAGCCCTCATAGCCTCGCCGTATCAGCAATAACCTTCTGTTTCAGCTGTATGGGGTGGATTCAGGGGGCGGATGCTGTCGCCTACTGTGATTCTGAGCCTTATCCCACTGCTGGGGGACTGAAATAAATGTCGAAGTATTAACAAGGATTTTGAACTGTTCCCTGCGCCACTTTCAAAAGGTTGAATTAGTTTGTATTCAGAACCATTTTTTGCACAAGCACATTGGAATAGTCGAAACCTCCAGAGGTGGTCAGGAAATCCCATTTCCATATTGTTTATTAACAGCTTTGTGTGTTTGCCAGCACTGCCATTCAAATTCCAGCGGCCGGCAATATTGTTGTCTTATTAATTACATCTGGGGGTGTAAATACAAATCTCTTGAAACATCAAGCGTAGTCTTGAAAATGCACTGCTTTATTATGAGAAAAAACCTGAGCCATAATTAAATGGCACACTTTTATTAGTGCTGTGTGTCACGACGGCCTGGGCTCTTGTCAGCAGTGAATGGCTGATGTTGGTAGTTATTCCAGTCAAAAAAAACCAGTCTAATCCCATTTCAACTTATGTAATTAGTGCTCTTGTCATTAGTTTGCCACAAATTGCCCACTTACCCCGTCTTATAAATATTTCACACAAACTCCTTATAAATTGTTAGGACATTGAAAGGATTTTGCCTGAAAGGAAATTAATAAGTTATTTATGAGGAATGTTAATCAGTCATCTTTTTGAATTCATAAGTTGGCAGTTGTGTATTCCTAATTATCAAGATCAGCAGCCAACAAAAACAGTCCAGCTCAAACTTTTAGCCACTATAAAATAAAGCAATTGGCCAAGTTTTCTTTTGTTAAAGGCTGTCTGATCACAGTATGCTCCCTTATTCTATGTGGCGTCCATCATTTCTTGAATTTAAGTGACGTCAGTTTCATCATCAGCTGGAGAGTGCAAGGCTCTGAGCAACATTTTTCTGTGACCAGGCAGGCATCCATGAAGACTTTACATTACAATGCTTCACACAGACTTCAACGAAGTCACAAATGACACAGATGGAAGGTAGCAATTCACATTCAGTCACATGACTGTAAATTTACTTTTTTAATTGAATCTATCATTGTGTATCATTATGTAAGTAAGCATTGTCTGAAATACTGTATTTCTCTGTATTTTAAATAATGTCACGTACTGAGTAATAAAAAAAGAAAACAGTGAATGACAACCCTGCACTGGACATTACTGCAGTGATTGACAGGCAGGAGAACAAACTAGTGCTAAAATGACCAGAAAGATGGAGACAGTAAAGTCTAGCACAAGTGATGCAAACACAGCTGGAAGCAACGCTGCGAATAAAAACTAGTATAGCGCTACAGAATAGCACCAATCTTTTATAATTCTGACTATTAAATGTTTACATCGGTAGTTAAAAACATATTTTCATTTCATTTCATTTTAAGAGGCTTTGGTCATATAAGCAGAAAACATCAGTGAATGACATTGTTAGTTTTGGTTGGCAACTAATTAAAAAATGACATCAAACAGACCATAAAGAGTAAATGTATGTTTTTACATTATGTTGTAAGTAATTTGTTAAAGAATAACTTATTGAACATATAGTAAAAGATGTTGTTTAATATGTTAGGTGGACTCGAGAACTGCAGTTGCGGTCTATTTACGTGTAAAAAACAGATACATTTACACAGCAGCTGTAACGTGTGAAACATGAAAGCATACTTTCCACTGTTTTTGATAGCCTTGCTCATATCTTCAGCATTTCTGTCTACGAATCACAAATTATCAAATGTAAAAGACGAAGTACAGTGTGTGCAGAAAAAATCATCTATGAAAATAAATATTTTAATTTTAAATATTTAGGTGTTTAATCAGCATGACATTGATTGATATACTTGGTAAGACACCTTTCCTGCACAAAATTAGCCAAAGCAAAGACTTTTGAGAGAAATTTCTCTGAATTAACAAAAAGTTAAACATTTAAAAATTTGGCGTAGTTACATCTGGCATAAAACTAATACAGAATTTCATAAAAAGAACATTCCATGGACAGTTAAACATAACGGTAGTGGTGTGATGGTCTGGGGCTGATTTGCTGCTTTAGGACCTGTATGGCAGTTCATGGAATAAACTGCAAGTGCACTTGAGTTATGCAGCCAAGGCAGTGATTCAAAAGTCACCAGCAAGTGTGTGAAAGACCAGACTTAACTCCAGACTTAACTCCAGTTGAAATGCTTTGGCGTGACTAAACAGACCGTTCATGGCATCCATGCTCAAAAATCCTTCAATTTATAACTTGTATTTTGCATTTACTTGGGTTATTGTCGTGTCAGGTTAGTTTGATAATCTGGAATGAGTAGGTGTGACAAATGGGGTGGTTGTAGCTCAAAATGAAGAGCAGGTCATTGACTAATTAGACGGTTGGTGTTGATACTAAACCCCACGTTATTCTCTAATGTGCTTTTTTGGATTGTGAAAATGTACGATTGTTAAATAGAAATCACTTAGATGCTGAAAAAAGTGCTTGTATGAATGGGTGAATGAGGCATGTTGTATAAAGCATTTTGAACGCTTGAGAAAAAGACGTATATAAGAATTAGTCTGCTTACAATTTACAAATATGCCTAAGCTTCTACATCCCATATCTTAATTCTGGATAAAATTATGGAAAAGCATACAGTTAGGGCTGAATCAGGTGACCTTGATTCCTCCCTTAGTTATGCTGCAATAGGTGTAGGCTGCTGGGGGCTTCCCATGATGCACTGGGCATTTCACCTTGTCTCACCCCTTTTCACTCACACAACTCTGCATTTAATCATTAGTTATTATTAATCTCTGGTGCTCTTCCATAGTGAGCCTTAGTCTTCTCTGCCTGAACCAGTCGCAGCAGATGGCCCCGCCCCTCCCTGAGCTTGGTTCTGCTGGAGCTTTCTTCCTGTTAAAAGGGAGTTTTTCCTTCCCTTTGTCGCCAAAGTGCTTGCTCATACGGGGGTCATCTGATCTGGGGAGTTTATTGTAGTATCTTTACCTTATAATATAAAGCACCTTGAGGCAACTGTTAGACTTGTAGTCAAGACCACCTAAACCAAGACCAAGACAAGACAGACCGAGTCAAGACCAAGACCAAGTCGAGACGAGACCAAGACCGAGGCCGAGACAAAAAACTCTCTAAACTGCAGCCAGATGCTGCTTCGCTTACGGGTCTCAGGCATATTTATGTGTTTTTGCTTTTGCACAGCCCTCCTCACCGCTGTCTACTGTCTCACTCACTTACTGAGAGGACAGACTCACGCTCCACTTGACTGTCGCGTCTCTCACCCTCTCTGTTTTTCACATAATGATATTATCCAATATCCTCGCTTGTGATTGGCCACAATATGGAGGGATTGGAGCATTGCTGAGCTACTGTGTGAGAGCTGAGCAGCAAAAGGAATTAAGTGAGGAGCCGGCTCTCGCTCAATGGGAGTCGACTCTCCTGATTCACTACAAAGCGCTCTCTAAACACGGCTCTTAGAGCTGATGCTTTTGCGCATGACACATTATTGAATGTTACGTATTTGAATCTCCTGACCACTATGTCGATCTGAGACAGCAAGACCGAGACAACGAGACCAAGACAAGACCGAGGGATCCGAGACCAAGACGAGACCAAGACCAAAGTCCGTCGAGACCAAGATAAGACCAAGACCACGTAAAAGTGGTCTCGAGACATCCAACTCTAGCAACTGTTGTTGTGATTTGGTGCTATGTAAATAAAATTGAATTGAACTGAATTTGCTTTACTGTCATGGCGCATTAGAAGATTATTTGTAACATTAATTGCTGTTTCTGTGCTATGGTGACCTCTAAATCATGATTAAAACTCTTCAAATAAACTTTTCCTCTGCAGTTGATTGTTTTATAACTACTCTTTCAAATAATAATAATACTCAATCATTTATAGAGCATTTTTCCCTGCTATGTTACTTATCAACATCGATATTGTCACAACCCGGCTCATAGGAAATGACAAACAAGTGGGAGACCACACACAGGCTTTTAAAGGCTGTAAGACATATTTAATGAAAATAAGGTAAAGCAACTTAAACACAATTTAAAGGACATAACAGCCATAACTGAAACTTCCAAATGAACATGATGGGTGCCACAGAGAGAGAGCGAGAGCCAGCGAGTCAGCTGGTTCAGTCAAGGTGTCTTTATATACACTAGGGCTGGCCTTCTCAGGTGTGCTGCATCTATAATAGGATCAGCTCCACCTACCTGCAAAAACAGGTAACAAAAAAAGCAAAACACAAGGCCAGCCCTCTGGCCGTCACAATATGAAGAGCTTTGTCCTGTTTGAGCTTAATCAGCTTATATTTAACATGTTTGATGACAGTGTTTATACTTTATAAATGATGGATTAACTATTATGTCCTGTCCTGGTTGTTTCCTGTTGTTCTTGCTTTTCTGTCTCTCTCCTTTGTCTTGCAGTATGTGTTGTTTGCATGTTCTTTACTTTTTCTCTGAGGCAGCACATACTGGTTTTTCCACCTCCCTGCCAGTCACTCACCTGTCAACAGGTTGCTGATATACTCACCTGCAGCCTATCAGAGGATCAAGTTGTTACTTAAGTCTGAAGCAGTCACTCAGTCGGCGCCAGATTGTTGTGTCAGCCAGGTAACGTGCTCGGCCTCAGTCCTGTCACGTTTTCCCGTTTACCTTTGCTTCTGTGCAAACCTCTTTGCACAACTGGAATCCCCTGAGCTTAGGGGACTGTGAGTTTGTGTGTGTGCCCTTTGACTGCCTGCAGTACCTCTGCTAGCTCACCTGGAAATTCTTCATATCACCAATACTGCCACTTCTGTGTTATTCTCATTCTGTAAATGAGAATGATTCTGAGTGGGCTTTGGCATCATCAGAGGCCTTCACTGGTGAGGTGGAAAAAGCCCAAGGCAAAACATATGATCACATGACAAATCTCATCAGAGGCAGAGTGTTTCTGTGGGCACAGGTAGTCATACATTGAAGTGAAAATTTATTTGTTGCTGAGTTTATCAATAAATTTAGTTGTGCGTTTGTGGTAGGGACCAGCTCCAATGCTGCAGCACATTGCATGTTTAATTTGAAACAAGGAAAGCATTGTGCAGCAGACTTTTCTGTGGACTTCTGGGTACAGCCTGGAGCAGCGTATACCTCCACGGCTTCAGTGACAGCATGACAAGTGAGCTGGCTGCTAAAGATTTATCTCTGTCCTGTGATCAGCTGGTTTCATTGTGTATTAAGCCAAATGATCACCTAAGAGAAAACAGGCATTGCAAAATCGCCGGTGTTAAATTGACACTAGAAAAGAGTCTATGTGTGCGTGTGTCCACTCTTTTGAGTGTTAAATTAACACTTTAGACAGCATTATATTTTTAACAGTAACAAAGTCAGCGTTAAAGATGAGCAATGACTAACACTGAGCAGTGTTGATTTTCTAACACTGGAAAATAACTAAAGGTAATTTTTCAGTGTTACAGTTTGGAGAGGTAAAAGAAATGATTTGTCCAAGATGATAAAGACAATAATCTAAACGTGATGATACAAATGCATGAATCCTTTTTTCCAGGTTAGCTGAGGAGACAATATGTCGCAATTTAGAAATGTTCCTTAGAAAATGGAATGAGACAAAGATTTTACATGCAACAAGAAAAACCAGAGGAGAATCAAATATATTATACTAGTGGTGCAATGGCTCACGGTTGATCCGTAATCCGAACCGATCCCACTCCACGGTTCGGCACGCACGTGATCCGAAGATTCGAAAAAGAAGAAAAAAGTATGTGTATGGTGCGCGTGGTCAGTCTGTCAAGCAATAGCTATGGTCAGTGCTAGCGGTCCAAGTGGAGGAGCAGAGGAGTTTGCGGTATTTAAGCAGCCCTTTGCTGCCCAACCTGACCGGGCTAAAGCTATTACAAAAGCTATTGGGGTGTTTAGCTGCAGACGGGACGCCGTATTCCGTTGTGCAAAACAAGGGGTTTAAACTAGTCAACGCGTTAGTTAACGGATTGACGTCGTGCAGCCCCACGCAGGGGGCGATCCGCAGTAACTAGTTAACGGAGATGCAGTTATGGCATTAACGTCATTTTAACGAGATTTACACTGACAGCACTAGTTTAAACTATGATGAACGTGCTTGAGCCACGCTATGATATCCCGTCGAGTGTCCACTTCAGTGACAAGATCGTACCCAGGCATGTATGAGCAGGACAAGTTTAAAGTCATGGCTGAACTGTCCCAGGCATCTTCTGTTGCCCTAACTACAAATGGGTGGACCTCCAGGGCAACGGAAAGCTATGTGACTGTGACCGCTCATTATATCACAGCGGAGTGGTAGATAGAAAGCCCTGTACTGCCCTATATTGCACCTTAATTTGTTTTTATATAATTGTGTGGAATGAGTCTTGAGTTGAATGTTTTTTAATGGGCAAAAAATACTTAAATAAGTAAATGGCGAGTTAAATTTTTGTCTTTTTTTCTTTTTCTGCTGATCCAAAAATTCAGTTTTCAGTTTTCAGTTTTATTTGTCATATGCAAGTTAGCACAGGGTCAACATCGCAATGAAATGTGTTTGACGAGCAGCGGTCTCTCAGCAGCATGATACAGTAGGAAAAAATATAATAAAATATAATATAATAAAATAAAATAACAAATAGAAAAATAGTAAAGAACAAAATATTAGAGAGACATGGTAAAAGAGAAAAAATGACTAAATATATATGTATCTATAAATATAAATATATGTACACTAGTGATTAAATAAGAAAATCTTGAAAAGAAACATGACGGGAGGGCAGATGGGATATTGCACAGGAATGAGCAGCAGAAATTTACAGTATTGCACTTTTTAAATATAAATTACAATAACAATAAAGTGAAGTGACCAGTGCAGATTAATCAGAGTACTTGTGAAGCTGCAGGGTAGCTTCTGAGTGCTGTGTTGTGTGTGTTTAAGTGTTGTGGTTGAGGTGTCGTATGGCTTGATGGTAGAAACTGTTTTTAAGTCTTGTAGTCCGAGCAGGCAGACTCCTGTAACGTCTGCCAGATGGTAACAAGGAGAACAGCTGATGTGCTGGGTGGCTGTGGTCCTTGATGATGCTGTGTGCTTTACGGAGGCATCGCTGGTGATAAATGTCCTGAATGGCAGGAAGCCTCGTGCCAGTGATGTGCTCTGCTGCCTTCACCACCCTCTGTAGTGATTTACGGCTGCTGGCAGAGCAGCTTCCGTACCAAACTGTGATGCAGCTCGTCAGCAAGCTCTCAATTGCACACCTGTAGAAATTTGAGATGATGCTGGCGTTCATGCCAAACCTCCTCAGCCTCCTCAGGAAGTAAAGCCGCTGGCGAGCTTTCCTGATAGCAGTGTCTGTGTGAAGGGTCCAGGAGAAGTCCTCAGTGATGTTGACTCCAAGGAACTTGAAGCTGCTGACCCTTTCGACCTTGACACCGTTGATGTGGATGGGCTGGTGTTCCCTGACTGGTCGTTTCCGGTAGTCCACTATCATTTCTCTAGTTTTGCTGATGTTGAGAGTCAAGTTATTTTCCAGACACCACTCGTACAGTGCCATCACCTCCTCTCTATAGGCCGTCTCATCGTTGCCTGTGATGAGGCCTATGATGGTTGTGTCATCAGCAAACTTGATGATGATGTTGGACTCATGTTTAGCAACACAGTCGTGTGTGAACAGGGAATATAGGAGGGGGCTGAGCACACAGCCCTGGGGCGTACCTGTGTTAAGGATGAGTGATGAGGAAGTGTGCTTACCAACTCTCACCACCTGGGGCCTGTTTGTGAGGAAGTTTAGAATCCAACTGCAGATCGGTGTTCCCAGCCCAAGGTCGACGAGCTTCGTGGCAAGTTTTGAGGGGATGATGGTGTTAAATGCCGAGCTGTAGTCGATGAAGAGCATTCTTGCATATGTATTCCCTTTCTCCAGGTGAGTGAGGGTGGTGTGTGTTGCCAGGGCGATGGCATCCTCTGTGGCTCTGTTTGTCCGATAGGCAAACTGAAGAGGGTCCAGTGTGTCAGGGAGGGAGGAGCAGATGTGACCTTTGACCAGCCGCTCCAGGCACTTCATGATGACGGATGTCAGTGCAACAGGACGGTAGTCATTCAGACAGGAGACCACTGATTTTTTGGGAACGGGAATGATGGTGGATGCTTTGAGGGACGTGGGGACCACTGACTGCCTCAGGGAGAGGTTGAAGATGTTGGTGAACACCTCTGCCAGCTCGTCTGCACACACTCTGAGTAGCCGGCCTGGGATGCCGTCCGGTCCTGGAGCTTTGTGAGGATTGACCTTTTTAAAGGTCCATCTCACAGCTTCTGTTTTCAGAGTTAAAGTTGCAGCCTCACTGTCCTCCTGAGGGTAGAGGATCTGCTCTCTGTTGTCTGCATCAAAACGAGCATAGAAGTTGTTAAGCTCGTCTGCGAGAGATGCAGTGGGCTGGACACTGACTGTGTTGACCTTCTTGTAGTCAGTGATGCAGCGCAGTCCATTCCACAGTCGCCTGGTGTCAAAGCTGTGGTAGCTGGACTCCATTTTGTCCCTGTAGTCCTTTCTGGCCTTTTTTATGGACTTACGGAGGTCATACCTGGCTGCTTTATATGCATCAGCATCCCCGGAGTTGAAGGCAGAGGTCCGCACTTTTAGCTTGGCGCGAACGTCTTTATTTACCCAGGGTTTCTGATTTGGGTATATGCGGACAGTGGTTTTTGTGATGATATCATCCATGCACTTTCCAATATATCCAATGACAGAGTCTGTGAGTTCATTGATGTTGCCATCAGCTGCATCCACAAATATCTGCCAGTCAGTTGTCTCAAAGCAGTCCTGCAGGACCTCCTCAGCCTCACTGTCCCATTTGTAAATAACCCTGGAAGCTGGTTTTTCCTGTTTTAGTCTTTGTCTGTATGCAGGCAGCAGCAGAATGGAACAATGGTCTGCCTTACCAAAAGCTGGGCGGGGGAGGGGTTTGTAGCACTCTTTGAATGGAGTGTAACAATGGTCCAGTGTTTGATCACCTCTTGTGGGGAAGGAGATGTGCTGATAGTATTTGGGGAGAACCTTCTTCATGTTGGCTCTGTTGAAGTCCCCCAGCACAATAAAGGCAGCTTCTGGATTTTTGTTCTCAAGTCCAGTGATGATGTCATACAGTTCGTCCATAGCCGTAGCTTTATCAGCGTGTGGTGGAATGTAAACAGCTGAGAGGAGAACTGAGCTGAACTCCCTCGGGAGGTAAAAAGGCCTGATCCCATCCTTGACGAAAAAAACGTGATCCAATCCGAACCGTGAGACTTTTGATCCGTTGCACCACTATATTATACCAAGATTTAAAATCTTGGACTTGGTAGTTGAACAAAAAGAAGCAAGAACCCGATTTTAGGGTGTAGCTCAGGAGCTATAATCACGGTCTCAGTCTTGTTGGCGTTACTAGAGAGCCAACCAGTAACCTGATCTAAGCAGTGGACTAGGGTGGACAGCCCGTCCAGCTCATGAGGCTGAGGTGATACAACTGAAAGTCATCTGCATAGAAATGATAAGAAATGTCATTAAAAAATTAAATAATGCCAGCTAAAGGAAGCATGTAGAAAGAAAATAAAAATAAAAAATAAAATGTAACACAATATTGCTTCAAGTCGATTGTTAATAGATGTGGAACCAATGTCGGTGAGAGTCCCCGACAGAGCAGTAGGAGATAATATATTTAAATTGTTAAGCCCCAGGGGGTTTTCTCAGGTTTCTCTGTAGACATTTCTCTGTAATTACAAACTCTGTGTAAATTATCTTGGTATGAAATCAAATCTGACACTAGTGAGACTTCACGAGAGATGCAAGCATCACAAGCAGAGGACACTGTGTCAAAGTAACTGATGTTAAAACAGAAAAAATATAAAGGACTTTTTCCAGGTCTGGTCTTTTATAGCACATAACCCCCTTAAAAATAGGCTGAAGTCGATCATATGAATCAACATACATTACCTGTGCAAAGACTGATGCTGCTGAAGCAAAGTTATAGAGACATAGCCAAGCATTTTCCAATTTTGGTCGGAGAGTGACGAAACTTGCAGTTTCAGAATCTGTGAGATGTCTTCATTGGGGTTCAACAGGCTAAGGAGCATGATGAGTGTTTCATCTTACCCATTACTGTAGTTACGTCAATAGTTGTGTAATGGGAGAAAAAGAAGTAAATGACTCGGGACACTGAGGACCATCTTCATGAGGGGACCAACCTGAGGATTCTCAAGTTAATCACTTCATTTAGAAAGTGATTCAGAAATGTGTCATGATTATTATCAGGAAGTAACACAGCATACTGAGTTGGAGGAGAAACAATACCATCAGTCTCCAACAATACCCTTAAATTATTCTTATGACAATTTATGAGATTAGGATGAGATATAGGAACAGATCCTACAGAGCATACAGAGAAAATAATAAACCGAATCAGTTTTGGTTATATATTTTATTAATATGTCTTTACCACACATTTGACTAGGTGACGGTACTGTAGGTGCCCGGTGGTGGTTCCTATACAATTTGAGCTGCTTTGAGCAATACAACTTTTTAATTCAATTTTATTTATATAGTGCCAAATCACAACAGTCACCTCAAGGTACTTGTTATTGTATGGTGCATGATTCAGAAAAACCCAACAATCAAATGAGCGCCTATGAGCAAGCATTTTGGTGACAGTGGGAAAGAAAAACTCCCTTTAAACAGGAAGAAACCTCCGGCAGAGCCAGACTCAAGGAGGGGCGGGGCCATCTGGCTCTACTGGGCACACATTAGCATACTACTATTAGCTAGCTAGTACCGCTGCGATGTAATATGTAAGCTAACATGATTGTTACTCCCCTCGAGTCTTAATAAAGCTCAACTTGTTCTTTGCGTTTAAACTGACATTTATTTCGGACAGGAGGATTCTTCGACATGCCTTAACATGTAATGATGTCCAACCACAGCCGATACAATGCCGTCAGAACTAAAAAGAAATACAAACTTAAATGAATATTCTTAATAAAGTCCTTAAGCATTATATATGACGAAACATTCTAACAAAAGGATCAATAAAATACACATTACACTTCACACTGCAGTAATTGCACTGAAATATCACACAACGCTAGCGTATTTACATACAACGATAATAAACAAAATAAAACAATTACCTCATTGGCCTCACTCAAAGGGAATAAAACTTTCATCTTTACGTCGTGGGGAGGTCCAAAAAGGCACTCTTTTACAACTTTCTGTAGACGTGCAAACCTCGTGGCTCGTCTCTTAATTAGCTTGCTGAGTGTGTCAGCCAACAAAAATGCCCTCTTAGCAACAACAGACGGAACTATAGAAAAGGTTCCTATCTAATTGCACAGTTAGCACAAATAACACATTTAAACATATAAATCCAATCAACAAACATGAATTACTATTTATTTATTATTTCTTAATATTTCAACTACTAATTGTTTCAACATTAAATCCAATAAAATGAACTTAAATGCGAGAGTTGCCTTTGCAATGATGCTACCATTAGCCATGCTAGTGCGTTACTTTTAACAGGTGCTCAGGCTGAATCCACGGTACACACTCAGATGGTTAGCTCTCCATTTCACTAGAGCGTCCCTTCATATTCTTCATACATGTTGGACAGAGGGTGAATATCAAAGCTAAATGACCTTTTTACAAGCACACTTCTTAATAGTGTAAACCTATTGGTGCAAACAGTAACGTAGAAATATCAAGAAGTCAGCCTGTGTCTCTCTAACTAATCAGAGAGCTTTGCCTTTTCTCCAAGGACCCAAAAGAGTCACGGAAATGCTAAATGATATACCTAACAGTTGCAGTAGAAGATAGCTAACCTGTTAGCTAATTCTGTACTTACTCATCCCATAGTTAAACCAAAGCTAATACATTTGCTAATACCATAGTTCACTGTTCACGGCCTCGCTGTTTCGGGATTTTTCGTAAGTGCAATTTTGCAAGCTTTTTTTAACAGCGCATTGTGTTCTGCATCCTGATTGGCTGTAGACCATTTTCAATCACCAGAAGAAAAAAGAGCGCCACCAACTACCCATGATTATGTTCTTATCGTAGGTTGATCGTTAAAGTTAAATTCGTTAGTTCTAAAATCCGTCATGATTATTTATAGGAAAACAAATATACTGTATGTTTATTTCTCAAATAAATGTTTGGGACTGAAAACAGGGTTTGATCTTTGGTTTCGTTTTATAATACTGGACTTTTGTTTTTAGGAAGGTTTGAACTTTGAGAGTGTTTAAACAAGGGAGAAAAGTGTGAAAATGTTCATGCCTGTCTGAGAAAAGTGTATAAAGTGTGTAGTGAGGGGTTTTACAGCCTTAAATTATCTATAATGATTGTAAAAAAAAAAAAAAAAAGCTGGCTACTTCACAGATTTCACTTATCGCGGGTTATTTTTAGAACGTAATACCTGCGATAAATGAGGGACCACTGTATATTATATCATAGCTAATCCATTACTTAACAGGAAAGGAAAATTCAGTGAAAATATCCATATCCATATATCCTTTGGTTGTTTTGTGTGTCTTTATAGTTGATGTTTAATTACAACAAGATATGTTTCAAACCCAGGCATCTGAACAAAAGGGGCTCCTGCATCTGTAGAGTAGGCTCTTACATACAACTGAGATAGACACCGTGCTTGTGTAGTATGTTAGGTCGTATCTACTTAAGCACAAGTGTATAGAGCAACCAGCAAAGGTTTAGCTTTAACACTTCAAATTGGCTTCAAAAACATGCAGAAACACAGTACATGCTCTGGATATTCCACCCTCCTACCCTCCCACCAACCTGAAATGTGTCCTGTGAGCTGCTTTCTGCTCCTCCTGACCCAGCTCAAGGTCCTGTGCAAACCTTCCACATTGCAGACAGGTGCAGGGGTAAGGAGCTGTAAGGAGTGGAAGGAAGAGTGGTCCTTTTAAAATGACTACGTGGCTCTTCTGTCCCCTTTGCCTCACACCCCTGACCCTCTCAGACCTCTGAGGCACCTGCATAAGCTGCTTCACAATAAGCAGACAACCTGCTGCCATGCACCATCACACCTGATGCCAGGGTGAACATGTGTACATTTGTACACTGTACATTTGTGTGCTGCAGATTAAAGTTTATATTGTACAAAGATGGGGAAAGGTTTTCTGACAGTTAAATAGACAGTGTATGTCATCATTACTTCCACAGCCTGTAAAACCTTTATAACCTTCATTTATGTATCACATATGTATACACTTTAGCATGTTGTGCACATATCAATGGTCTGAAAAAGAAAAAAATATTCAGCAGCTTGCACTACTCTAGGAAATAATGCGTTGTTTATTCGAGAGGTCAGAGGACGGAGAAGGAGGCGACAGATAAACAAATACCCAGGTGGACAAGTTTAGTCTGATGAGTCTTGGTTTCTGCAATGTTCAGATGATACAGTCATAATTTCAACATGAAAGCTCGGATCCATCCTGCCTTGTATCTATGATTCTGGCTGATGGCGGTGGCGTTATGATTTGGGGGATATTTTCTTTGGGACCTTTTGGTCCTTTAGACCCAACAGGGCATTACTTGGGTATTGGTTAAATGGTGTTTAAATACATAATATTGTAGCACTTAAACTTCCCTTCATGAGGGTAGAATACCGAAGTATTCCTCTCTATCCCTTTGTGACCACAGTATACCCATCGTCTAGTAAATAGACTGATTCTTATAAAGCTTTTCTACTTTCCCAGAGCACTCAGAGCATTTTTATACAACATGCCTCATTCACACAAGCACCTTTTTTCATGCTAAAGTTCACACAATTCATACTCTGATGGACGCATCTTGGTCTTATCATGCCCAAGGATATTTGGCAGTCAGGGATCAAACCACCAACCTTCCAACCAGTAGATGACCTGCTCTACCTCCTGAGCTACAGCCAGCCTTCTGATGGCTTTCAGCAGAATAACACACCATGTCACAAGTTAGTAAGATGATCTCAGACTGTTTTATTGAACATGAGTTAACTGTACTAAAGGCAACTATTGTTGGGATTTGGCATTATATAAATAAAACTGAGTTGAATGATTCCTCTACAGTCATCCGACCTTAATCCAACAGAGTACCTTTGAGGTGGAACAGCAGAATTGCATCATGTGCAGCTGACAAAACTGCTGCAACTACATATTGCAGTTGGTGAAATATCAGTATTTCAAGGCAAAACAGGGTCAGAGCCCGATTTTTATCCTTGATTATGCGGCAGAAAAGCTGAAAATTCAAATATATTTAAAAGATTCTCTTTCCCTGGAAAAGACTCATGTTTTTCACAAAATGACCATTATAGAGATGTAAAGTGTGAAAAGTATGTATGTATGAAATAATAACATGTTCAAATGTGCCATGTTCATACACTGTGTTGTTTCTCTATAACAGAAATGGAAAGTGCAAAGTTACCAAGACCTACAGGGCTACAATCACCCCAATAATACAAAACTGTCTTTTGTTTGCACAGCATTCACGCGTCTCTGCACTGAGTCCGTGTGCTGTTTGTTGGGTTTATCTTACTTTCAAAAAGGAAACTCATAGCTTTGAGACTGACCCAAAAAGAGTCACATTGGGTCCGTAAAAGCAAAGCAGTGAATAAAAACATGCTGATAAGCTTTGTGTGCTTATAACGCTCTGCAAATTAACTGCTGATTGACACCTAGCATGTAAACGTATTTTCTCCAGGACAGAAGTACTGTTATATCTAAACAGAAAATATGCATTTGTGTCACAGCTAAATATATACAGACAAATTCCAGTTCACAGCAAAACACTGTCTGTTGTCCTGCACTCTGGGAACATCTGATGGGACACCAAACTGAAGCCACAAAATTAAAAATGACCCTTTAGGCCCTTCTCTTTGTTTTGACTTCAGTTTACAGTGTTTCTTCTTTCTTTGTGTATTTATGTATGTATTTATTTATCAACAAACACATCTGCAATGCATAAATTCATTGCAGATTCAACAGACGGGACAATGATTCCATGTAGAGGCATGGATTAGATTGGGTTTGGGATATCAGGGCGCCATCAGGCCTCCTGCTGTGTTTCTCATCCAAACTCATTTGGATGTGTGACTGGGAACGAATCAAGGAGAATTACTTCTACTCAGCTGAAAAGGTATCTCACAAATACAACCACATACCCCGTCATCTTTCATGGTTTTTCTTAGGATTTTCTTTCACGTGAAAAAGCACTGTTCATGAATAAAGTAAATGTAAATGTTCTCTGATTCATTTAAAAGCATATTTTGGGTTGTTTGGCTTGTTTTTAAAGATAATGTACCCCACACCCTACCCTGAGGGAGTCATTAACCTTGATCTTGGCCATGATTATCAAAATAATTAGTTCTTGTGGGCTGGTGCGCAATTTAGTATCAGATATCACAAATAATTTATGATAGCTTGAAGCTTTTATTGGATTGAACTGTAACTGAGATCGATCACAAAGGTGCAGGTTTGGTAAAAAGAAGCTGTGGAAAAGACTAGATTTAGCTGATGCCAGAACAAAAGATCAGGAAATGTAGAGATATTTGACCCTTCGAGTCAGGCCTATAAAATTAAGTTAAAAATTTCAAATGATGGGAGGTAACAAAGACAGCTGGAATACAATATTTTGCATGTAAATTGGAAATATTTTTAAAAACATCAACATCACTTTAAAAGCTTTGAAGGTGATGTAGCTTAGTCCAACAGCACCTGGGCATCTTTCTCTGCAACAAGACTTGTATGACATTAAAGGCAACATGTGTGAACTGAATAAGTGGAAGACAATGGATGGATGGATGTTGGCCAATTTTAAATTAATAAATTACAGTGTAAATTTAAATTACATGGTAGATACCCTTCCACTTGATCCCTCTGATTCATCAACCATTCACATGTGGAAACTGCCAAAAATGCTGTTTGCTGTTCACGTTGGAAATTTCCACCCTTTGTTAATGTGACATGGATACACACATGAAAATGTCAACACTGATTCCCATGGATCTGACTCAAGCTAGCGTCCAAAGACACTAGACAAATGGTCCCGAAAGATGTTCATTTATAGGATAAATGCAAACAACGGAAACCTGCTAGAACTGTAAGGGAAGAGATTGCTTTAGACTATATGGACAAAAGAACTAGGCTACATCTCTCTCTCTCTCTTTTTTTAAATTCAGGCATTTTCCCATTTTGAACTTAATTAGAGTGTTGTGTTTTGGGTAGTCACTGTCTGCACTGCACATGCTGATGTAGCATTCTAAATTGTATAAATATGTACGTCACCAATACTCTGGTGACTCAGTTACTGCAGTTTCAAACCTAACTGGCAGAGATTTCATTAATGTCAGCACAAAAACTGTATACTGGGAGTCTCATGGTGTGGGCTTCCATGGCTGGGGCTTTAATTAATTCTAAGGGCAGCAAGGTGGCACAGTGGTCAGTACTGTTGCCTCACAGCAAGAAGGTCTGATGTTCAATTCCACCATCAGGCCATGACCCTGAAAATGATAAGTGGATATTCAATTCAATTCAATTCAATTTTATTTATATAGCGCCAAATCACAACAAAAGTCGCCTCAAGGCGCTTTATATTGTACAGTAGATAGCACAATAATAAATACAGAGAAAAACCCAACAATCATATGACCCCCTATGAGCAAGCACTTTGGCGACAGTGGGAAGGAAAAACTCCCTTTTAACAGGAAGAAACCTCCGGCAGAACCAGGCTCAGGGAGGGGCGGCCATCTGCTGCGACCGGTTGGGGTGAAAGAAGGAAAACAGGATGAAAGACATGCTGTGGAAGAGAGACAGAGATTAATAACAGATATGATTCGATGCAGAGAGGTCTATTAGCACATAGTGAGTGAGAAAGGTGACTGGAAGGGAAAAACTCAATGCATCATGGGAATCCCCGGCAGCCTACGTCTATTGCAGCATAACTAAGGGAGGATTCAGGGTCACCTGGTCCAGCCCTAACTATATGCTTTAGCAAAAAGGAAAGTTTTAAGCCTAATCTTGAAAGTAGAGATAGTGTCTGTCTCCCGAATCCAAACTGGAAGTTGGTTCCACAGAAGAGGGGCCTGAAAACTGAAGGCTCTGCCTCCCATTCTACTTTTAAATACTCTAGGAACAACAAGTAGGCCTGCAGTGCAAGAGCGAAGTGCTCTAATAGGGTGATATGGTACTACAAGGTCATTAAGATAAGATGGGGCCTGATTATTTAAGACCTTGTATGTGAGGAGCAGGATTTTGAAATCAATTCTGGATTTAACAGGAAGCCAATGAAGGGAAGCCAAAACAGGAGAAATATGCTCTCTCTTTCTAGTCCCTGTCAGTACTCTTGCTGCAGCATTTTGGATTAGCTGAAGGCTTCTCAGCGAGTTTTTAGGACTTCCTGATAATAGTGAATTACAGTAGTCCAGCCTGGAAGTAATAAATGCATGAACTAGTTTTTCAGCATCACTCTGAGACAGGATATTTCTAATTTTAGAGATGTTGCGCAAATGGAAGAAAGCAGTCTTACATATTTGTTTAATATGTGCATTGAAGGACATGTCCTGGTCAAAAATGACTCCAAGGTTTCTCACAGTGTTACTGGAGGCCAAGGTAATGCCATCCAGAGTAAGAATCTGCTTAGATACCATATTTCTAAGATTTTCAGGGCCGAGTACAATAACCTCAGTTTTATCTGAATTAAGAAGCAGAAAGTTAGCGGCCATCCAGGTCTTTATGTCTTTAAGACATTCCTGCAGTTTAACTAATTGGTGTGTGTTACCTGGCTTCATGGATAGATAGAGCTGCGTGTCATCTGCATAGCAGTGAAAATTTATGCTATGTCTTCTAATGATGTTGCCTAGGGGAAGCATGTATAATGTAAATAGAATTGGTCCTAGCACTGAACCCTGTGGAACACCATAATTGACCTTAGTGTCTGAAGAGGACTCTCCATTTACATGTACAAACTGGAGTCTATTAGATAGATATGATACAAACCACTGCAGTGCAGTACCTGTAATACCTACAGCATGTTCTAATCGCTCTAATAGGATATTATGGTCAACAGTATCGAACGCAGCACTGAGGTCTAGCAGGACAAGCACAGAGATGAGTCCACTGTCAGAGGCCATAAGAAGATCATTTGTAACCTTCACTAAAGCTGTTTCTGTGCTGTGATGAGCTCTGAAACCTGACTGAAACTCTTCAAATAAGCCATTCCTCTGCAGATGATCTGTTAGCTGTTTGACAACTACTCTTTCAAGGATTTTTGATATGAAAGGAAGGTTGGAGATTGGCCTATAATTAGCTAAGACAGCTGGGTCTAGAGATGGCTTTTTAAGTAAAGGTTTAACTACAGCCAGCTTGAAGGCCTGTGGTACATAGCCGATTATTAGAGATAGGTTGATCATATTTAAGATCGAAGAATTAATTAATGGCAGGACTTCTTTGAGCAGTTTTGTAGGAATGGGGTCTAAAAGACACGTTGATGGTTTGGAGGAATTAATTATTGAAGTTAACTCAGAAAGATCAATTGGAGAAAAAGAGTCTAACTTAACATCGATGGTACTAAGAGTAGCTGTAGATAATATTACATCTGTGGGATGATTATTGGTAATTTTTTCTCTAATGATAAAAATTTTATTTGTGAAGAAGTTCATGAAGTCATTACTAGTTAACGTTAAAGGGATGGTTGGCTCAGTAGAGCTCTGACTTTTTGTCAGCCTGGCTACAGTGCTGAAGAGAAACCTGGGGTTGTTCTTATTTTCTTCAATCAGTGACGAATAGTAAGATGTTCTGGCTTTGCGGAGGGCTTTCTTATAAAGCAGCAAACTATTTCTCCAGGCTAAATGATGATCCTCTAAATTTGTGACACGCCATTTCCTCTCCAGCTTACGAGTTATCTGCTTTAGGCTACGTGTTTGAGAATTATACCACGGAGTCAGGGACTTTGGATTTGAGGCCTTAGTTTTCACAGGAGCTACAGTATCCAGAGTCGTACGTAGTGAGGAGGTAAAATTATTAACAAGATAATCGACCTCTGTTGGAGTAGCGTTCAGATAGCTGCTCTGCTCTATGTTGGTACAGGGCATTGAAGATGATAACAGTGGGTGGATTATATTCTTAAACTTAGTTACAGCACTTTCAGAAAGACATCTACTTTGATAAAGTCTACTCTCCACTGCTGTGTAATCAATTATTGTAAATGTAAATGTTATCAGGAAATGATATGGATGGATGGATGGATTTTGTTTAATTAATGGTCTAACTGAGCAAGCATTTCTTGCCTTGCTTGTTTTAGCAGATCGCCCATAGCAATCGTGTTGTAATCAAACATTCCTGGTCAGTCTCCAGATTCTGCCACTGTAAAGTTTTTTAAAAGGAAATAAAGTATAAGTGTTCTAGGAGTTCTAGGAACTCCCTGAAGGTAGCTGTCCACTAGGTACAGTTCCTCGTGAACTACATATCATCCATGACATTTTTCTTAATCTGTTTACTTTCCTTGCACCAATAAGAGGTGGTAGACAGTTTGTGTAAGGCATGTTGAATCAAGCTCTGTGTTTATTGAGTTTTATGGAATTTTTGATGAGAACAAAGTTGCAAAGACGTGGTTTCTGACAAAAATTGTTGCACAGCTATGATGCTACATGTGGCAAAGAAAAGACTGTCAGCTTTTCTCAGAGATAGCACATTCGGCCTTACCTTTAAGTTTATTTTGCTGTTTCATCTTTTCATTGCACCTGTGCATTCTTTTGTGTGTCAATGTAGAAAGTATTTATTGATTTCTTTATAATCTCAAGTTCATTGAAACAGCTAGGTACCAGGCTAAGCTAACCACATCCTGAAACTTGCTAATATGAGTACTTTTAAGTAGAAGTACTTTTTTCAGTCAACAAGTCAATAAAACACTTCAAGTAACTTACAAACCGACCAACATACCAACTTTCATGTTTTTAGGATATTATTCCTTCTTGTGTAGTGACAAGATAGTCACTTTGCTGGTTCTCTCTTTATCTACATATCCTATAAAACAATGTGTATTATATATTCTAAGAATGCATTCATCAATAAATATTAAGCCTTATTAAGATCACCAACACACATTTCATCCCAGTTATGATTGATTAGATCTTTGTTTTGGTATCTTAATCTTAATTATTTATAGAATCGCTCACTCACATCAGAAGAACATTTAACTTTATTTCTTCAGTTCAATTCAGTTTTATTTATACAGCACCAAATCACAACAACAGTCTCCTCCAAGCACTTAAAAAAAATAAAAATAGTAAATGTAAATGAACAAATCAGGTGCGTAATCGCAAACTCCCTTTTCCCCCATAAAGAAGTCTTCTCTCTAAAAGTCAGTCTCATGGCCAAGTTATCTAATGAAAGATAGATTTCCATATTGATTTCAACTCTTTAAAAATTAAGTTGTATTAAGTGATTTATATAGTTCTTTTTATAAGTCATAAAGTCACCTGGAAATACCTGGAGTGCTGACCTTGGACTTATACAGGGGATGTGCAGATCAATAGAACTGATCGATTAAATAACTAAATACATGTTTTACTCTGTGCTGCAGTCTTGTGTCCTTCAGCCTCACTTTAGCTCGGAAAATCGCTCGCCACCTTGTTGCTTCCAAAAACCAACACAAGCAAGGTGAAGTAGGTAGCAATAATACAACCTGCGACTAAGGAGTAGGTACCATTGAAATGACAGTGTAACTGTATTTACATACAAATACTTACAGTTAGTTATACTAGAATAACGGGGTAACAAGTCAGCTTTTTACAGGAAACAATGAAGCAATTACACTTTAAGTAATTTTAAGTATGTCGCAAGTAAATTTTATTATACTGTAAGTAATTTCAAATACATTGTAAGTTAATTTATTTATTAGGTAATTTCATGGAACTTTCAAGAAAAACAAAATTTATTTGAAAATCTTACAACATTGTACTTTTTGGGGTGTAGGCCGTGTTAGGCAGCTATTTAATCTTAAAAGCAAAAGAGACACAAATTACACTGTAAGTAATTTTAAGTACAGCATAAGTAATTTTTAGTATGAACTAAATAATTTTAAGTACAACATAAGTACATTTACTTACTGGATAATTTCAAGGTAATTTCAGGAAAAACGACGAATATTTCCACATCTTACACTGTAAGTACGTTCTACCTTTTGGGTGCAGGTCATATTATGGAGTGACTTAACCTTGCCTAACGTCCAAGAGCACTAACCACCACTCAGTGTATTCTGGAGAGCATCCAAATTCTCCTTGCTGTCCTCCAGGGTGTTTAAGCTTCAAAAAGGTGTTTGTTTAATTCTGAGCCACCAATCAGCTTTTTCCACCGAGTCTCCAGCCTCCGATGTCACCTACAGCATTTCCATTTGCTCTAAAATAGATGAGTCAATGTCCCTTCCTATTGTAGAATACGAGGTTAGACCACAACTTCTGGTCTCAGACATGTTTAAAAACCTTTAAAATGACTAGAAACTCCAATCTACACTTAATACATCTTGCATAGAGTGCACTATACAGGTCAACGGATGTTCAGGATGGGTTCTCTAACACCTGCTGACACTGTTAATTGTCTTACAAATCTATGCTCTTTGGTTCTGTTCAGCTGTTCAGAGATATGTGAAGACTTATTAGCCTCCCCTTCAATGTGCTTGTTGGGCAACCTACAGTTTGTCTTTATGGAGACGAACATAGTTCATGTGGCTCTCACCACCTTATGCAATGCTATGAAAACTGTCCCCGTGAATTGGAAAAATAAAAATCACAACACATCAGATCAGCAAGGGGGCTGTGGTCCTGACCTGGACGGGTGCATGTGGTGCAGCTGAGGGGGTCTGTGCTGGTGGACGCTGGTGAGGTTGGGTCCTGGTTGGTGTGTTGCTGAGGCTGTGGGTTGGTGTATACACTGGGGACCATTGGTGAAACGAAACATATACAATTTAAAATTGAGAGGTGGGCACCAGCACCAAAGGTCGCCTCTGTCAGTGCGCCCCAGGGTGGCTGTGGCTACAACGTAGCTTGCCATCACCAGTGTGTAAATGTGTGTGTGTGAATGGGTGAATGACTGGATATGTAAAGCGCTTTGGGGTCCTTAGGGACTAGAAAAGCACTATATAAATACAGGCCATTTACCATTTACCAAAGGTCAGTCTGAATGAACAGACCCCCCTCTGGACGCTATTCAGTGTGCCCACCCCAAGACCCCATGTGTACGTGTTGTGAGAATGTACATGATGAATGTCTAAGTTGTGGAATAAAACTGGGACACAGGCGACAATGAGGGCACAGAGAAGGAGGACCTCCCATACACCTCAGTGACACACCTGCACCCCAAGGCCCTGCATGTGTGGTGGGAGGAGGGAAGCAATTAGGGATGGGGGGGGGGGACCAGGGGGACCCAACAGACACCCCTCCACCTTTGGTAGATCCCCCCACCTGGAGAGTGGCCTCTTCAGCACATTGTTGGTTCTCAGTGTCCAGGGCCTGGTACTTGGGGGTGTGCTGGCCCACTCCTGGCAGCTGCTTAAAGGGGCCTGGGCCTCTTTGTCCCTTTTTAATCAATCAAACTCAAAGTAATGTGACGTGCTTACATCATCGTCATCAGACGCTCTCACAAACAAAATCATGGTTTAGTAACGCAGTAATGCAGCGTGCTTACGGGAAAGTAACAGTAATCTAATTAATTTTTTTGCAACAGAAATCCCTTATTTAACTCAGTAATAGGATTACAGTAACACCTTACTTGTAACGCCTTACTGCCCATCTCTGCACACAGGGCAAAAGACCGTATAAATAAATTTGGTAAAAATAACATGAAATGAATATCTACAGTTGAAAATAATGACTCTAATATAATAACTTGTCCCATGAGGTGTGCTTATCACCTACATAAGCGTGGACTGCAGTCTTCAGAGTCCGGTTGATGCGTTCAGTAGTGTTTGGCTGTAGTGGCTGTAGTGTGTCTGTGCGCCAAGCCTAAGGCAGAAAATTTATGTTCAAAACGTTCACTCACAAAAGGAGACCCTCTGTCAGAAATCAGGTTAGTGGGTGTACCACGTCCAGCAAAAATGTCAGTGACAGCAGTAGTTTTATTTGTGAAGAGCACATTAGCTTACAAAAAACATAGCTAGCTAGTACTGTTGGGTAATATCTTCATAAGATAAGATGACCTTAAAATAACGGGGCTAAATGCGGTGATGCTAGTGTTAACCATGTTAGCATGTTACCTTCAACAGGTGGTCCACAGGCCCACACTTGGAGGTTCAGCACTCTGTTTTACTGCAGGGTCCCTTCATTCTCAACATATCCATGTCGGGCAGAATGTATGGCTCTCCAGAAGCAGGGGCACATGCAGACATGATGCTGAACAGAGAGAACTAATTGCTCAACTTCTTTGGCCGTCTTTGGTTAAAGATGGTAGAGATGGCCACCAGAACAGACATTGGAGGAACGTCGAGGTAAGATTTATTCCAGAGTGGAAGGTGAATCTTCCTGTGTGAGCTCAGTAGATAGTTTTTGATCTGACTCTTGTGGAGACATACAGTTGGTTAGGAGGTCCGTTACCTGGATCTGGCCCCCTCTGCTTGGCCCTGCAAACCTCGGATTCAGTCTCCCAGGTTAGGGATCCAACTGTGAAAGATGCAGGCAGAATAGTCTCTTCCTCAGGTGAGCTATCTAGAAGGGCAAACTATCTGGACAGGGCATCAAGCTTAAAATTACAGGAACCAGGTCTGAAGATTATTGAAAAATCAAATTGTGAAACGAACAGGAACCAGCTGGCTTGACGCAAGTTGGGCCATTTAGCTGTTTGAAGGTATGCAAGGTTCTTAATTATGAAAAAATGCCCTCGAGCAAATGCCTGCACCCCTCTAATGCCAGTTTGATGGCCCACAGCTCTCGATTCCCAATGTCAACATTTCTTTCTGCAGGAGAGAGGCGACAAAAGAAAAAAGCCCATGGATGCACCTTACCCAAATCTTGCTGGAGAGAACAGTTCCCACTCCTGAATGTGAGGCGTCCAGTTTCACTATGAACTGTTTACTCACTTCAGGTTGAATGAGAAGGGCCTGTGGCAAAGAGATGTTTTAGCTTGTCTGGCAAGTGAAGTCTAGGCTGGCTATGATCAAACCAAAGGGCTTAACTCATAATGACCAAGATCTGTGTTGAATGCTGTTTTCCATTTGTCTCCCTCCTTAATTCTGACCAGGTGATAAGTATTGCAGAGATCCAGTATAGTAAAGATGGTGGCACCTCAAAGCAGTTCAAAAGCAGATGTGAGGAGCGGTAAGTGTTTTAACAGCTATTTTGTTTCTTCCACAAAGAAAAATCCAGCACTAAGGGGTGATGAAGATTGACAGATTGTGCAAGCTGTGAGGGAATCTGGGATATTTTTCTCCATGGCTTTTTATTCAGGTTTTGACAGTCTATAACAATGGCTATTGGGTAAGAGGTCTATAACGCAATCATACGGATGGTGAGGTGGAAATGAGAGAGCCAGGTCTTTACTGACTACCTCTTCAAGGTAGTGATAAACTGGAGAACTGAGGAGTTAGGGTTAGGAGACTTAGAAACAGGACTGGACTTAACTGAAGGGGTAGCAGACTTGAGAAAAAACTAACAAAAACCAGAGATGCAGTTCTTTTGCCAGTCTATGTTTGGATAGTAGGTGCTTAGCCATGGGTGTTCCAGCACCGGGTATGTTTGAGGAGACTTGAACAAAAAAAACAAACTGATTAGTTCGGTGTGATTTCTGGATAATTTCAGTGAAATCAATTTGGTTCTATGGGTGACATCAGGTTACTGGGAGCCATTTAATACAGACACAGGCAACTGGTCAGGGATTATTGCATTCACTCAATCATGAACTGCATATACCAAAGTATGTCTTTTAGATTTAGCTGAAGCTTAGCCAAAACTGTATCATGCAACTGGATGATGAGCTCAAGAAAAACATTAGCAGTTATCTCAAAGAAGCAATTGTTGCTGCCCATTAACCCAAAAAGGGCTATAAGGCCATTTCTAAACAATCTGAATTCATCATTCTACAGTGAGAAAGATTATTCATGCATTGAAAACATTCAAGACCACTGCCAATCTTCACAGGAGTGGACAGCCTAAAAAACACTAAGGTCAGATCATACAAAGCTCAGAGAAAACCCTAATAACTAAGTCTTTTTCTCATTTTCATCCCCTCACCCCCAAATGGTCACAACAGATGGCTGTCCCTCCTTGAACCTGGTTTTGCCCGAGGTTTTCTTCCCACTGTCACTAAATGCTTGCTCAGATGGGCTGTCTGATTGTTGGGGTTTCTTTCTATTACAGTGGCTTGCAAAAGTATACACGTGAGAAGTGGAACGAAAATCATACATGATTCCAAACATTTTTTACAGATAAATAACTGCAAAGTGGGGTGTGCGTAATTATTCAGCCCCCTTTGGTCTGAGTGCAGTCAGCTGCCCATAGACATTGCCTGATGAGTGCTAATGACTAAATAGAGTGCACCTGTGTGTAATCTAATGTCAGTACAAATACAGCTGCTCTGTGACGGCCTCAGAGGTTGTCTAAGAGAATATTGGGAGCAACAACACCATGAAGTCCAAAGAAGACACCAGACAGGTCAGGGATAAAGTTATTGAGAAATTTAAAGCAGGCTTAGGCTACAAAAAGATTTCCCAAGCCTTGAACATCCCACGGAGCACTGTTCAAGCCATCATTCAGAAATGGAAGGAGTATGGCACAACTGTAAACCTACCAAGACAAGGCCGTCCACCTAAACTCACAGGCCGAACAAGGAGAGCGCTGATCAGAAATGCAGTGAAGCGAGATCGATCAACTGTAGACCAGACAACAAACGACGGAGGCCCAGAAAAGTACAATCAAACGATGAGTTTATTGACAACGGAGAACAACCATCAGCATATGGCCTTTTTTGCTCTGACGAAAATACACTGAGTTCTGGTTTTATAGCATAGAGGATCACACCCCCACATACACGTCAATACAGGTCAAAAATACATTATGTCCAGTCATTGTTTACAGACAAGGGTACATCTTGTACATCTCTAATAACTATGAACAGACATATAACTTCTCTCTTTGATAACACCTTCCTTTTAAGGTAATAACTTCAAGCTTCAGGGCCTCTAAGGGCTAATAATGGACCCTCGTCCTCAATCACTAAGTAGACTGAATTGGCGCAGGTCTCAAATAAGAAGCAGAAGACACTTGGGCCTTCGCTCAGGCCTGCTACTAGATTTATGTGTATTGTAAGCATGCATGCAATTAACCTGCTATGTTCTCATCTTCCTTCAACATGTATCACCTGGACACTCTCACCAGTGAAGCTTAAAACCCTCTTGGATAGAACATCAACTCTAAACAAGCACAGTTATGCATTGTGTATAGAATGAACTCAACCTGTGAATAGAATGAATGTGATGACAAACATATTCAATGCAATATGAACCCTGTAAACAATATTACTGATAAAATAATACTGTAGAACATGTTATTAATGCATTTATCATAAGGCAGAGTATATGGCAGCAATAAAAGAATCTCTAAATCCCAACATTCCCTCTTTTGACATTCCAACAAGGAATGTCACCATACCTCATGTTGTATCACTCCCTGGCCCACTCTATGTGTTCTAAGTTCATCTGGTAGATGCCCTCAACCCAGCCAGGGTTAGGAACCCTCGCCATTACTTTTACCAACAATCCTCTGACACAAGGAATGATACAACAACTAGCGATGACCAGTATTCCCAAAAGTACAGTCAAAGAAAACATCACTGACATAGCCACACCTTTCCATTGTCCAAACACAGATGTCATCCAGTACGCCAGCAGATTTTCGATACCTGAGTGTTCATGCATAGTTTTAGACAATTCGATTTTGCTCTCCCGTCAGTGAACTCGGACCCAATTGTTCTGCGAACCCCATCATGGCGTCCCTGGTTTGGTTAGAGAGTCTCAGCAGATTGCAATGAAAATAGTTACTTTCAAATTCTACCACTATCAGATTTACCAGCTTGTACTCATCTGGAACTCTCCTGGGCACTCCAATAGAGTCTAGGTTGGAGAGTTTAACCTAGGGTCATATGCATGTGTACCCTGGGTCCCTCTTTCGGCCAAAATATGTCTCTTACCTCTGGCGGCTAAGGTACGTGTGTTGTGTTGTGGAATAGCCTTTACCTGCCTAACTGAAGCACAGGCAACACAGTCAGATACATGTTGTTCTCTAGCATTTTGAGCCACCCAATCAAGCCAGAGGTTACTGTCCTTGAAACCGGTGGCACGCTTTATCAAATCCTTAGGCTTCAGTCTGGAGTAATCTGTCGTCAGAAGTAATCTCTCTTTTGGTTCCTGTTCCTTTTGAGCTACTGTTCTCGAAGTTACCATCTGATCAGTCAGAATGGTGATTAAGCTTTCTGCGAGCGGCTTAGACTTTGCATCAACTAAATTTGCCCTAAGCATATCATGGGGTGATTGCAGACCCATACATCATACGCTCTCCAGCTACTACTAGCTCCTGTACACTTAATAACGTCACACAAATCAAATGTGAATGAGCTGGTAGACCCTTTACCATAATTCAACTCTATGCCATTATTCATGCTGAGACACTCATCACCTTTACCTGACACCTCGCGCTTTTGTCTTTTTACCGATCCTGTTTTAGCAACTACAGTCTCAGGAAGTGCTGGGCTGGACTGGCCTCCGTGTTCAGACAAGTGGTCCAGAGTGCCCTGCAAAATATAGACAATAAACAACACAGCCATAGTTAATATCATTGCATACAATAAACATGTAGTTGTAAGGAACATTCTAATCAGTTTTCTCATTATGTGTCTCTGATTCGTGTGTTTGCATCATGTTATATAAACTTTATATCCTGGAATGAAACTCCCCTGCTTTTGTGGAGTCCTCAACTTGTCACCGCTCCTTTCTGCTGGCGTGGCGACCTTCTGCGCTGCTCCTCTTCTCTCTTCGGCCTCCCAGGTAGACTACTGGTTGGCCCGTTGCACAGGTGAGAGGATTTATTTTGCCTCTGCTCGTTATCGTTGACACCTGTGTTAGTTAAAGACGAGTTTTCCTCTGGCAAGCTCTCATGTGCTGGCGCACACTGCGACCAATGATACCAGGCATCGCCTTTCCCTTTTAGTTGACCTGCTATAGTTGTTCTGGCAACGACCTCATAAGGACCCGTCCAGCGTGGCTCCTTCCACTGCTGGAGTTCCTCGTGGGCTCAAATTCAGTTCCTTGTTTGCAGACTATAGCATAGCCTGCTTTCGATCCTTCTTCATCACGATGACAGCAGCCATCTCTGAACCAATCCTCAGCTCCAGGGATAGGTTCTGCTTTTAAATCTTCCCTGACTTTCCCTTCAACTTCTGCTTTCTTAGTACAATCATGAGGTTCTCCTGATCCCATTAAATCTGCCATATTGATTCCTTCATGTGTAAATGTCAGATTTGGAGCATCTAAAACTTTACTCAGTCTCTGTTGTGCTAATGATGTCATAGTTGAACGCCTGCGAGTTCACATATGCCACCACACTATGTGTAGTCAGAACTTTTAGTGGGTGTTCTCTCACTGCATGTGCTGTTTTCTATATTATTTTGGCAACCCCTGCTGCATGCTGTGCGCATGTAGGGTGCCTTGCTTCTGTTGGACTCCACCTTATGCTGACATACATAAGTACCTGTCTTTCTTTATTCAATCATCTTCCGGGGGTGAGAGACCTCTGCAGAGCTCAAACGCCAGTTGCAAGAGCTCTCTAACATTAGAATCATCAGCTGTGACTTATATGGTGTTATTTCGGTACTTTACACGTCACACAGGCTTGAACGTTGTTTATATGGGGAGTTCCTCTTTTTTGTGTCTATATCTATTAATATGCCTTGTGCACTAAAACTTCCTGTTTTTCAGTCTGGCTGAGCTCTTGTTTGTAAGTCAAAGGTGGCCTTGCTCTACAAGCCTTCATTATTAAAGTACATAAAACAGGATAATGAGCAGATACACATTAAAAATATTTCTTTTATTCCTAACACCAGTCCCCCTTTTTCATTTTTCACTTGAGAAATGAACTAATTCCTAATTTATCACATTAAGTTTACTTCAATACAATTCAATTGAATTTTATTTATATAGCGCTAAATCACAACAAAAATTGCCTCCAGGCGCTTCATAGATACAGAGAAAAACCCAACAATCTTGTGACGCCCTATGAGCAAGCACTTTGGCAACAGTGGGAAGGAAAAACTCCCTTTTAACAGGAAGAAACCTCCGCCAGAACCAGGCTCAGGTACGGGCAGCCATCTGCTGCGACCGCTCGGCGTGAGCCAACAGAGGCTTTGAAGAGAGAGACCTAATATTTAATAATCCACATTTCACTGTTTTATTCTTCGGTTCAGATGTGGATTCTGTATTGTTCTTGCTTTGTTACTATTGATGTTTAAGTTGTTTTATTGCTAGATTTGGTTTGTTGCTGTCTGTTTGGGAGCTGACATAGTCTCTATGGATAAGGGTGTTTGGCGGGGTAGCATCAGGAGAGAAGCTCCAGAGAGGCATGTTCCCTGTTAAAGCTAAAATATAACAAAAGAAATTATGCTAAACAAACAAAACCTTTCAATTCCCCAACCCTATCTGTCTCCTCAACGGGTTGTATGTTTTCAATGTTTAAAATAAATCAAACAAATAACTTAAGCTGTGTGACGGCACCTTGCGTTTACGCCAGGCTGTGAGCTGCCCTAAATCTACTTGCTACACCCCCTTTTCACCTAGTTTAATTTTTTTTCAATCCTAATTTAAACTATTCCTGACTTCCCTCAGTGCACACTGTAAAGTGTAAAAGATACAATTAGCTTTCTCCTGGTAAAAGGTCCTACATTATTTTCTCGACCTTTGGAAACCTCCTCTATCGAGTTAACCCATTTCATTTTCAAACTTAGGCCTGATTTCTTCGCCCCCTTTAACGGGTAGCGCATATCCAGTCTGAACACTGTGTTTGGGCAATTTACGAATTGTTGCAGGATTTCTATGTTATGTAAAGTTCCTCTCATCCCTTTTATGCTTCCATTATAACCTATGTCTAACAAGCTTTTGATCTTCTTTGTAATATAAACAACTAGGTGTCTTTGTGCTCTGTTTCTCTCCTTTCTCTGGTTGGTTCCGTTCGATCTCAGGCTTCCAGGATTCTTGCCACCCCTGTGGTCGCTGTGGTCCTGAAATCTTCTCCTGTAAAGGATAGAAAACAAAAAGCCTCTCTCTGCTACACCTCACTAATCTACTATATTCATCTAAGGTTCCTTTAATCATTCAAAGTTGTTTCACCATATCATGTTCTGGGCTCTGTCCTTTATATTAACTTTACTTAATCTCCATGCCCTTCGTGTGTGAGCAACACTTTTAGTTTTATTAAACACGCCCAGGGTAAGATATAAACCATCACCATCTGAGCATAGAAACAGATCAAAAGAACCACAAAACAATTTCTATATCTAAATTATCAAAAACCCCAAACGTCATAAAACGATCCTAAAACCCATTTCAAATTAAACCTTAAATCCTGTAACTCCCCCTTTTGTGACACATCTTATGTGTTACAAACTCAAAATCCTTCACTCGAGCTTAGGAGATTAAAAGAAAAAGGTTAGTCATATCATATTAAATATTCATGCTCCGGCCCTTCAAACCTGTGTTTAAGGAATGAAATCAAATTAATCATTATGTCCAATCTTTTCTTGGCTCCATCCCCAGCCTGCATCCTTGGAACTTCCTAGAAACAAAAACCTGTATGTTAACCAGAACTTCACATTTCATACTCAGTTTTTCCTCACTTATGATCCAACCTGTATTATAAGAAAGGAAACTTAAACCAGAACAGTTATCAGTCATGTGTCTAACCTTAGTCCAGTCTTTATCTCAGTGTCCAGTCGGTCCAACCTATGGTCTGCCTCGTCCGTCCAGTCACCATCCATTTACACACATTCACTCACATGCATTAACATCAGGTCTTGCTGACAGTGGAGACTATCTCGCAAATAATCAGAGTCTTCACTCTCAGCAACATCAACTCATTTACTTGTTTTACTTTGTTTTTAGGAAAATAGTTCTTTCTGCTTTTAGACTGGATTGGCTCGCGGCAATCCTTTTAGACAGAGACTTAGCCTTCTCCTCTGCCTATTGTAATCTGGAAAAGGTCACCGAGAATTTTCAGCGCTGTTATCCACTCTTTTGCAGGCCTGCTTAGAACAAAAATGAGAAAAAGAGAGCTGATTATTAGCTCATCCAAACACAAAACAAAATCACCTGACAGGTTTTTCTAAGTGCACTGTTACAAAAATGATGAACCCCCTTAGACATGTGCATGTTTGATAAAACTCCCTCTATTAAAATAAGAAAACAACACAAATCTAACCGATAGAAGTAACCCATCACTACAACAACAACCTCAACAATCTTAAACACAGAACATTTTGCCACAAGTTCTTCAGGGTCCTGACACTCTCAGGTCAACTAACATCACCTCACCTGCTCAATACACAGAAAATCTCGTTAAACACCACACAACTTGCACACCATCAACACTAAATTCTAAATTTTCTCTTCTGAAAACTTACTACACACTAAGCGAGTTGGACAACATGATAAACAGACTCCTATGCTAAACCTGCTATCTGATCTTCATGAGCTCTTTTTATTCAAAGGTTAACGCATTTTCTATTTGTGTGTGTGATTGTGTATATGTTTCTTTTCGTGGTTTTTCAGACTCCCTCACAAGGTTCCACTTAAACAGTCAGTTTTTCTCTTTCCCAAATTTGATCTCCCTCCTTAAATAACAACATTCCTTGTCCTCAGCCAGAAGTTAGAGCTTGATTTTCAGGTTCAGGGAACAATTCACCCTGAAAGACAGTGAGTGTCTCCCCTCTTTGGCTCATCACTCGTCATTGTTAATGACATTTCCCCCTCTGCCCCAGCGGCTTTACCCTTGTAGTCCCGTCTCCTCCAGTGAGTCCAGCTCACTTAGGGACCTAGGTTCAAGCAATCGTGACTGCGCCTTGCCTTAGGTTGTCCCAGGGTTTCGAGGTGGGATCTTACCCGTCATGGGCTGTCCAGCCTTCCATGCTTCGCCTGATATGGGGGCCAAGTGGGCACGGGTTCTATGAGGGGAGGAGACACACTGACTCTGGAAATCAAAGGAGTGTAAGCTGCTTTCTTCATTTCATCAGTATATTAAGCTATCTCACTTCTTGATTATTCCCAACATTTCACCTGTAACAATTTGTGTACGTGTGTTTTCAATTCATTAATGTAAATGTTAGTTCATGTATTTATTTTCTCAGTTTTTCTTTTTCTAAAACATGTAATTAATATATTTTATTACTTTTTCTTAAGACATTCAGTCTCTAATTGCTCTGTTTTCATGCTGCAACGTCTCTCCCCAGCTATAATCAGACTTCCTGTTTGACGCACACACACTCTCTCAGGCCTCCTCTATTCACGCACTCTCCTATGAGTTATTATTACTTATTTATTATTTTGTACAAATCACACAGAATCATTCAAATCAAGTACTCACAACATTCACACACTTAGAAGCACTCAAAATCCGCTTTCCTAAGAGTATTTTATCAAACATGCTTGCTTAGAATCAGAAAGAGCAAGTAGACAACACTCAGTGCGTCTGTCCTCTTAAAAAGAAGAGAAATAAACACATATGGGACAATTCTCCCCATCTTAGACGAAATGTGACCTTAAATGTCCGTTTCCAAGTCATGTTCTTCGCTACACACGACTCTTGGCCTCCAGGGCATAAAACTTTGAGCATAATCTTTTACTTTACAAGAACCCTCATACTAAGACTAAGACTGCTATATGTGCACTTCTTTCTTTGACAAAGTTGTATTTTGTGTTTTCTTACTCAGCTGTATATAGTATTGGTATTCTATTTTATTCTATTCTACTTTATTTTATTGCATTCCAGTGTTTTCTAATTTCTGCTGCATAACTTTGCACTTTTGCTTTAACAAAACAAATTTCCCAGCTGTGGGACTAATAAAGGTCATCTTTATCTTTAACTAGCCCTAACCTAAATCCTGTCTCATCCACTGCTGAAATTCTAGTTCAATGAACACGTGTTGCAGTTTAAAATTAAAAGAGGAAGTAACTCACACCCAAGTACTGTGTGTGTGTTAATGTCTGTGTCCCTTTAAATGAAAAAGGTGAACACATGTGGTGAGTTTTCCTCAATTTACACAAAATATGACATTAAATATCCTTTTCTAATTCCTGTTCTTCTTTAAACACCATGAATGACCTCCTGGTCATAACCTTTGGACTTATAACTCTGATATAAGTCCACACAGCGCACCAAGCACAGAGAAAATTCAACCTCAGTGCTTCAGAATTCTCCTCAAAATTCAGAAACTGTTTCTGTCATTTATCTCCCCAAGAACTTCATCATATGGACCTCGCCGAGTCCAGTAATCTTCAGCACATGTATCTCACTGCAGCCAGTGAAGATTTAAAAACAGTTTATTGTCTCAGTTTACCCAGTATTCACTTATCAGGTGGACCGCAGCCGATCCATACATCTCAACACAATCGTGTGTCCACATTTACACAACTTATTCTTTACTTGTATCACAACACATCTAGTAATATCATCAGAATTACTTCAACATGGTAAACATTGATTTTCCTTTAAAATCAACTTACCATTAAAACTCGAGATCACAGCTGACTCGATTCTCTGAAATCCTGAGTCAGTTAAAACACCTTGCTCAACTCACGGTGTTCTTTTCTCGGACCCCTTCGTCCGAGCTCACTCTTTTTACCCCGGCATCTCCCCCAGATTGTTACGAGATCTTCATAAACCCAAAAGTAAGCATATTATTTCCCTAATCAAAAGTGAAGCCGTTCCTTACACAGTAATTCTTCACCCAACATCCTTTGTGTTTTGAAACTAAAAAGAGGAAGGAACTGCGCCCAATTTTAAACTGTGCATGTTGTCACTGAACAACACACACACACAGACACAGACCCAGGGCAATTCTTCCTGGATCATTTATTAACGTTCGAACAAACACAGTCCGCATTGATTATTTTCTGGACCTCAGCAGATCCACCAAAATTCATATAAATATATCAGCCATTAACCGATTTATTTCTTTTCCTCAGACCACCGGATCTGTTACTTCAGCACAATAAACACTGATTTTCCTTCAAAATCAGTTTACCAAGAGCCACAAAACCATTTCTGACTCGATTTTCTGAACTTCTGTGTCACTTAAACATCCTGACAGCCCCAGGTGTTTCTGTCGGACTTCCTCGTCCGAACTTAATCCTTTTACTTACAAATAAGCGTCTCCCAAAATGATCCTCTTGATCATTAGCTATTCACCGAGCCCACAACTCTCGGCAACACCACCTGACGTATGCCCACGCCGGAGCTCCTCTTTGAAGTCTCAAAGAAGTACAGGAGTTTGACACTTATTAAACCATAAGCTGACCAATAACTCTTATATTCTTCTTTATTCTTAAACATGCATTGGTCTCTTTTTCTTTTTTACCATGAAATACCATATAACCTTTTAACTCAGTACTGTCTGTTTCTCAAAGTTTCATTATCCTTGCTTCAAAGCTTCTCATTACTTCCAAGTTACTCATTCATTACTTCGACGTTTTACTTTATTCTCGAGAATTCAGTTTTACCCCTACTGCGCCAATTTAGTAGTTAAGATCATCTACTCAGCGAACAGATAATTTAGAATTCAGCCAATTTGCACAAATTTGCTTATTGAACAGGTTTGTGCATACTTCTTAATCTTTTTTAGACCGGTCTTCTGTTCGCCTCATATCAGATCCAACCTTCGGCCACATTAGTTCTCTCTGATTTAATCTAGAAACTTCACGGTCTGCCGTACACAGAATCTCTTTTCCCTTTTCTTTAACAAGAGATACTCAAAAATTCTGCAAATTCTCTCCACTCAGGAGGAGGCTCACAGCTTTATTTATTACTCTGTTTCTTGTTGGATTAAAATAACTCTTATATTAGAATCACCCTGTCCAGTGATACTGTATTTCAAAATCACCAAAGGCACGCTCACAAAACAGGAAAATGCTTCAGCAGCCTTAATGGGATCCCCGTGGGCCTCTCACTGTCTATTTCCAAGCACCTGTAATGAAACACCGGCACAATGAGCATGCCTTTTTATCTACCCCTCATTTAATCAATGTATCTATTCTTTGTTAAAATTAAAAGGGGAAGTGACCGCACCCAAATTTTAACTGCGCACTTTTCCCCAGCAAAAAAGAACGGAAAAAGAGACTTTTACAGCCCCTCTCACACACAGCCTGCAACCGGCTGGCACTTAAATCATTGCAGACAGTTTCTTACGTCACGGTTTCCAGCTGTATGAGTGGGTCCCTACGACCCGGATATACACACCGCTGCTCGTCTTTAAGAGACGTCAACAGGTCTGCAAATTCTCCAGGAATATCAACAAAAACACAGCTTTTCTCGGCCCACGGCGGGTCCACAAATTTTCACTGACCACGGCGGGTCCACAAATTTTTCACTGACCACGGCGGGTCCACAAATGCATAGGTAATACTTTTTAATCGTCTCTCATAGCTCACAGTATTTATTCTCAGAGTTACTTCAACACAACAGACCTTAGTTTCACTTTACTGCTCGGCTGGCTTTACTGCAAAACCTCAAGCTTACGGCTGACCTGAGTTTCTCTTAAATCATATATCAATTTCCTCGGACTCTTGCGTCCGGTATTTTACTCTTTTTCTCACAATTAAGTGTCTCCCTAACAATGATCCTCTGCGATCACCAGGGCTATATCTGAGGCCACAACTCTCAGCGGGGCCCTCCCCCTAGTATAATCCTAGGAAACGTCTTTCCCAGGGAGGGAGTTCTTCAACTCCTTGACTTTAGACACTTTTAATCTCTTTTAATCTCTCTTATTTCCTTAAAAACAACGTCTCTAGTTACTTTTAGCTCAGTACTGCTTTTTCCAAGCGACCATGAACACAACACAAATTACTTTTAGCTCAGTAGTGCTTTTTCCGAGCGACCGTGAACACAATACTACTCTTAAGTTTCACTTTCGTTGCAACAAAGGTTTTCGTTTCAAACAAAACTCAAAACAGAGATCAACGGATGACCACTTGACTACATATTCTAGAATTATAATCCACTACAGCACAATTTCAGTTTAAGAGGTTTGTGCCTTACCTTTTTGTGGGCCCAATAGTCAAGCCATCACCGTGACGTCTGCCGTTCGATCACCTGATCTGGCCTCGACCTCCGCCGACAACAAACACCTGTAATTCTTTCTGCTGATCTTTAGTTGCCCTGCATCCTCCACCAAATGAAGCGAGATCGATCAACTGTAGACCAGACAACAAACGACGGAGGCCCAGAAAAGTACAATCAAACGATGAGTTTATTGACAATGGAGAACAACCATCAGCATATGGCCTTTTTTGCTCTGACGAAAATACACTGAGTTCTGGTTTTATAGCATAGAGGATCACACCCCCACATACACGTCAATACAGGTCAAAAATACATTATGTCCAGTCATTGTTTACAGACAAGGGTACATCTTGTACATCTCTAATAACTATGAACAGACATATAACTTCTCTCTTTGATAACACCTTCCTTTTAAGGTAATAACTTCAAGCTTCAGGGCCTCTAAGGGCTAATAATGGACCCTCGTCCTCAATCACTAAGTAGACTGAATTGGCGCAGGTCTCAAATAAGAAGCAGAAGACACTTGGGCCTTCGCTCAGGCCTGCTACTAGATTTATGTGTATTGTAAGCATGCATGCAATTAACCTGCTATGTTCTCATCTTCCTTCAACATGTATCACCTGGACACTCTCACCAGTGAAGCTTAAAACCCTCTTGGATAGAACATCAACTCTAAACAAGCACAGTTATGCATTGTGTATAGAATGAACTCAACCTGTGAATAGAATGAATGTGATGACAAACATATTCAATGCAATATGAACCCTGTAAACAATATTACTGATAAAATAATACTGTAGAACATGTTATTAATGCATTTATCATAAGGCAGAGTATATGGCAGCAATAAAAGAATCTCTAAATCCCAACAGCAGCCAAGAGGCCCATGGTGACTCTGGACGAGCTGCAGAGATCTACAGCTCAGGTGGGGGAATCTGTCCATAGGACAACTATTAGTCGTGCACTGCACAAAGTTGGCCTTTATGGAAGAGTGGCAAGAAGAAAGCCATTGTTAACAGAAAACCATAAGAAGTCCCGTTTGCAGTTTGCCACAAGCCATGTGGGGGACACAGCAAACATGTGGAAGAAGGTGCTCTGGTCAGATGAGACCAAAATGGAACTTTTTGGCCTAAATGCAAAACGCTATGTGTGGCGGAAAACTAACACTGCACATCACTCTGAACACACCATCCCCACTGTCACATATGGTGGTGGCAGCATCATGCTCTGGGGGTGCTTCTCTTCAGCAGGGACAGGGAAGCTGGTCAGAGTTGATGGGAAGATGGATGGAGCCAAATACAGGGCAATCTTGGAAGAAAACCTCTTGGAGTCTGCAAAAGACTTGAGACTGGGGCGGAGGTTCACCTTCCAGCAGGACAACGACCCTAAACATAAAGCCAGGGCAACAATGGAATGGTTTAAAACAAAACATATCCATGTGTTAGAATGGCCCAGTCAAAGTCCAGATCTAAATCCAATCGAGAATCTGTGGCAAGATCTAAAAACTGCTGTTCACAAACGCTGTCCATCTAATCTGACTGAGCTGGAGCTGTTTTGCAAAGAAGAATGGGCAAGGATTTCAGTCTGTAGATGTGCAAAGCTGGTAGAGACATACCCTAAAAGACTGGCAGCTGGAATTGCAGCAAAAGGTGGTTCTACAAAGTATTGACTCAGGGGGTAATTACGCACACCCCACTTTGCAGTTATTTATTTGTAAAAGATGTTTGGAATCATGTATGATTTTCGTTCCACTTCTCACGTGTACACCACTTTGTATTGGTCTTTCACCTGGAATTCCAATAACATTGATTCATGTTTGTGGCTGTAATGTGACAAAATGTGGAAAAGTTCAAGGGGGCCGAATACTTTTGCAAGCCACTGTATTGTGGGGTCTTTACCCTGTTTGATTTGGCACTATATAAAGAAAATTGAATTGAACTGAATTTCTAGGCCTCAGTGGGGATGTTCCCTGTCATGACTCAGATGTGAGGCCACTGTCAGGGTGCTGGGTCATTGACCCAGAATTCAGAGTTCATCTTGTATTTATGATTATTTTTTGCTGCATTTTGGAGATGTTTAAGTTCAAGTTTTTACAGAATTGAGATTAGCCCTATTTATGTCTCTGAGTTCATTTGTAATTTCTGGTTTATGTTCTTATGTCTATTTGTGCCTTTGTCTTTGTCTGTGTGTCTCACTCCCAGTGTTGGGAAAGTTACTTTTAAAATGTATCCCACTACAGATTACAGATTACATGCCCCAAAATGTATTCTGTAACGTATTCCGTTACGTTACTCAATGAGAGTAATGTATTCCGAATACTTTGGATTACTTAATATATTATCATGCTTTTTACAGCTACATAAATGTACTATTGCTGTGTGATTTATTACTAATACTGAAGGCTACTCGCCATACCAACACCAACTAGATGTTTAAATCTTAATATAAATGAGTAACAGTAGGTGGACATTAGGTAAGGCTGCACTTTTTGCAGCGATCTCGTATAGAAAACTATTCCGCGCGTATATAAAACAGGTCCGCGGCTCCGAACCGTAGTAAAGGGACCTCTGGCTAATACGTCGGGTTCGTGTCGGGCTCGTAGCCGAAAACTAGCTTTACTTTGTTGTCTGGGTCAACTTTGCTAGCGAGAGACAGAGAGAGGCGTTGAAAGGCTGCTCCAACAGAACTTATTGTTTGGGAGGAAACACGAACACAGTGTACAGTCGAATCTTAACAGTCGATTATTGTCAAGGTGAAGAGCAGTCAAGTTGAGCCTGTAACACTCTGCCTATTGCTTTCATATTAAAGAATTTTTTGAATAATAATTTTAAAAATATTTCTTCACATCATTATGCGGCCGCAAGTAGAGGTGACATGGGCCGCGAGATTGAGACACAGGCATTAGAGCCTCTTAATGCGTGGCTCTAATGTCTGTTTGGGTTTCCACCGGCGTGGAATTACCACAAATAGAGAGGGCATAGCTGAACATATGAAACAGGAAAGTACCGCCGTGTAATCCATTTATTTCAACAAAGTAACTGTATTCTGAATACCACCTTTTTAAACGGTAACTGTAACTGAAAAGTTACTCATATTTTGTATTTTAAATACGTAACGGCGGTACATGTATTCCGTTACTCCCCAACACTGCTCACTCCCTCGCTCTGCAGGTCCTAGTCATGTCGTTGTGTTTCATCTCCCTTTTCTGTTCCCATGTTCTCCTTCCTGTGTGTCATTCGATGTCTCCCCTGTCTGTCATGTGCGTCCATGTGTCCCCGCCCGCCCCGTCAAATCTCTCGCCTTCTCTGTGTCCCTAACTCTCTCGCCCTCTCCCTCTCCTCAGTTTGACTTGTTCCCATGTCTGTTTCTCCCCTAGTCAAGCCCGTGTGTCCTAGTCTGCGTCTTAGGATGTTTCCTGTTTCATTTTGACAGTCTGTGTCCTGTGTTCAGTGTGTTCAGTTTCAGTTACCCTGTGTCGTTATGTCTATTCGTGCCAGTTGTTTTCCCATGTGTTTCCACTCTCCCTAATCACCCAATCAATTGTTTAGACTTTGTGGCTTGTATCCACGATCTCATTCTTTCAGTCAGTACCCAAAGCTCATGACCATAAGTGACAGTTGGGGATATAGATGGGCCGATAAATCAAAAGCTTCCTTTACACACTCGGCTTCATGTTGACGGATCAGTGAAACGTCTGCATCAAAGCAGCTGGGGCCCCAGTGCATCTGTCAATTTAAACAGATTCCATTATCTAATTTTATCTTATCATCAATGTCCTTATCTTTCATTAGAAAGGACTTCATGGATGGATGTCATCACCCACAGTATATATATTTTGAAATGATCCCATTCTCATCTGGGGTCAACAGATCACATGTTCCTCATTCTTCTTTTCTTTCCTTTTTCTTGAAGTCAGTTAGGCTTTTTCATATCAACTGTGATTCCATGTTTGATGAGTGTCTATAGCAGTCAGCCTGAGTGTCGGTTTTTTGTCCTTTTTTTTAATGATTTTCACTCCTGTAGAAACACTTCTTCATGTATTCGAGATGCAGGCTTCTGTCTTGCAATATTCTCACTACTTTCTCAGCTTCACCTGGAGATAAACGTGTTTCCTTATGGAGAGAAATGGTAGATCGTATGCAAATTGTATGGAGATTGCACAATGCCACAGGTTATTCTGATTCACTAACATACTCATGGTGGTGAGAAGAGAGTAGGTCTGTATGGACATTTGATAAATCCAACAGTAATTTTGCATGCAAATAAATTTTTGGGCACAGGGTAAGAACGTTTCCATGAAAATACTAGTAAATGAGGTGCAATGATCCTGAGCGCAGCAGCAAATCTACAACAACGCGACTTAAAAAGAAAATGTGTTGCTGTGGCAAAGTCAAACCCCAGACCTCGACCTGATTAAAATACTGTGGTGGGTGCTTAAGAGAGCCGTGCATAAACAAATGCTCAGTGAACTGAAATTAACCAAAACACAACGTCTATAATGAGAACACACCAAGTTTGTACAAGAAACAACATCCACTGAACCTCAACTTCTTCTCTGTCTGCTCCCCAGCTCATTAAGGCTGCAGCTGAGTGCAGTGGGTTAATTGAGTGAATTGTCTAACAGTGGACAGAGTGTTCACAGTGTGTCTGTGTTTGTGTGTGCGTTTCACCATGCAGCTCCAACATGGTCCTCTGAATTGCTGCTGGAGCCCGGCTCCTGACACAACCACCCTGGGCCCTCAGCGCCTAGATAACGAGCTCTATGCCTGACAGGTGTGTCGACATTAGGGGAGGGAGGGCTGTTCCCTATCAACCACCACCCCCAAACACACACAGAGCCATTACCCACCAACCCGCCATCATCCTATCCTCTTACAGTAAACATCCCCATCAGCCTGCCTGCTCGCTTTGGGGAGTAAAAAGAGAGAACATGTTTGACATAATTAATTGGCTCTTTCTATAAAGTGAGTCAAAAGAGATGAAAGGGGTTATCAGTCTGAAATAATTAATTTGGAACTAAATTCACTGACAGTTGGGTTCGCTCAACAATTCACCTTTTTTTCTCTCATCAGTGCCTTTTGAATGGCATACAGCCTGATACTGAGGGCGTTATAATGAAATATGAATGAAAAGGAATTTAATTAATTTGACCCTGCAGAGAAGGTCCTGCTCTTATACATTTTTGTAGATTATTGCCTTTCATTATGACGCTAATGTAGCAAGCATTTTATTCCAATTAACTTGAAATGAAAGAGGAAATTACATGAATTAATAACGGTGGGGGTGGTTACACACATTTCCTCAATTACCATCAGGATAATGCCGTATCCATATCTCAGCATCGCAGTAATTAAAGGGTTTCAGGAGGACTTTTTAACCAGTCGGTGAAAAGATATTGCTATCACGGCTCAAGGCAGAGAAGCATTGCTTTTGAATGAAAGGCCATGACAAGATCACAGAGGTTCATTTAGGCAATGTCCTGGACTGAGAAGACAGGCAAAATTTGCTTGTTTGGAAGCTAATACTGATCTGCTGTCTGTTGGAGGTCCTTAACAAACATTGGATTTTTCCCCTGTGTATATGAGTGCTAGCACAGTACATCCTTCACAATATACTCTGTAGTGTAAAAGCGTGTATGAGTTTGAGACAGCAAGAGGAGATGTTGAGTCTGTGACTGCTGCTGTTAAGTCCGCCACCATTTTCTCTTTTGGCTTCAAATCTCTACTTAAAATAGTCGATAATGCCTGGGAGCCTCTTGTCTCTATTAATACTGCAGATATGTTCACTTTAACAACTTGGAAGATGCTAGGAGATATATTCCTGAAAGAAAAACAACTAGGGTTTTTCTTTACATCACCAAAAGAAGAGAGCATGCCTTCATTTACAGTAGGCCTACATTCAAACCCAGTATCATTATATCAAGTCTCTTAATTGTTATGTTAGTGCACACAAAGCCTGGCCCAAATATAATTCTCTGAAACTTTTCCAAGTGTATGCATTGAATAATTTTAACCATACTGATTGATAACTGACTCTGCCAGTGAGCTTTATTCTATATCTTTATACGACTAAAAGCTTTATCAAAAAGAAAGTTTTCAGGCTAATCTTAAAAGTAGAGAAGCTGTGTCCCAAATTAAAACTGGGAGCTGGTTTCACAGAAAAGGAGCCTGAAAACTGAAGGCTGCCCCTCCCTGAGCCTGGTTCTGCCAGAGGTTTCTTCCTGTTAAAAGGGAGTTTTTCCTTCCCACTGTCGCCAAAGTGCTTGGTCATAGGGGGTCATATGATTGTTGGGTTTTTCTCTGTATCTATTATTGTAGGGTCTACCTTACAATATAAAGCGCCTTGAGGTGACTGTTGTATTTGGTGCTATGCATATATATATATATATATATATATATATATAAGCAATACAGAATCCGTATTCTCATCCATCAGCGGGACAAAATATGGCATATACAGTTTCACATTTCACAAATTAAAATACAAACACAACAATACATAAATAAACCACTGCACTGTAAAATGCTTCAACATCACACCACAGCCTGATAAACATTTTTTCATGTGAATGAGCTACAACTCCTCCCCAGGGAGCTGGTCCATCATCTTCTCTCTTTTCTATTATTGTCACCCCAGCCTCCTGTTCTCCCCTCACCCCTCTCAATGAGGGGTGAGGGGCTCAAGGGGGCCTCTGAAAGGATGTTGGGCCAGTCAAGCAGTACTCCACAAGGGACCCTAACATATTGCACATTTCTCTCTGGAGCGTCCATATAATTGTCACTGGTTGCTCGTTAAAGGACACAATTAATCAGAATGGATTGGCCATTACAGGTCAGCAGACAGGGCACCCTAAAACAGTTGGCCTGTGGTTCATCTCACATGTGGCTCTAAATGAAGACTCACTGTAGCATGACTCCATAATATCTATTTGATGTGCCATTAACATTTATTACTGCAGAGAAGAAAATGGGGCAGCTGTAGGTATCAACATGGGGGAGAGACCATGTAACCATGTATTTGGAAAGCTGCTTCATTAAAAACTCGTTTGTTCTCTATTCTGCCACTATCCTGTGACTTTTGTTTATTATAGGATGTTATGAACTGGCATTTATATTTATATAAATTTATTTATATAAATATAAATAAATTAATAAATACATTTATATTTTTCAGTGCTTTAGCTACCTTCCATCTTCCATTCCACACCTACAGCCAATTTAGAGTAATTAATTAACCTAGCATGAATGTTTTTCAACCAAGTGGATACTGAGAGGAAATTCATGCAAGCGCAGTGAGAGAACTGGTGGATGTAACATGTAACACTCCTGATCAAAGGATCAAATGAACCTGCACAAAAGGCTGGGCAAATTATTCACGAAGTATATAAAGTTTCTCTTGGCACAAGTTTCCAGATGGCACAAAAAAATTGTTAAAAACATTATATTGCCAAAAGTATTCCCTTGTCTGTCTTCACGCCCACATGAACTTAAATGAGATCCATAGGGTTTAATATGATGTGGGCCCACCCTGTGCAGCTCTAATTCTTCTGGGAAGGCTTTCCAGAAGGTTTAGGGTGTGTTTTTTTTACCAATCTTCTAAAAAACATTTATCAGGTCAGACAGTGATGTTGGATGAGAAGGCCTCATCTCAGATGTGTTGAGGTCAGGACTCTGCAGGCCAGTCATGTTCTTCCACACCAAACTATTCACATCTTTATGGCCTTTGCTTTGTGTGCTGGTGTGCATTCATGTTGGAACAGGAAGGTGTCACCCTAAAACTGTTCTGCAATGTTGGGAGCATAAAATTGCCCAAAAATCTTGGTACACTGAACCATAAAGAGCTCCTTTCACTGGAACTAAGCCCAACTCCTGAAAGACGACCCCATACCAGACCGTTCTTCTGGCTCCTGCTAAACCCAGACTCGTCATCACATTGCCAGATGGAGAAGTGTAATTCGTCACTCCAGAGAACACACTTGCTGCATGTTGCAGTAGCTACATGCTTCACATCACTGCATCTGATGCTTTGCATTGCGTCCGTTCTCTCTGTTGCTCTCTGTTCTTGAGCTGATCTGGAGGTGTTAAAGAATTTTTATATGTATTCTGCTCTATTGTAGTTAAAAAACCCCTAGTTGTTTAGCTTCATTTAAAACTCCTATTTCACTGTGTTTCATGACAAAGCTTGCATGAGGAAATACCACAGGTGCCTCCACCTTTGCTGAGTTTGCTGAGATAAGCTTGACCGGTTACTATTTTTAACAGTTTAAATATGTTTCATGCTTATCACCTTGTAAGGAGTTGTTTTACACACAAGGGGCGCCGACCTGACATATTTTAGGAAGGAGCAGTGTATAAATAAAGAGGGAACTGATGTCTCAGTGTGAGTCTCCACTGAGATCACCCATGTATATACATGTTTGAGTTGTGTCTTTCTTTGCTTGCTGAAACAATTCTTTGACATAATTTTTGGTCCTTCGAGCCGGATGGGAAATAACAACTGTTTTGTTGTGACTCCAAAGCAGAGATCTACACTGATTCCCGACACCGTGGGGAGCCCGCACTGAAGTCTGTCGACAGCCCTCTCTAGGTAGAGGTGAAAGCCCAAGAGCGTAAAAAATTCGGGTCTTGGCCAGTGTTTTTATCAGTGGTCCACGGCGGTGGGATTCAGTGGAACGATCTAACGAAACCGGCTGCAGCGACGTTTCAGTGAGGTAAAGAAACCCACACATATACACTCGCGTAAAACGAAGATAGGTTTCACCCACCGAAAGGGTTGGAGAGTCTGATCCACTGCACGGATCTAAAATAGGACTAATCTGCCGAAAGGATTTGAAATTTAGGGCTTGCCCACCGCACGGGCTGGTAGAAAACTTAGGGCTTGCCCACCGCACGGGCTGTTAGACTGATCCGCTGAAAGGATCTGCGCGACTGTATATTATATATTTGTGTTTTGTGTGTGTGAAGAGTAAATCATTTTTAACAGCACAGTACGCTGCTGGATTACTCTTTTGTTCTGTCATTTTGTTTCCTGTCAGTGGCCAAAGTACTGGTGAGTAGAGGAGAAAGGTTGTGTTCATCACGTAAAACTTACACCGCTCCACGAATAGCGTAGGAGTAGAAGGGCGTGTTAGTTACCACTCCTGACTCTAATACCAGAGACGGCTCTGCAGTTTTGTTGTAATGGGTAATAAAGCTACAAAACTCACTGCTGATGAGCAGTGGCTAGAGAAAAAATGTCCAGGCGCCGGACAAATTAGTGCATGCAGATGGAGGAACCCAAAGAAAACTAAATGTCCCACATGGGAGGGAAAATGTAGCCCCTCCGCATTGACTAAATTAAAAGAAACCCTCCAAGCAGAAATAAATATTGAAAAGGATCCTAAAAAGAAAACAAAGCGTTCACAAGAATTGCAATATTTTAAAGCATGGAAAGAGAAATGAAGTGGAATGAACAAAGGTTAAATTAAATTAGAGCTTATCCAATGTGTTCAAACTAACAACAGGCAGGATAACAACCTGTAAACTGGTATTAACAATGAAATATAGTTGGCATGACGAACGTGCCTAGAATGAATAGAGTAAATGAAACCAGATAATTCACACGAAAGTATATCAAATAAAAAGAGAGATGCATAAGGTATATTAAGGCTGTGTCATTGTTCAGCCAAGGAAAGTGTGTGAAAAGCTAAATGTCTCCAGCTTGGGAAAGGGGTGAAACTGCAGCTCACCCCCACCCCTGATGGATACATAATAAAATATATATGAAATATTATAATAGACTATTGTATATTTGGAGTATAGTAGTATATTGTAATATACTATTGATGTTATATAGAAATAAGAGAAAACAATTATGAGATAATAATATTAATAATAATATTAATAGTGACATAATATTAATGAGAAGAAGCATCTTATTCAGCCATGATGTAAGGTGGATAATTGTTAAAGGTAGTCTGAATCAAGCTTAAGGTTTGCTCAAACTCAGTTCAATGGTATATGAGATGAAGAAAATAAAGAAAATACCTAAACTAATCAGGTGCATAGAGGCGCTTGACCTGATTGAAATCCTGTCATCCTAGATGAGACTTTGTTAAGATGAAGAGCAAACCTATACTAACAACTCTGCAGACAAAGTAGCTGCAAAACAAAAAGTGGACACACTGACACTTGACACCCCCACACCAATTCCACTGGATGTTTTGAGAAATGAACAAAAATCGGCGCCATTATTAGAGCAAAAGAAATGGTTGAGGTGCGGAGCAATCCTACAGGATGATCTGATGATATGTGATGGGAAACCAATACTACCGAAGTCTTTACACAAAACAGTAGCTCTTGTGACACATGGAGTTACTCATGTGTCAACAGGAGGGAGTCTAATTAGTTAAAAACACACTTCTATACATTAAATTTCGAAACTTCGGCAAAAGGATTTATAAGGACATGCATGATTTGTCAAAAGCATAAAGCACAAGCTAACCTAAGATCAAAAGAGGTCATTTTCCTGTACCACCTCACTCATTTCATACTATTCACATGGATTTTTTTGAGCTAAATGAAAGCCAAGGTTCAAAATACGCCTTAGTGATTATAGATGTGTTCTCAAAATGGCCAGAAATTTATCCTGTAAAAAAGGCAGATGCAATCTCTGTAGCAAAATGCCTATGCAACCATTTTGTCCCAACATATGGCATACCGTCCCTGATAAGATCAGACAATGAAACACATTTTGTAAATGATGTGATTAGCAAGATCTCCGAAGCATTGGGATTTAGTATAAAAAATCACTGTGCCTACCATCCATAAAGTGCAGGGCTAGTGGCAAGAACAAATGGCACTATCAAACAAAGATTAAGGAAGTGCATGGAAGAAACAGGGAGACCATGGCCTGAATGTATAGGTCTAGTGAAAATGTGGATGAGATTAACACAAGGTTCCCAAAACTTGATGCCGTTTGAAATAATTCATGGAAGACCTTTCCCCCTACCAATACTGAGTGAACCAGTAAACAAATCAGTTAGAGAGACCACTCTAGCAGAGTGGATGGCAAAGCTACTAGAAAATAAAGAAATTGTGTTAAACAACAAATTGCCGTGTGACTCTTCTCCAGTATCTTGCAGGGCCATACCAAGTGCTTTTAACCACGCCTACTGCATGCAAGATTTCTGAAAGACCATCCTGGATCCACCAAAGTCACTGTAAGAAAGTGAGTGAGAGCATAGACTAACTAGACGCCGACGTCCCTGCCCTCTGGTGACCCGAAAGGTGGAGGAAGGGCTGATCGGGTACATCCCGCCCTTTGCTTCTTGCCTTTGGTCTACTTATCAGAGGGGTCAGGTGCGCCAGGTCATCATGAAGCTGCTCCTGGTCTCACTAACCCTAGCGGTGCTGGCTGCAGGATGCTTCCTACTATTCAATATGGACCAAAAGCATCACCAGAAGAAAGCTTGGACGCATGATAACTCACACCACTACACAATGACATTTCCAATGGCACCTATTGGGTGCAGGGAATGGCCTGGCTATGTGGACAGCGGGCCTATTTCACTCTCCCTAAGAACTGGACGGGTATGTGTGCTCCGATCTTCATATCCGATCACACATTCAAGATAAACACCGACAACCAATCATACGCAAGAAGGAAAAGGTCAACCAGCTTATCAGCTCCAACAGCACATGACCCAATATGGGGCTTTGACGTCCCACAGGAATTCAAGTTTTGGACTACAGGACAGAAAGTGCTGCACTCACTCTTTCCGTGGGTGGGCACAAGGAAAATGCGCTGAGGATCGAGACATTGAACTATCGATTTGGATTTTTCCTGGATACATCATGTCGAGTCAATGACCAGCAAAACGAGGAGATAGATGCCCTGCGAATAATGATCATGCAACATCAAGTAGCACTTGATATTGTGCTGGCTGAAAAAGGAGGATTATGTGTGCTTTTTAACACCACCTGTTGCACTTACATACCTGACAACATACATTCTAGTAACATGACGGATGCATTAAAAGTTCTAAAACAGCTTCAGAATGTGCAGTCAAAAGGAATATGTAGACGGAGGTACAGATTGGTTGAAATGGTTGCTAAGTGGCTCGTGGACTGTTTTGCTGTATAAAGGTCTAATATTCATAGGACTCTTACTTATATTATTCTGTGTATTCTCCACATGTATTCTCCCTTGTCTCAGGAAGATGATTTCTAAAATGATTTCCACATCATTGACAGCTTATGTTACTGTACCAATGGATGACAAAAATGATCTGAGTAACAGTGAAGATAACTTTGAGACGAAGATGTTTATGTGTGAGAAGAAAATCTTACAGACGACCTGTGAAGTTAGATTGCAATATAAGTAACACATAATGATGACATGTTTGAAAATGCTAGATGCAAGAGAACATGTTCTGAAACAAAGTGTGAAACGTGTTTAAATGAGCTAAAACAGGAGGGAATGTTAAAGGATTTTTATATGTATTCTGCTCTATTGTAGTTAAAAAAAAAACCCTAGTTGTTTAGCTTCATTTAAAACTCCTATTTCACTGTGTTTCATGACAAAGCTTGCATGAGGAAATACCACAGGTGCCTCCACCTTTGCTGAGTTTGCTGAGATAAGCTTGACCGGTTACTATTTTTAACAGTTTAAATATGTTTCATGCTTATCACCTTGTAAGGAGTTGTTTTACACACAAGGGGCGCCGACCTGACATATTTTAGGAAGGAGCAGTGTATAAATAAAGAGGGAACTGATGTCTCAGTGTGAGTCTCCACTGAGATCACCCATGTATATACATGTTTGAGTTGTGTCTTTCTTTGCTTGCTGAAACAATTCTTTGACAGGAGGTCACATGATGTTTGGAGATCTGTAGTGATTGACTCAGCAGAAAGTTGCCGGTCTCAGGCTTTGTGATCTATGTGGCCTACCACTTCATGGCTGAGTTGCTGTGATTCCCAGTTGCTTCCACATTGTTAAAATACCACTAACAGCAGACTGTGGAATAATATTTAGTAGTAATGAAATAGCACAACTGGATTTACTGCGTCCTATCACAGTACCATACTGGAGTCACAGAGCTCCTGAGAGCGAACCATTTTTCCACATATTTTTAGTAGCCGTCTCCATACCTGTGTGGTTGATTTTATACACCTGTGGCCAAGAAAGTGATTGGAACACATGAATTCAGTGATTTGGATGGGTGAGTCAGATAATACTCCAAGAGGCATTAAAATTTAAACAATACTAATATATTTTTTGGACATATAAATAAATATAGCAAAACAATTAAGATATACTCCCAGTTTTGATTCAGAAAACAGACATCGTCTCTACTTTTAAGATTTGTCTTAAAAATTTCTGTTTTGATAAAGCATATAGTTAGAGCTGGATCAGGTGACCCTTAATCCTCCCCTAGGTATGATCCCCCCACCCCCCCAACAGGTCACGGCAGATGGCCCTGCCCCTCCCTGAGCCTAGTTGTGCTGAAGGTTTCTTCCTGTTAGAAGAATGTTTTTCCTTCCCACTGTTGCCAAAGCACTTGCTCAAAGGGGTTCACATGATGGCTGGGGTTGGCGCTGTATAAATAAAACTAAATTGAGTTACTTCAGTGCATGTTGCTAAGCAAGTGGTCTATTGGTCAAGTTACAGGAAGTTGTATTTCAAAGGAACCCAGACAGTCTAATCACCATCTCCTAGTTTGGAGGACTGTGAAACCATCTTCACATCATCTTGAGACATTTCTAGATCCTCATTCTGTTCAGCATCAGGGAAGTCCGGCTTGATCTGTAGTTGCCGGAGCTCTTCTGATCTGGGTACTGAGATCCTATTTGACTTTGGCTTCAGTCAAAGTATTCTTTTGCAGGTTTTCTCAGGCACCTCCAAGAGACCACATATGGTCCAACATTCATGTTATTAACAATTTGAAGTGGCTCCATTGCCTTGGGAACATTTCCTCCTATGAGCAATGGAACATTTGCTTGAATACAGAGATGTTTGACCACTTTTAAGTAAGGCCAACCTTTAACACCCCCACGTAGGGGAACTGTCTGCCTTTCAAATTGGTAACTTCCAGTTCATTTATAATAGCAATAAACAGAAGGCTTGTTGTTCACATCTACCAAAGCTACTGGAGTTTTTTATCGTTTGCCAACTAGACTCCATTTTCAGCCATTGTTGTAAATGCTTGTGCTGGTTTCAGTATCTCTGCACCCTTTGATCTTATTTTTTTTTTTTTTTTTTTTTTTTTCTGTCTGTCCCATTTGGTTCTTTAGCCGTCAGAATTGTTGTCTGAAGACCAACAAGGATACCAAATGGATTTATTCTGCCAAATGGATCATCATGGCATTGCCGTATTGGTCCATTTGATCAAACTTTGTTGTTATTATTTATTTTATTTTCAGTTGTTACAGATGGGACAGACATGACTGGGGGATAGGAAAGGGAGAAAGAAAGAGAGGAAGGAAAAGAAAAACAGAAGGGAAAAGAGACAGTGAGAAAGGGCACTTACAAAGACAAAGAGAAAGAAAAAAAAATCTCCTGGATCACCTGTTGAGAGAAAAAGAAGACAAGACAAGCAAAAAAAACCAAACAAAAACAAAGCAACATACTAAACACAACACCATCACGTTAATCTAGCTAAGTGTGAACAGCAGTAAATACTAAATATTGAAAGTTGTTGTGCAGCACGCAGAACAGACAGCGCACAATGTGCTTTGAAGTAGCAGCTAAGAAAGGTGTAGTTTATGTCTACGAACAGTGAACACCCGTGTACACACCTGTGTGGATCAACGCGCTTGTATACAAAAGGTTTCCCCATGTAACGGTCTGCTAGAGGGTGTGGAGGCCCATAGCCCCGTCCCCCAGGGCATGAAGCAGGCATGGAGGAGATCCAGGCTCCAGACATCCAGAGGCCCCAGAGTGCGAGAGCCCAAGGAGTACCACCGGAGGGGCATCCGTGCCACCCTCCTGGGAAGGGCTGAGGAGATCCCCAGACGAGGGGGTCACCCAGTAGCCACGGAGCAGAAGCCAGAGGGGGCTGCACCGGCATGCCCGCCGGCTCTGTCTTATTTTCTGTTGACTCTCTCATGCTGGTAAATGTTTCCTTTAAGTTACCATTAAACTGGGAGAAGCATATCTTCACCCAACAGTCTGCTTATAGACAAAGTTGACCTAGTCCTAAAATTTGACGTTTCTTTGATTTTTCCTGCAGATCACATGTGGCCTTTCTCTAGACTTCTTTAAACTTACAGAGATGCTTGTTCACCACTGCCTTTAGTGTTGTTATAGAAGTCTTATTTATTGCAGCTTACTGTGTTTTATTGGGGGGGTCTTCACCTTACAATCTAAAGCACTTTGAGGCAGTGATGACATTTAGCGCTATATGAACAAAATTGAACCGAATTCCATAGAATTAAAGAGGAAAGAGGAACGTACTGTCTGCAGGATGGAACAGTTCAAGGTGTCTGTGTTGTTGAAATGGTCTGTTTTACCTTCTGACATTACAGCAGTCAGTGATTTAGGTTGGTTGACAACTGAGGTTCCCCTTTGATAGCTGCTACTGTGAAGCAGATGTGTGGGGAGGAATTTCTGGCCACAGCTGTTGTTGTTACTCAGTGACTATTAACCTATTTATCTTAGCGCAGTCCTCTTGTCTCATCCGTTCAGTTGTTTTAAAGTTGTAGTAATGAAATTACAGCAGTGAAAGATCCTTCTGGCTTGTACCTGCTTGAAAACTAAGGACACATTTGGACTTTGGGGCCCTCTCTGAAACTCACATAGCAGTTTGTGTGCACACAATTGGAAGAAGAAGCTTGTAGTGAGAGGAGATGCTCCCAGTGGGCACATTACCTCTCTTCCTGTGTGCTGGTTGACCACACTGAGAAAGAGACTCCAGGGACCACATGCAGTGCTGGTGGTACAGCCTGCAATTTACTTCACACGTTTACATCCCATTCTCTCTGCTTACTCTGCAAAATTAAAAAGCAGAGCTTTTGTCTGAGGAGCAGTTTGGAAGAAATGTAAGGAGAGACATGAACAATGATGGGACAGAGTGCAGAGGCAGAAAGGTTGTGTGAGGTGACTAATAAGTTGCTAAAGAGCACTTTCTAGTGGCACAATGGATGACTAGCATGCCAGATCACAGTGGATCCCACACACCCCTCTGCTGGATCTACTGGATCTACTGGAAATACATCATATCCTCATACCCACCCAAAAAGTATCTTTTGAAACAGGAAGAGACCTCCGACAGTACCAGGCTGAGGGTGGCGCAGCCATTTTTCCTTATCTGGTTTTTAACAATTGTGGTGGAGAGCACTGTCTAATACACTGGTCCACATTTTCACAGATGAAGGTCAGAGCAAATGATACATTTCCTCAACAACCATTCAGTTGCTCGATGCACAGCAGTAAAATACCCGTGAACTGCAGCGTTTAAGAGTTCAGATTTTTCCTTTTCATTTCACCTGTCTTTAGATTAACAGCCACTGAATAATTTGTGATGTCAGTGTCTTGTTTTTTGTTGAGTTTCTTTTGTAAATAACCAGCATGGTTATCTTAGAAATAGCACTCTATTTTAGCACATTTCACATGTCATCTTACACTGCTAAAATCATTCCCACCTGGCACAGATGCATTACTAGCACATACATAACACTTGCCGTACTATTGATGCTTTTTTTTGTCAGACTACTCTTGGTCTGCATCCAGACATACATATATATATATACACATCTATATCTATATATATACACATACATATATATATATACATACACACATATATATATAGATATATATATACATATACACACATACATATACATACATATACATATATACACATACATATACATACATATATATATACATATACATACATATATATACATATAGATATAGATATATAGATAGATGTGTGTGTGTATATATATATATATATGTAGCGGTTCCGAATGACAGCAATATCAGGAAGAAGGAACACGAGAAGCTGGAGAAATACCAAGGGCTCAGAGAAGAGCTCGAGAGGATGTGGAGGGTGAAGGTAACGGTGGTCCCCGTGGTAATCGGAGCACTAGGTGCGGTGACTCCCAAGCTAGGCGAGTGGCTCCAGCAGATCCCGGGAACAACATCGGAGATCTCTGTCCAGAAGAGCGCAGTCCTGGGAACAGCTAAGATACTGCGCAGGACCCTCAAGCTCCCAGGCCTCTGGTAGAGGACCCGAGCTTGAAGGATAAACCGCCCGTAGGGGCGTGCTGGGTGTTTATATATACACACATATATATATATAGACTCACAGCCTTGGCCAGCCGCTTGAGTAGGTACACAAGAGAGATAGAAGGCAGGAGAATAAACCAGCTGTTGAACCAGCAAAGGTGTACTCTCAGTGGCAAGGGAACAATAAGAGAACAGCACCACCAAGGCTGGAGACGGAGCAATACTGGAAGAGCATATGGGAGAATGACGCAACCCATAACGGCAATGCTCAGTGGCTAGTGGATCTGAGGGCAGACCATAGCGACCTCCCTGAACAGGGTCCAGTAACCATCACAGTGGCAGATATCCAAGAAAGGATCTCCAGTATGAAGAGTTGGACAGCACCAGGGCCCGACATGGTTCACGCCTACTGGCTGAAGAAGCTGACTGCATTCCACGAGCATCTAGCAGCACAAATGAACCAGCTGCTAGTTAAAGAGAGACACCCGGAGTGGCTAACCGAAGGTCGGACGGTCCTGATCCCCCAGGACCCCAAGAAGGGACCGGTTCCATCCAACTACCGACCAATAACCTGCCTCAGTACTACATGGAAGCTCCTGTCAGGCATCATATCGGCTAAGATGAACAGGCACATGGGTCAATACATGAGTGGGGCAGAGAAAGGGATTGGCAAGAATACCAGAGGCGCAAAACACCAGCTACTGGTAGACAGAACAGTCAGCCGAGACTGCAAGACCAGACTGACCAACCTGTGCACAGCCTGGATTGATTACAAGAAGGCCTATGACTCAATGCCCCACAGCTGGACACTGGAATGCCTAGAATTGTACAAGATCAACAGGACCCTGAGAGCCTTCATCGGGAACTCAATGGGGATGTGGCGTACAACACTAGAGGCCAACTCCAAGCCCATAGCACAAGTCACCATCAAGTGCGGGATCTACCAAGGAGATGCTCTGTCCCCACTGCTGTTCTGCATAGGCCTGAACCTCCTCAGTGAGATCATTAACAAGACTGGCTACGGATACCGACTACGGAACGGAGCGGTTGTCAGCCACCTCCTGTACATGGATGACATCAAGCTGTATGCCAAGAGTGAACGAGACATCGATTCACTGATCCACACTACCAGGCTATACAGCAATGACATTGGAATGTCATTCGGACTGGAGAAGTGTAGTTGGATGGTAACAAAGAGAGGGAAGGTAGTCAGAACTGAGGGGATCGAACTACCAGAAGGCAACATTGCAGACATAGAGGACAGTTACAAGTACCTGGGGATCCTGCAGGCGAATGGGAACCATGAAGAGGCCACTAGGAAAGCTGCAACCACCAAGTACCTGCAGAGGGTCAGGCAAGTCCTGAGGAGTCAGCTGAACGGTAAGAACAAGTTCCGGGCCATCAACACCTACGCCCTGCCCGTGATCAGGTACCCTGCTGGGGTAATAGGCTGGCCAAAGGAGGAGATAGAAGCCACTGACATCAAGACCAGGAAGCTCCTGACCATGCATGGAGGGTTTCACCCCAAGTCCAGCACCCTGAGGCTGTACGCTAAGCGGAAGGAAGGGGGCCGGGGACTGGTGAGTGTCAGCACCACAGTCCAGGATGAGACAAGAAACATCCACGAATACATCACGAAGATGGCCCCAACTGACAGCGTGCTCAGTGAATACCTCAGGCAGCAGAAACCCAAGAAAGAGGAGGGAGACGAGGAACCATCATGGAAGGACAGGCCCCTGCACGGTATGTACCACCGGCAGATAGAGGAGGTGGCTGATATCCAGAAATCCTACCAGTGGCTGGACAAAGCTGGACTGAAAGACAGCACAGAGGCACTAATCATGGCAGCACAAGAACAAGCTCTGAGTACAAGATCCATAGAGGCTGGGGTCTATCACACCAGGCAAGACCCCAGGTGCAGGCTATGTAAAGATGCCCCAGAGACAATCCAGCACATAACAGCAGGGTGCAAGATGCTAGCAGGCAAGGCATACATGGAACGCCATAACCAAGTGGCCGGCATAGTATACAGGAACATCTGTGCCGAGTATAACCTGGAAGTCCCGAGGTCAAAATGGGAGATGCCCCCAAGGGTGGTGGAGAATGACCGAGCTAAGATCCTGTGGGACTTCCAGATACAGACGGACAAAATGGTGGTGGCTAACCAACCGGACATAGTGGTGGTAGACAAACAAAAGAAGACGGCCGTAGTGATCGATGTAGCGGTTCCGAATGACAGCAATATCAGGAAGAAGGAACTCGAGAAGCTGGAGAAATACCAAGGGCTCTGAGAAGAGCTCGAGAGGATGTGGAGGGTGAAGGTAACGGTGGTCCCCGTGGTAATCGGAGCACTAGGTGCGGTGACTCCCAAGCTAGGCGAGTGGCTCCAGCAGATCCCGGGAACAACATCGGACATCTCTGTCCAGAAGAGCGCAGTCCTGGGAACAGCTAAGATACTGCGCAGGACCCTCAAGCTCCCAGGCCTCTGGTAGAGGACCCGAGCTTGAAGGATAAACCGCCCGCAGGGGCGTGCTGGGTGTTTTTTATATGTGTGTGTGTGTGTGTGTGTGTGTGTGTATACATACTGTATATGTATGTGTATGTATAGGTTTACACCTAGTTAACAAACTAAGCTAGTCCCTGAATAACAGACAAACTATACAAAAAGGCGCAGAGTCGTCTCTTTTTGTTAAGGAAACTAAGATCTGTTGACACCTGCAGTAAATTCCTCTCGATGTTCAGTCTTCGGTGGCAAGTGTGCAATTGTATGCTGCAGTCTGCTGGGGAGGCAGCATCAGAAAGAAGGATGTGAGGAGACTGGAGACTGTAATTGCAGCCAGACTGGACACGCTGGGGGATGTGGTGATTGAAAGATGCACACTAAAGACATTAGAAGTCATCCTGAATAACTTATGATCGCCAACTTTGCAACATATTTATGGAACAAAAAACATCTGTACGGTTCTTTTGTAAAACAGAGAGAAACTAAAACTCATTCACACTCACAGCCATCAGGCTTTTAAATTCTCATCAAAATAGCAGATGACCTATTTGGCTTAAGGCTTAATAAAGTAAAGAACTATAGTGTTTAGCATTCATACATTCATACTACTTACCACTGACATGTTTTTAACATTGTTCTTAATAAAGCAAACACAAACTATTCAATATAGTTAATTCACAATGAAAATGGCTTCCACCTCAAGCAGCTGTATCAGTAAATTGACAATTCACACATAGTAGAAGTAACATTAATATTAAGTCAGAACAGTTAATTATTTTCAGGACTCTTACGTGGAGTATTTCTACAGTGTGATATCAGTATTGTTATAGTTTCATCATCACAGCAGAGATAAATGTTGGGGGAAGAGAAAGCTGAGGCAGAAACCAAGCATGTGAGAAATCTCCTGTTTACAAGTCAGGACCTCATTAGTGTAACAATTTAAATCCAAGCTTCTTTCTACTTTTCTTCCACTTGTTCATCCTGTTGCTTACAGGTGTGGAGGGATTCAAGCATTATGGTTGCCTCCATGGTACTGTTTTTGCTTTTTTATAGAGGGCCTTGGAAATGAAGCAGCACAAGCTGTCAGCCTGTACACCTTGTTCCTTCTCAGGTACTCATGTAAACAACCTCTGCTGCAGGCTTTGTAACAAGAGAGCTCACTTTCCACCTCACAGCACCACACGTTGTTCCTGTTAGAGATGCAGTCTCACCACACAGGTTTCCCTTCTAATCAAGGGTGTCAAATACAAAAGTGGGAGAGAGACAGATGGAGACAGCATGAGCATTTCACAAGAAATGCCTGCATTCATGGCTCTAAATTCTACATATGAGCAGCAGTGTGTCGCAGAGACAAGCTAACTGTCAATCAAGAGGCAGCCGTCTGTGCAGGGCTCACATGGTAGGCTGACACAGGAAAAAACAATGTGCTCCCAGATCGTTTACACACCCGAATGGGGAGAGTCATACGTCTGCAACTGGAACAGATTGTTATACATATCTTGAAGGATGGGAAATATCCGGTATACTTATACGTACCTTTTATGTAATGCTGTGCTGCAGCAGCTCTAAAGAAACAAAATTAGAAGCCATGAAATCACTGAATACACACACCGAGGCATCTGCTGGGAGAGCTGGATACTGCGTTTGTGCTGGGATGGTAGTGACCCTTTAAATCCCAGCAGACACTGGATTTCACATTAGTCATAATAATACGGAGCCTACGACTCTTACAAGAACATGAAGAAACGAGCAGTATAAATAACAAAATATAAGTCACTGCTTTCATGAACTTGAGTGAAAACTGTAATAATGGGACACCAGTGCCATAGGGCCTATTGTATCCACCATGATCTCCTATCTAATGTTACTGTCCTTATAGGGGAAGTCACCAATAAAATAACCCTTTACACAAGAATCTGTTTAGAACCATTCAAAACAAGCACCAACCAAGAAACAAGCCCCTGTTCGAAAATCCACACCCTCATGCTTGACTGTTCTTGGTGTGCCAGCATTCAGAGTGACTGTGGGAATTATTTGAAAGTTGTCATAACAACAACAACAACAACAACAGTTCCAGGGTCAATAGAAAGTCCATGGAACGCAGTGAAGGAGATGAACTGTGGATTGTAGATTTACACAAGTTGGTAAGATCTCTTGGAGCCATCTATAAACAAGCCTGACATGAACTGCAAACTGCTGCAACACCAGCATCACCTCCACAGTGAGGCCAGTTTTACCTCACCATGGACTGAGAGGGTGCTGACCAAGAAAGAAGCCCTGCCTCAAAATCAACACCTTCATGTTTTATGAAACTTTTTGGAGACAAGACAAACCAAATCCAAGGTGGTAGGATCATGTTCTGAGGCTGTTCTGCTATCAGCAGTAAAGGTACAATGCACAAAGTGGATGAAATAAGGATAAAGTGTCAGGTTTCCCGGGTCTTTGACCCAGTGTTTTCAGTTTATTCTTTGTCACTTTTCCATGAGTTTCCTGTTTTATTGTTTTAGCCTCTTATATGTGTGCATTATTCACTTTTAATTCCCATGTCTCATTACTTAGATTTAGTTCAGCTCTGTTCTTACCTGTTTCTAATCATTATCTAGTGTATTTAAGCCCTCAGTTTCCCTCAGTTCCTTGTCTTGTCATCATCAATCCCACGTGTGTGTTTTCAGTTCAGTTCAGTCGTCTCATGTTCTGTTCATCCTGTTATCACAATGAACACCGTCTAAATTAGGGGTGGGTTTTAATAATCGATATTCATCGATTAAAATCGATTCTGGCTTGGATAACGTGAAATCGATTCATTAAAATCCTGAATCGATTTTTTAATATAAATTTATTTTGCCTGAAACGCCAGAATCTCAGGTGAAACCTCACAAAATTTCAACAACCACCAAACAGCTAAGACAGTAAATGAGAGCAGGAACACGGATTCTTCACAAGAACGTAAACAAACAGCGCGGACACGCGGATCAGAATCAGTGAGATGTCGCCTTTCTCACCCGACAGGCGCTGCAGCTTTAAGTGGCTGCGCGCGCTCCGCGGACGGCAATCACTTTCTGGCAGACAATCACTGGCGCTGAAGCTAAAACACTGTTTATGCATCTGTGATTTATTAGTGATCGCTCACTTGTGTGCACGTGCATGTAGGTGAACGCTCACGGCATGACGGCACACAGCTCAGTTCCTTTCTGCTCTGATCTTGCAGCACGTGACCTCCACCTGAAGCCATAAATAGGGGTGAAACAGCGGGCTTTATACCTGAATCTTGCATTTTGCATTTTTAGTTGTCGTACGTTAAATGTACAGACCGCGATCTTCCCTTTCTGAAAGCTTTCTGGAAACGGATTTCCAACGTAATTGTAGCGAAGCTAAGTCATTGACAATGTCTTTATCCAGTGTTAGAACCCCTACCCCCATTAATTCAGAGGATATTTTACCTGCTGTCAGCGGGTGTTTCGATAGGCTCTCTGGATTACAGTGGGGCTTGATAGAAAATGGGATCTGGGACTCCGATGTCCAAGTAGCACTGGCTGATATGATTACTGATGTCATACAGTCAGTTAGCGCAAGCACCATAAAAACTAAAATTCTAGGAGGTCAGGACCAATTAAATGATGCGTCATTCCAGACAAGCCTTAGCATAGCCGTGACAAAAATAAGCCCCATATTGGGAAACTCTCTCTCAACCAGCTTTGCTGCCGCTCTTAATGTCACCCATGAGGAGTGTGACAGCGCTGTGGAGCTGACACAGATGGTTGAGGAGGAGATCTCAAATAAAGTCAACTCGGGTTGGGTTCTAGTCCCAGAAAACCCTGAATCTATTTATGTCACCAGAAAAATAACAAACATAAAAAACCTCAGATGCATGGTTTCTCATGCTTTCTCATATCTGAAGAGATATAAAGGTAAGCTGAGCTGCCTGTGCATGAGGACTTTACCCAGCTCCTTTAGTTCAAGCGATGAGAGTCTTGAATCCAAGCTCTCTGAGATGGGAACAATTAAAGAAATAAGTATGGCTCTCATGAGGTGGAGTACAGACAGAGAGATAAGTAAAGATGACGAGGACTGTCACATAGAACTGCAACCCATGGAGGAAAAAGAAAGTGATGAGTTTGCAGAAGCTGAGGAGAAAGCTCAAAGTGATGTTGAAACAATCCTCAACAATCTGCTTTATTTACATGATGAAGATGATGCAGATAAAGCTGCAGCTGACATTGTAAATGTGTTAATTGCTAACATTCAGCATCCTGATGCAGAAGATATCACATTAAGTGAGAAGTGTAGCTCACCCAAGCCTGCTTTTGATGTGGACCTGGTGATCAAAAAGGTGAAAGACTTTTTTGCATCATGCGCCCTAATTATAAAACCAGATGAAGTAAAACAACACTTCTTCAGGTTTGCTAAAAAGGAATTTGAAAAAATGAACAGTGAGCTGAAAGATCAGGTGAAGAAGAGCAAAGGATTTTTCACCTTTCAGAGACAACAGGCAAACTCCGCTGAGAGTGAGAGAGCTGACTCCAGGAAAAGCGTACACATGAATCTCTCAGAAGTTCCCAGAAAATCACCAACCTTAGAAACCACAGTTAAAAGTTCTTCTCCACTCAAATTTAGAACAGTCATGCCGGTTATGGATAAACTGTTTAGTAAATTAACCCAGGCAGGACACCTTGACCTGACAAGTAAGGAAATCGAGATGTTTTCAAGGGAGTTGACAGATAAAGTGTACGACCATGTTGAGTCAACATATCCAGCTCCCACGATGCAAATGGGTAAAAGTCTCTCAGAGTCTGACATGTCTAAGACTTCACAGGGTGACTGTAACGTACCCTCTGCTCCTGAGGTGCCATATGTGCTCGTAGGAGATTCAGTGGAAAGGTTCTTACAAAACCTTCTTTTCTGGTTGGAGAATGAAACTTTAACCCAAACTATTATAAATGACAAAATTTCTGGTGCCGTGGAAGATATAGTAAGAGTGCTGACCCCATCAAAGGAAGAAGTTATGATTGGACCAGATGCTGGTGAAACAAGTGACAGACTGTTTACCTCACAGTCAAGTCCAGTTACTGATCTCACCAATCAACCAGTCTGTGTGAGTGCAGAACACCCGGACCTGGTTTCAAATACAAGCAATGATCAGGCATCAGTGTCTCACTCTGAACCCACAGAGGGTCAAAGTCAGCCAGCAACCTCTGAAAAAACAGAGGAAGAACTGTCAGAAACATTAGTGTCACCTGATGATAGGCTAATTGCCAATCAATTTAGCACTCTTCTAGTCATGAGACTCTCACGCAAATTGCCCCAAAACATCATAAATCTTCTGGATACAGAAAAAATAGAGTTAGCTACCAACCATCTGACAGAGTTGGTACTTTCTGAAGTGAGACGCACCAAATCCCTGGAAATTCTTAAAAATAACAGGGTTAAATTAGTCAAGGCCACAGCTAAAGGCCTTATCAAGGAGTTTGGATCTTCAGACAAGTTCTTCGATGTAATGATATCAGAAGATTCATCTTTTTACCACACTATTCTGAATCACCTAGCAATCAATCTCGGTGTCTTCATGAATCCTCCAAAGAAATCCAAACTCGCCAGGTTTTTTTCAGCAGTGTTAAAAGCTTTTAAGAAGCCGTTCAGCTGCTGCTTTAAAGGCAGTACTGATGACTAAATTGTCATCTTGATTTTTTTCAAATACCTCTTTTAAAATCTTAAAGCAGTCTGGCCTCAGAGTTAACATCTGAGGTATATTTTATTTTAAAACTATTTCATTTGACTTTAATTAGACTGAGAAATATTCTTCATCGTGTCTCCTCATTATCGTTACCATCACCCCCACCGGCCGCGGCAGATGTTCGTCCCTTCTGAGCCTGGTTCTGCCGGAGGTTTCTGCCTGTTACAGGTAGTTTTTCCTCCCCACTGTCGCCAAGTGCTTGCTCATAAGGGATTATTAATTAATTGGGGTTTTCTTGCTGCTACTGTAGGGTCTCTATCTTACAGTATAAAGCAACTTGAGGAGACAGTTGTGATTTGATGCTATATTAAAAATCTTAAATTCAACTGAATCTTAAAATGTAATATAGCATCACATCACCATCAAATCAACAGCTGAAAAATAAAACAAAATAAAAATAAAAACCTAAATTAAAAGCAGTTTCTGATTTGTCTTGTGCTTTCAAAATATATTGTTTTTTTTATTCATATTTATTTGTTATTATATAAATATGAAAAGCTGCATTTTATGCTCTGGTCATTAGTACTGGTATTTTAATGTAAGCAAACATAGGGAACATATACCGATGCGTAAGTGCTACAGATGAAGATGCAAAGAAACCATGAAATAATTAATGAAATAGTGAAGTTTATGAATAAAATAAACAACTATTTTGTTTTACAAATCTTGTCAAACTTGTAAAACAATCTGAGCTCTTCAGTCATCAATATCTCTCCTGAATACCTGAAGCTTCTCTCTGAAGTGGATACGCTGTCGCGGCCCATGTCAGCTCTACTTGTGGCCCGCATAATGACGTGACGAAATATTTTTAAAAATTATTATTCAAAAAATTTTTTAATATGAAGGCAATAGGCAGAGTGTTACAGGCATAGACTTAAAGAATGTAGCCTCATGGGCAGTGTAGCCCAGTTGTAAGTGCTATTAGGACTCGACTGTACACTGTGTTCGTGTACATTGCACATTGTTCTTTGCAGTAGGAAGAGTTCAGTCTTTGTGAGCTGCATGGATGACATGCTGCATAGGCTTCCTTTTATGGGCGTCTAAGTTAATGTTGGGTGATTCACATTAGCAACCATACGTTGCCTTTCTTGTGTAGAATCATCCGTCAACTCCGGCTTGACGATCTGGTCTCTTGGCCGTCAGAGCGCGGTGTGCTAGTTCAATTCCAAGTAACTGGTCACTGGGAAAGCCCAGCATGTTTTTCAATAAATTATCCAAAAATGTCATCACGTCGGCCCCTTCTTTATCTTCACATATTCCATATATCTAAAGGTTATCTCTGCGCGCTCAGCCTTCCTGCTCAACCAGCCTCGCTTCTAGGCTGGCTTGACATTCTGTTAATCTCTTAATTAAAGACGATGCCGCCTGTAGCAGCGTCTCAGTCTCGTCGAATCGCCCCTCTGCCTCTTCCATTCTAGCATCAACTCTTCTTAACCCTCGTCTAATATGTGCATATTGTTTGTTGTTGTCTTTCCTAAAGTCACAAAGCTCTTTCAGGATATTGAAGAGGCTGGGCTCGTCTGTATCCATGCCCTCTGTGGCTAACCTTAGCTCGGGAGAGTAGCTCCTATCCACGTGGCTTTTCTCTGTTTCCTCTTTTGTCTGAGTTGTGTCTCTCAAACTTCTTGTGACTACCCCTGTTTCCATATTTAAAAGCAATCTCACCTATTATCAGAAAGATTACCGTATCTTATTATAAGAGAAATGACTCCCACCTCCTGGTGTTTGGAGTCTAAAGTAAGCAAATGTGGTAAAGAAAAGTAAGTGCTTACACACTGAACCAATCTGAGGGTGTGGGTGATTCTGGGATTGATGCAGGAGGGCGACAGAAATAAAAAATAAAATATTTTATTTTTGCTGTTATTGACTTTGCTTTACAATATCAAACACTGAGCCAGATGCACAATAGTCATGTACATCACACCTAAACACATTCATGTAAAAAACACAGAGGTTAAGCCATCAAAGTGTGTGTAAAAGAAGTGTTTATGTCTGTCTTGCAGTTTCTGTTCCTGTCCGAGGTTTGCAGTGGAGAGCTCAGACCACACAGGACGCCGTCCTCTCCAAACCCTGCTCAGCGCTCTGGTACCAGCACACCCACGCACAACTGGCCACCTTAAAAAACTGTACAGTTTTGAGCTCTATCACCTGCAGATGAAAAATCTGTAGATCAGTCATCGTTGCTCTGTGGTGTTAAGATGCTGAATACAAGGAGAATAAAAGTGGATTATAATTGATACCAAAACGGATCTTTATCCATGGAATCAGTAGCTTAAAATCAGGAATTTCAGGCTTTATTATCAAGGTTAAGTTAAGAAAATAAATAAAAATAGGTGTGACCATATTTGACGATTATGAGCTAATTCAAGCAAGTAGAAAACTGAGTAATAATTATCCATAACTGTGGATGAACTGGCCGTTAGATGAACTGCAGTTTTTGTCCTTTGGCTTCTTGATGGCTCACACCGTTCCCCTCTCTCACCTCCTGCAGGGGGCAGTGTCCAGCTCTCTCACCTGTCTGCAGCTGCATAAGAGGGCGGAGCGAGTGGCAGCTCTGCTGATGGAGAGAGGCGGTCTGCAGGAAGGAGAACATGTCGCTCTGCTGTACCCGCCAGGTGAGAGACGATGCAGATGTTAAATGTACTTTTCAGGTGACAGCACCTGGACACTGCAAGCATCGTTCACACCAGTGTGTCTCCTTCTGCAGGTATAGACCTGATCGCAGCCTTTTCTGGCTGCCTGTACACCGGCTGCGTTCCCATCACAGTGCGACCGCCTCACCCTCAGAACATCTCCACCACCCTGCCCACTGTTAAGATGACAGGTACAGCGTTTCATTCATATCCGCACAGGGAAATCACGCTCGCATTAAGTACTTTAATTTAACATAAATGCAGGTCGTGCACAGCCGCCTCACAATGCAGTCTGAGTAGTTCTGGTTGCAGATATAAACCTAAAGAATGCACATTAAATGAAATCCTCTGCTGTGATGAAACCTGCCTTTACAGCTCCATCACTCTGATTTATTGAAAAATAAAAACTTGCTGTAGCTGCAAGTCTGTGGAGTTCCCCACAAAACAAGAGCAAATACAGCCCAGTATGTCGCAGAACAACCACTTCAGCTGGTGGTGAGAGATGGGCTGTGAGAGACCAAAGTGACATGTCCTTCTCTTTCAAAGTTATCTAAGCTCGGCTCTCTACTGCACACAAGTACAACATTCAAAGATGTATTTGAAGCTGAATTTTGGTGAACAGAAAGCGATCCCTGCCGCTGTAATCATAAGATGGAATTCAACACTGAGACAAGTAAAGGCTGTTCTTCAGTGTGAACATCTAAAACTATCTGCTCTTCTTGAAATGGCTGCGCACAAGGAGTTATTATTCACAGCATGAACCTGTTGAAGGAGATGGTGGACAACTTGAAGCTTTTTGGAGCAGCAACAGATTTGAGACAAGGTGAGAAAATAGTCAGGATCAGTCCTGCTGTTCCATCCGTGCTGGGGGTTAGGTGACAAACCTGGCTACAGCTAAGTCACTACCTGGATATTGCTGATGGACAGAACGCCCTCTTGTTCTGGGCAATGAACATGCAGACTCTTCGTTCACTGTTTCATGTGGCCACCAGGCAGTACCTGCATGTAGTGCTGCAGTGGAGCGTGTTTTCAGCTATGGTGGCAACATTCAACGGCCTCATCGTGCACAAATGACTGACAGACTTTGGGCCAGTTTGGTCTTTTGCAAATGCAATGCAGAATAGTTCATTGTTACACACACACACACACACACACACACACACGTCTGGTTTGCTATCCTCGTGGGGACATCCCATTGACATAATGGTTTCCCTAGCCCCTTACCCTAACCCTAACCATTAAAAATGAATGCCTAACCCTAACCCTTACCCTAAACCTAACCATAACCTAATTGGAACCCTGACACTAAAACCACATTTTCAGTGTGAAAATTCTTTCAACCCCGAGGGGACATGGATTTTGGTCCCCACGGTGCAGAAAGTCTCCACCAGTATAGTAAATGTCAGATTTTGGTCCCCACCAGGATAGTACGAACCCGTACAATTTTTCTCTGTTACTCACACAAGAACACATACAAACATGTTGACACATTAACTAGATCAGAGAGGACATGCTAATCACACTGCACTACATTCACTGCGATGTTTCTTTGTTTTGTAATGTGGAAATCTCAGTACTTTTTGTTGGTTTTGCATTTTTCATTGAATGCTTATTCTGTGAATTAATAGTTTAAAAGAAGACTATTTTTGCAGCTAAGTTTAACTGAGCTGTACATTATAGAGGTGCGATTTCAGAATTACTTTGTGTATATTCTGTAAGTTTGCTGGTTTCAGCATGTGTTGAGATAAACGCAGAAAGAACACATGGTCCATTATATACAATTAACATATAATTGCAACATTGTTTTCTACGTTACAATATGAAGTGACACGAGACAAGATTTGTTGACCGGTGCTATATGAATAAAAATGAACAGATCTAAAGAAGGTGTTCCTGAAATTTGGGTTTATCAGAACAGGACAGATGGATGACCGCAACCCTCTCAGCACAGGGCTGACAGGATGTTTCCCCACATGATAAATAAAAACACAAAATAGATTAAGACACATTACTAAACCAAACATAAAGATAAAAGTGCAATTACTGGATTTGTTTGATCAGCTCTTGCTTTTCAAAGACAGTGAGGAGCAAAGTACAACTAAAAGTGCTTTTTCTCATGAAGACGTTTAAACTGTAAACAGCAGCGTAGTAAATAAGGATCTGTGTCCACCAATCCTCAGCAGTGACAACACTTAAACGCTATAGTTCAAGATCCTCAGTGCACACCTTTTCTCCACTGTGCTAAAAATGCTCTTAGCTGATAAAGTAGAGGAGAAAAGTTTGACATATTTCACAATCATTAAATTTTAGAGACGCCTCTGTGTAAGTGTCACATAAATGCCTTATGTATAAAGAAGTTTAATAGTTGGTTCCAGCAGTTAAAATGTTCTTGCTTGTACATTTCTGTGGATAATATTGTAAAGGTGCATTTTATCTTGTGTAGGAGAGGAGACATGTTTATCTTGTCACAAAGAATAAGTTTTTGTTACACCGCTAGTATCGCGAGGTTTGGGCGTGATAATATAGGCTGTCAGCCCATGTTTAATAATCACGCTAAGGAGTTCAGTGAGCTATCTGCAAAAGTCTGGTTAGTCTACCAGCTGTTCAAGAATGCACAGGACTGTAAAGTTATTGTTCTAGGACCTCCAAAGTGGCAGGCGGCCACAAGTTTTCACGGCGTTCAATAAATGCAGCAAAGCACCCGTCTTGAAGAAGCCGTGCCTGTGTTGTCATTTCGGAGTTACACTCTGAAAACGAGGTCACGCTTACTTCCCGAGCTAAAACCTCTGCTTGTGCTCACAGATTCTAAATCGCAACAAATAAGATAATAACAACACAAGTGACTACAAAGTGACAGCAGAGGCTGGAGAAGAGCAAGCACGAAGTGAGACATTGTGGTACCACACTTTCTAGTGGTACCACTCTTCATATACCAGTTTGATAATGTCCTAAATGCAGCATGTTAGTCCATCAAATTCCATCTGAGCTTTGAAGAAAACACACTCAGCTCTTCCTGGATTTTCAGAGTTGTTCGGTTCATACAGGAACTTCGCAGTCACAGTTAACATGTCGATGTTTGGCTCCGCCATCTCAGCCAGTGAGCCCGGTCACAATTTATTCTGAGGAAAAAAAGAGGAACAAAAAGACATTTTAAGAAGTTTGCTTTGTGTTGCTGTTGTTGTCTGTGAGTAGCATCCAATCAGAAGAGAGGAGGTGGAGCCTAGACAGATGAAAAGGAAATAGTTCAGAGAAGAAAACCAACATCCGTTTGGGGGATGTAACAATGACATAAATTACATTTTCAACAAAAGTTAGAGTGAAAACACAGTTACAGGAAAAATGTGTCTATCTAAATTTAAATAGTCTAAATTTTAGATAGTCTAGAATCATGTTAACAGCATCTGATTGGGCGGTTCAGAGTGGAGCCTACGTAAGATGCGTCAGCAAGGAGCGGTGTGGACAAAAAAATCAACACACCCAGACTTATCACCTCTCTGTGAAAGAAGGAGAACAACAACAACAACAACAACAACAGCAGCCTTTAAATCCTGTAAAAAACCATAAAATAACCTATTGCCTTTGGGAAACACGGAGTACTCCGTTCTGCAAATGGTACTGCAGAGCGAGCTGCCAGGAGACAATGCTACTGACGACCAGAGCATATAAATGCAACACTTTTCATATTTGACAATATATTTTGAAAGCACAAGACAAATCAGAAACTGCTTTTAATTTAGGTTTTTATTTTTATTTTGTTTTATTTTTCAGCTGTTGATTTGATGGTGATGTGATGCTATATTACATTTTAAGATTCAGTTGAATTTAAGATTTTTAATATAGCATCAAATCACAACTGTCTCCTCAAGTTGCTTTATACTGTAAGATAGAGACCCTACAGTAGCAGCAAGAAAACCCCAATTAATTAATAATCCCTTATGAGCAAGCACTTGGCGACAGTGGGGAGGAAAAACTACCTGTAACAGGCAGAAACCTCCGGCAGAACCAGGCTCAGAAGGGACGACCATCTGCCGCGGCCGGTGGGGGTGATGGTAACGATAATGAGGAGACACGATGAAGAATATTTCTCAGTCTAATTAAAGTCAAATGAAATAGTTTTAAAATAAAATATACCTCAGATGTTAACTCTGAGGCCAGACTGCTTTAAGATTTTAAAAGAGGTATTTGAAAAAAATCAAGATGACAATTTAGTCATCAGTACTGCCTTTAAAGCAGCAGCTGAACGGCTTCTTAAAAGCTTTTAACACTGCTGAAAAAAACCTGGCGAGTTTGGATTTCTTTGGAGGATTCATGAAGACACCGAGATTGATTGCTAGGTGATTCAGAATAGTGTGGTAAAAAGATGAATCTTCTGATATCATTACATCGAAGAACTTGTCTGAAGATCCAAACTCCTTGATAAGGCCTTTAGCTGTGGCCTTGACTAATTTAACCCTGTTATTTTTAAGAATTTCCAGGGATTTGGTGCGTCTCACTTCAGAAAGTACCAACTCTGTCAGATGGTTGGTAGCTAACTCTATTTTTTCTGTATCCAGAAGATTTATGATGTTTTGGGGCAATTTGCGTGAGAGTCTCATGACTAGAAGAGTGCTAAATTGATTGGCAATTAGCCTATCATCAGGTGACACTAATGTTTCTGACAGTTCTTCCTCTGTTTTTTCAGAGGTTGCTGGCTGACTTTGACCCTCTGTGGGTTCAGAGTGAGACACTGATGCCTGATCATTGCTTGTATTTGAAACCAGGTCCGGGTGTTCTGCACTCACACAGACTGGTTGATTGGTGAGATCAGTAACTGGACTTGACTGTGAGGTAAACAGTCTGTCACTTGTTTCACCAGCATCTGGTCCAATCATAACTTCTTCCTTTGATGGGGTCAGCACTCTTACTATATCTTCCACGGCACCAGAAATTTTGTCATTTATAATAGTTTGGGTTAAAGTTTCATTCTCCAACCAGAAAAGAAGGTTTTGTAAGAACCTTTCCACTGAATCTCCTACGAGCACATATGGCACCTCAGGAGCAGAGGGTACGTTACAGTCACCCTGTGAAGTCTTAGACATGTCAGACTCTGAGAGACTTTTACCCATTTGCATCGTGGGAGCTGGATATGTTGACTCAACATGGTCGTACACTTTATCTGTCAACTCCCTTGAAAACATCTCGATTTCCTTACTTGTCAGGTCAAGGTGTCCTGCCTGGGTTAATTTACTAAACAGTTTATCCATAACCGGCATGACTGTTCTAAATTTGAGTGGAGAAGAACTTTTAACTGTGGTTTCTAAGGTTGGTGATTTTCTGGGAACTTCTGAGAGATTCATGTGTACGCTTTTCCTGGAGTCAGCTCTCTCACTCTCAGCGGAGTTTGCCTGTTGTCTCTGAAAGGTGAAAAATCCTTTGCTCTTCTTCACCTGATCTTTCAGCTCACTGTTCATTTTTTCAAATTCCTTTTTAGCAAACCTGAAGAAGTGTTGTTTTACTTCATCTGGTTTTATAATTAGGGCGCATGATGCAAAAAAGTCTTTCACCTTTTTGATCACCAGGTCCACATCAAAAGCAGGCTTGGGTGAGCTACACTTCTCACTTAATGTGATATCTTCTGCATCAGGATGCTGAATGTTAGCAATTAACACATTTACAATGCCAGCTGCAGCTTTATCTGCATCATCTTCATCATGTAAATAAAGCAGATTGTTGAGGATTGTTTCAACATCACTTTGAGCTTTCTCCTCAGCTTCTGCAAACTCATCACTTTCTTTTTCCTCCATGGGTTGCAGTTCTATGTGACAGTCCTCGTCATCTTTACTTATCTCTCTGTCTGTACTCCACCTCATGAGAGCCATACTTATTTCTTTAATTGTTCCCATCTCAGAGAGCTTGGATTCAAGACTCTCATCGCTTGAACTAAAGGAGCTGGGTAAAGTCCTCATGCACAGGCAGCTCAGCTTACCTTTATATCTCTTCAGATATGAGAAAGCATGAGAAACCATGCATCTGAGGTTTTTTATGTTTGTTATTTTTCTGGTGACATAAATAGATTCAGGGTTTTCTGGGACTAGAACCCAACCCGAGTTGACTTTATTTGAGATCTCCTCCTCAACCATCTGTGTCAGCTCCACAGCGCTGTCACACTCCTCATGGGTGACATTAAGAGCGGCAGCAAAGCTGGTTGAGAGAGAGTTTCCCAATATGGGGCTTATTTTTGTCACGGCTATGCTAAGGCTTGTCTGGAATGACGCATCATTTAATTGGTCCTGACCTCCTAGAATTTTAGTTTTTATGGTGCTTGCGCTAACTGACTGTATGACATCAGTAATCATATCAGCCAGTGCTACTTGGACATCGGAGTCCCAGATCCCATTTTCTATCAAGCCCCACTGTAATCCAGAGAGCCTATCGAAACACCCGCTGATAGCAGGTAAAATATCCTCTGAATTAATGGGGGTAGGGGTTCTAACACTGGATAAAGACATTGTCAATGACTTAGCTTCGCTACAATTACGTTGGAAATCCGTTTTCAGAAAGCTTTCAGAAAGGGAAGATCGCGGTCTGTACATTTAACGTACGACAACTAAAAATGCAAGATTCAGGTATAAAGCCCGCTGTTTCACCCCTATTTATGGCTTCAGGTGGAGGTCACGTGCTGCAAGATCAAAGGTACGTACCGCAAGATCAAAGCAGAAAGGAACTGAGCTGTGTGACGTCATGCCGTGAGCGTTCACGTGTACACAAGTGAGCGATCTCACGCATGCGCACATAAAACGCTTTGAAAGCTGCAACTGCATTGAAATCAGAATCATTTTGATGGAGAAGCCCCTCGCTAATAAATCACAGACGCATAAACAGTGTTTTAGTTTCAGCGCCGACGTTGAAGTCGGTGTTGTCAAACTTTCAATCATACCTGTAGCTAGTTCTTTGAATCTCTCAAATGGGTTGAATGGCGGTTGTTTTCCGCCATCATCGCAGAGCATTCCTCCAGCAGGTCCAACGCCTGATTCAAGAAAACCCGCGACTCCGGCAGCTGTGCTCCGAAGCAGTTTGCTAATGTGATGGCTAACTAGCTAAAGAATCCCAACATATATGAGGTACTTAAAAAACCAAGGGAATGAAGAAGGATGAGGAGAAGTCGAGACAGCGAGGCTCTCAGTGGTTCCTCTTCTCGGATTCGCACACAAATGTACCGTCGATTTCCTCAAATATCAAGCGTGGTCCGGTGCACGCTGTCACTACCGATCGGTGCCAATGCCATTCCCAATATGCGCTGGCATGACGTCGGAGCAGCATGAGTACGACCATGTTGTTTTTTTTTTTTTTTTGCCGATGCCCGTCATGCCGCCCCCCACCACGATGCTGCCCTGGGCAACCGCCCGTGTCGCCCGTATCAAAAACCGCTACTGTACACCTGTGTAAATAATTAACAATAAAATAATAATGCTTCCCAAAGATATTTAGGACATTTTTAATTCACCCTGTAAATAGATAATGAAGAACTGAGGTACACGAATGAAATTAGTTACTGCTAAAAACCTGCTTAGCTTATGAAAACAGCATTTTGAGCACAGTAAAAATGGCTTTTTGATTTTTTCAAATTATCCTCGTGCTTATTCAGAGGGACAAAAAGACCCGTGCAAATATATTCAGTTATCAGGTTTAAGAAATTATTACAAAAAATATAAAACCTTGAAAATTCACACAATGTGGGAAAAAGAAAGCAATAAGCATTTATTTTATTTTCTGATCATTACGGAAACGTGAAGACTTTAGAGGCTATTGGAAAACTTTAGATCCTCGGTCCGGGGCTGAAAGCCGACAGCTCGCTGATTTATTATTGTGCTATCTACTGTACAATATAAAGCGCCTTGAGGCGACTTTTGTTGTGATTTGGCGCTATATAAATAAAATTGAATTGAATTGAATTGAATTGATTCTGATGTTTCGGCGGGTCCGCGTTTTGTGTTCACGCCCTTTTTGCGCTGATTCTAAAGCTGTTAGTTTGATCTCTCTCCAAACAATATTGACCGAACCAGCAGCAAAAGAAGATCCAAACTACGCTTCACATAAACATCGTCATGAAATCACTCTGACTTTTACTGTTTTGCTTCCACCACGATAAAAATCACACTTCATGCACAGCTCTCTCTCTCTCTCTCTCTCTCTCTCTCTCTGTACTTCAAGAACAGTTTCCCGTCTAAAAATCTGTTTTCTGCATTATTCGCTTGCTTGTTACGCACAACTCTACCGTTGTTTACAGCGCTGTCGGCTGCTGTTTTTTCCTTTTTTTCGTTTTACATACTTCCGAAAAGAAAACCTAATTTCTGCCGTTCAATACTGAACAAATTTAAACTTTTTAAAATTATGCAAAATGCAAAACGCTTAGCCGTGTCTCTAATAAAACCACTGTAATGTCAGAGGTAACGTTCATATGTTGATTAATGGTTTTCTTTTGTTTTTGATGTACTGCAGAATATTTTTTATAAAATCCCAGGCCAGGAAAACCACCTTCATGTTTTTCTGTGTTTTATCTTCAGCTACTTTGACACAAAGGCATCTGCTGTGACGCTCACACCTTTGATAAAGTCTTGCGTGTGTCAGCTTCCTTTTTATAGATACAAAAATGTGTAAATGTACTGATCTGAATTATAATATTTCTGACTGTCAAAATTTCCCAGATTTAAATCGAATTTAATTGAATCGAATCGAATCGAATTGAATTGAATCGTGGATCGAATCAATTCGGGACCTTGTGAATTGGAAACGAATCGATTCTAGAAATCAGTGACGATACCCAGCCCTGGTCTAAATCCTCAATCAGCCAGCGAGTCCTGTGTTTGGGTCTCTCTACTCCACTTCCACACACCGACAAAAAGGAGGACTGCTTCCAAATCCTTCAACCTCCACTCAATCAACAGCTCCATGATTGAAACAGACACAGTTTCAACAATTTGCTGTTGAAAGCTGTAAGCATAGTCAATACATTTTCAAGTTTATCTTCAATTTAAATGAACCCTACCAATGAATCGTTTCAACTTTCACTAGTTGTTAAATGCACATTTTGTCTGTTGGTGAAACAAACACAGAACCCATATTTATCAGATCCTCCACGTTTGCTGGTTTGGAGCAGGGCTGACCTCTCCAGGTGTGGTGGGGTGTTCTTGAGTGCTGAAAATACTGAACTCCAAACTTCTTCTCATACGTTTATTACTGAGGGAGTCCTGTATTATAGGTACCAGCCTATTTGGATATCTATTTGATTTCAATATTTAATCATGATTTGTAACAAAAGACTTAGACAATCAAGTGTGTTTGCTCTTGCTCAGAGCAAGTCAGTCTTAAAAAGAAAAAAAATTACATTCTCCTTATTGTAATTTTGACTTATGTCGATATGAAATCTGTTCAGAAATCATAGTAAAGTATGATGTGATTTCAACAGCAAGGTTGCATTTATTCACAACTGAGACCTATAGTTACCACGTGCTTGAAAACTTGATACACCTTAGCAGTTAACAGTGTGTTTATTTTTAAAAGGATGGGGTGATCATGAACATCAGGCTCATGTGGATCGCTTAATCAAAATCTCTGTAACATTAAGATTTTGTCACCATGTCCAGAGAGCAACGCTAGTGTCTATATGTATGGTTTCATTGGATTTGACCAATCAAGTTTGATCCATCTTGACTCAAATCATCCATTCATTCACGCTCTCCTAGATCTGCTCCAGGGCTCCATATCTCTGGTAGATGATTGACAAGTTATAGTTTATTTCCCCAGAGACAACCTTCTAAAAACCTTGTTGCATGCTCTCCCTTCCTGCTCTAATTACACCTCTTATCTCTGTGCCCTGCTCATAAGATTTATCCTTTTAATTATGTCACAGCTAACTGACTGAAGAGGCTCCATAAGTGTCTGTCAGTTATCAGGGTCTCCTGTGCTGCAGACCTTTCTGCTGTTGGTCAAACACAGCGGTGTACACTTGTAAGGCTCATTGGCAGTTACCACAAACACTTGATTGCAGTTGTTGCTGCTAAGTCTGGTCCAACCAGTTAGGGGGCAATCACTGTTTCAGGGCCATGTAGGTTGGAATTAATGAATAAATACCTTCATTTAGAAACTGCATTTTGTGTTTACTTTTTAAATCTTTGTCTAATATTTAAATTTGTTTCATTATCTGAAAGATTTGAGTGTGACAAACATACAAAAGAATCAGAAATCACAAACAGGAAAAACAGCCAGGGTCAGGTGCCACAGCAGCAGGGGAACATTTAAACTTAAAGACGCATGTCTTTATCCTGTCTTCCTTCTCTCACCCCAACCGGTCGCAGCAGATGGCCCCGCCCCTCCCTGAGCCTGGTTCTGCCAGAGGTTTCTTCCTGTTAAAAGGGAGTTTTTCCTTCCCACTGTCGCCAAAGTGCTTGCTCATAGGGGGTCATATGATTGTTGGGTTTTTCTCTGTATCTATTATTGTACGATCTACTGTGCAATATAAAGCCCCTTGAGGCGACTGTTGTTGTGATTTGGCGCCATATAAATAAAATTGAATTGAATTGAATTTCAACCTGTCACCCCTCTTTTGGCCTGGTCTGCTGGATCCATGTTGCCCCACAGGCCCTCCCAGGGTTTCAGCATCCAGACTGTGAGCACACAGGGCTCAGCAGGGCCTTGAATAACAAAAATTTTTGTCTAATAACATAACATTGCTAAGTATAAGGTCAGAGGTGAAGGAAGTTGCACAGCTTGGGCAAAAGTGAACTAAAAAGGAAAACGAGCAACTTGTCGTAGGTAGAGATGTACACTGATAGTGGAAGTTTTGTATGTGATTTCACTTTTATTTAAATTATTTTACATACTATAAAATTCCAGTTCATTCAGTGTGTCAGTCTGTGTGCATTCATAAGTCTTTTCCTTCCCTGAAAAGTGTAGTGAATGTATGTGAATGAACCAGCAGCAGCAAACCAGGACTGTTCCTACTCTGACAGAGCCAATCACACTTTATTTTCAAATATTCCCCTGGCCTTGTCATCCAGCCCTGCTGACAATGAAGTGTAAAGCCTGTTTGGCACGATATCAGAGGTTAGTGTGGAGAAGGAAGGGGAATGGAGAGGGGAAAATAATTGATTTGACGTTGGAGGCAGCAAATCCCTGTGTGATTTGAGGGCAAATGGAGGAGGAGCAGCCACAAAGTGTGTAATCACTGGGTATCCATGACACCACAGACAATAAGCCCTCTTAATAAGCCTAATCCCCATCATTAAACTAAGAGCCAAGGAGGCAGAGGGAAAGGAAAAGGCAGCCCTTTATTGAAGCTAAATTGTTTTTTCTTTTGCCTTGTAGCAAGGATTAAGCACAGCCTTAAACCCTTTAAGTGGGCTCTTAATACTTTGACAAAGATACATTTTTGTTACATTAATCATTAGGAAAAAAAAGATATTGCACTCATAAATATACATAGATTAATGTGCAATTATGTCTTCCAGCAAATGGATTTATTTCCATAACATATAATTAATCTATTAAAGAGACAGATCAGTAGGTCTCAGGTTGTGGTCACCGCCATGTTAACCCACCATATTGGAATACAGTGGCCGGGATAGGACATCTTCCTTCCAGCTAATCCCATTGCCGTATCTAGAGACTGACCACTTACTTAGTCGGCCGCAGTTGTATTTGTCGAAGGACTTTTATAATCATTTCTGCATCTTCAGACTCAAGGCATGAAGGCTCTTACCTAGATTTTATTGTTGTAGAAGCGATCCCCTTCACCAAAGATGCAAAAATGCATCTTTATGTTAACCGGTCAGATTTGTTTACATATTCCACTCTTAAACTTCCAGATGTTGGCTCCACAGATTCATCCGTTTCTGCAAGTATGTCATACGATTTGGCTAGAAAAAACCCAGATGGAAAAACAAGGTCACTATTTTGGGTTCACTCAAATGTAGATATGCATAGGTGTCAATACTGTCTTCAGATAAACATGCAAATTAATTATCCTGACTAAAATATTTTAATAAAGTTCAAATACCTTGAACTTTATTCACAAAGGTTCAAGTCCAGCCCTCTGCCTGGACATGAATTTTGTAATTCATGTCTTTGACATGAATTACAAAATGATATCTTCCTTTCAACCAGCTCAACAGAAACTTGCATACATACATTGTGTTCACTTTACGTCACCCGTTCAACACATGCTGGTGGTTCAGGGAACACGCCCACGTTAACTGGTGAGTTTAACACGGGCAGCTGCCTGCTCAGTGTAACGAAACATCTTTGTAAACAGTGAAACAGAGCAGCTGCAGTGGGATCAAGCTTTTATTTCTAATTTGCTAAAATTTCAAAACTTTCAGACTTTTATTCTCTAACTGAAAATCCCGGTGCCTTGAACTTGATGGGGCGATCGTGGCTCAAGAGTTGGGAGTTCGCCTTGTAATCGGAAGGTTACTGGTTCGAGCCCCGGCTCGGACAGTCTCGGTCGTTGTGTCCTTGGGCAAGACACTTCACCCGTTGCCTACTGGTGGTGGTCAGAGGGCCCGGTGGCGCCAGTGTCCGGCAGCCTTGCCTCTGTCGGTGCGCCCCAGGGTGGCTGTGGCTACAATGTAGCTTGCCATCACCAGTGTGTGAATGGGTGGATGACTGGATATGTAAAGCGCTTTGGGGTCCTTAGGGACTATTAAAGCGCTATATAAATACAGGCCATTTACCATTTGATATTTTTTATACGATTTGTAAAATAATGCTGATGTTTGTTTCCCCGTAACACCTGGGATAAGTTATTTAAAATGATGATTAGACTATCAACAGTTAACATCATGGATGTGTGTTTCTCAAATCACGACTGAATCTCAAGAGGCTTACGTCCACATACCGATACAGGTACTGACCCAGTAGGTGGGTCAATATCTATTCATTATTGATCCAAATATTACGTTTTGTAATGTTGGTGATATTTTTTCTCTGTCTGATCAGCTCCAAGTGCTCTTAACCTCCATAAACAGCGCTTATTTACAAATGACTGGGAACAAATTATTCCAAACTCATTAATGCTCTGTTTCCATCCCGACTGATCCGCTGCTCAGTGCTCCTCACTTCTCTTAAATCACATCTATTAATTTTGAGTCATATGAGTCACTTTGAAGTTTGATTTAGACTTCTGTGGGAAATCTATGCCCCAACTTACGGCGTAAACAGAAATTCCTTTTATTCCCACAAACAGTCTTCCACACCATTCAAGTGGTTGTGATATGCGTCGACCCTACGTGTAGTTACATTTCTCAGGAGGTGTTCATCGGGTTATATAGAAGGTTACCGGTTAAGGTTAAAATGAGTTTCCAGTTACAGGGTAAGTTATGACGTAGATGTGGTGCAAAAGCATAATTCACGCATGAGGTTAAGTACAAGCATGCAGCAGTCCGAATCAAAGATGTGTCATGCTCACTTATTTTGTACAAAATAATGCGACAAAGCTCGTGGGGTCCTTCATGTGTGACTCCAGGTACTCCTCACCAGGTGTCAGGTGAGCACCAGTTTGTAAGCACCTGGAGTACCAGATGCTCAAAACAAGAGTCAGTGGCAGAATAAGCTGTTTGTTTTTTGGGGGGCTCAACCCACATACTCAGCTCTTCTCATCAACCTACAAATGCATTTTCCTTACAAATGGGGAACAATTTAAGGAGAAATAAACAGGCTTCAGTATTAGCATTGTTCCAACAAAGACAGTTTCCTGCAGGCTCCATCCAATCAGCTGCTGTTACAATTTTCTGTGTTATTTTAGACCACACACATACACCACCATTATCTCTTTTTTGCTGTCTGAATGTCTGTCTCTCCCTCCCTCTCTTTCACACACACACACACACACACACACAGAGCTAAGTGGATTACACAGAGATGATTTGTGTTTGACCAAAAGCATTTAGTCACAGAGCACATAGCAATTCAAACCAAGGATTATGACCCTAGCATGTCATCAGTTTGGTCAGCAAGCATGTCTAATGTTATTGATGATTCAGCATGTAATAAAAGTCTGTCAGCATACACGCTAACAGTACAAGACTGTTTGGCAGGAGGCCACTGGGTAAACAGCAGCCACTGCTTAAAGAAAGTCGAGTTCCTGCTTTCGCTTTTCTTCCCTTTTGGTCTCCGGGTCATACACACAGCTGGTGGAGAGACATAATCAGAACCTGAGCAACCACATAATTCACTGCTGATGTAATGGCAATTCCTCATTGCACCATATGCTTTTTGTGGGAAAATAAATAAATAAACAAATAAAATATTCTGTACTGGTGGGATGGTTTTAGGGGACCTCCACACTAAGTAATTTTTCAAATATAAGACAAGTTTGTTCCAAATGGAAAATATAAGATATAACATAGTGATCTTACAGCCAAGGCTTTGAAAAATAATTAGTACAGGTTAGCAAAAGTTCTCTCACAGAAATATTCATATCGCAGCTTTTTCACAACAGAATGTTCCTATAATGTTCTTACAATTCTATTTTGGACGGTTTTAACCTAAAATTCTACAGATTCTTGTACCTAAAAACTGTAGACTCTTACATCAGATAAACCAAACCTCAGTGTTTGTAAGGCCCATCGGGAGTGCATAGTTCAACTAAAACTTCACAAAGTGGAGCTCTCAAACAGTGACAAATATCATTTGATTTCAAATTTAGCTTCCAGGCAGTGCTGGGTGCACAAATCAAAATCACAGAGGGGACCGTGACAGAGCCTTTGAGTCTTCAGACCCTCGCTGAGAAAATTCAGTTTGACCTCCATGACCGAATGGCTGTGGAGTCTGTGTCAAGGCAGGAAATCACTGTATGATGACAGTGCCATATGTGATTAGATACAAACTGAGTTTCTGTCTGAGGAGAAGCACAGTCAGCCTTTGTGTTCATGTGGCCAGTATCCAGTAGGGTTTTCTTGACAGCAGTGGCGAGTGTCATGGCAGACCTTCACTGCTCCCCTCAGACATTTAGAAAGATTTAAATCAGTCTCTCCATCTATCCAGCTGGCAGGAGACGTTCTTGGCATTTCTAGAACGAGTATATATGTACTGCAGGTTTTCTACTTACGCATTTTCACCCTGCCAGTGTATACTTCTACATAGAGATGGGAATCGAGAACTCGTTTCCAGTAGTTTGTTTCCTTGGATTTCAGTTTGAGTGCTGGAGGATGAAATTAGTGGCAGAGTTTGCAGCGTGATTGTGGACATTACTTTTGTTTTTATTGCACAAAAGGATGAGCTCATTATGGTAAAGTGCAATCTGCATCCAGGACAGAAGCAACTGCTTTTTGCTGCTAACACGCATTGGCTCTTTGCAAGCATTTGCTCAGAGAGCATCCTCAAAGCAGGAGCTCCAGCAACACTTGAGGGAAGATGAACAACTTTAATAATTGACCAACGCGTTTCGGCTTGTGGCCTTCATCAGGGTCATGACCCTGATCTTCCCTCAAGTGTTGCTGGAGTTCCTGCTTTGTGAATTCTTTCATCCTCTCCATGCATCTTGGAAGCAAGTGAAGTTGTGCCAGAAATTTTTGCTGCGATTTATTTTCTCATAGAGCATCCTAAAAGTAAGGAAAACAAAAATTCAGAATGGTTTCAAAGCTGAGTGTTTGCTGATCCCAGCCCAGCAGCCAGATCCTGAAGGAATCAAATTGATAAGTGATATCAATAATAGAACTGGAATTGTTAAATTCCGACTTCCACAGCTTTCTGGGAGTTTTTTCCCAGCTTGATGATATTGGTCTTGCCCTGTCTTTGCAGCGGGCCTCAGTCTGCTGGATTCCCACTAGCCAGTGGGAATCCAGCTGAGTGCTTTGGAGATTCACCAACTTGAACGTCTGCCACAAAACACAGTCCCTCATGTGTGACCACACCATTGTTCCCCCTTACACAACATCCTCCCTTTGAAGTGTTTGACTCTACTGTCTGTGTATATGGATGTGTTAACCTTATAATGCTGATGTGCATCTTTAACAGATACATAGTCATACAGCATTAGCTTTAATGTTAATCTAATATAAAACGTGTCTAAATAAACAGCACACACACCACTGAAGTAGTATAAACGACACAGTGCCTTTGCACCGTCAGTAAGGGACTATTAATTCCAAGTAGTTGGAAGGGACCCTTTCGGGGGCCCTAGTTATATTTGGGTAACCATGTGTGTAGGCTGGGGCCTCTCTCCAGCTACATTACATCTAAAGCTCACAGGTTTCCATAGGAACATTATGGCACAGGCAGGGAGTCCTCTCGTTTGACATACATGGCCCAAGCAGTCAGCTGAAGACAACAAAATAATACACAGCATATATAACTGAAGCTAAGAGATGATGAGAACACAGGGTTCTTGGAATGCTACAACACAAGTAATCCCAGCGGAAGTGTTTGCATGAAGGGGAGGTGGGACCTATGGAAACATCAACTCCCAACATCTACACAAACAGAAAAACGACTATCAGCTAGTTAGAAGAAGCAACTAGCAGAAGCAACTGCTATCACAGGTAGAGATCGATGAGGCAAGACAAAGATGCTACAGCAAGGGGGAGATATTATCATTTCCACCATTCGGGATTGGGTATCAGGCCCCAACAACAACTGGTGTGTTGAACACATTGAGTGCAAGAGCAGCTGACCCGAAAGAGAGGATCATGACTGAGATGGAAACCTGGACCCTCTGTGGCCGATGACCTGGTGAAGTACTGCCTGAAGACCTACGAGCAGATGTGAATGCAGCATTACTTATTATCACCGAAACCAACCAGCTGATCTACACCATCGCAGAGGTGATCACTGAGATGCTCGGCTACAAGCTGAATAGCCAATCCAACTTTATTTATATAGCACTTTAAAAACAACAAAGCTGACCAAAGTGCTTTCCAATAATAAAACAGAGATAGCAGTTAAAAACCAGACAAAGAAATAAATATAAATAACAATAAAATAAATACATAAATGAAAAAGAAGATCAAAATAAATCAGTATATATTTTAAATATAAAAACATGAGTAAAATAGACAATAAGATATACAATGAATAAAATGAACAAAATAAAAAAATTAAGTGTGACCAACAGCTGACTAAAACTGACTACAGGCTGACTCTGGTACTACTTCTGAAAAGCCTTTGAAAAAAATGTGTTTTTAAAAGTGATTTAAACATTTCAAGTGTTGGGGCCAGCCCCTCCAGCCTATGGAGGGGCAGTTTGTTCCATAATTTGGGGGCCACAACAGCAAAAGCTTGGTCTCCCCGGTGTCTCAGTCTCGACTTGGGGACAGCAAGGAGTGATTGCTCAGTCGATCTGGGAGACCTTTGTGGAGCGTACAGGTGTAGAATGTCTGACAGGTAAGAAGGAGTCAGGCCATTTAAAACTTTAAAAGCAAACAATAAAATAAAAAATTAAATTAAAGGAGCAGTATGCAGAGAAGGACATTACACACCACGATCAAGGCAGCACAGAGGAAAGTTAGCCAGAGATGCAGAAAGATGAAAGATGAAGAAAGGGATGCCTAAGAAGAGCAGGAAGCTGCTGATGCTTGAGGCCTGAGAAACTGCCAAGCAAAGACTTACAGCCATGGCTAACTGCTCGAAGAGGTACACCAGAGGGAGAGAAGCCAGGAGAATAAATCAGCTCCACTGAACCATCTAAGGTGTACTCTCAGTGGAAAGGGAGCAATATGAGAACAGCCCCACCAAGGAATAGGAGAATGATGCAAGGCATAACAACAATGCTCAGTGGTTAGCAGCTCTAAGACCAGACCACAGCAGCCTCCCTAAAAATGGCTCCAGTAACCATCACAGTGGTAGGCATCCAAGAAAGGATCACAAGCATGAAGAGTTGGAGAGCACCAGGGCCTCACATGATTCATACCTACAGACTAAATAAACTGCACTTCATGAGCGTGTGGCAGCACAAAGGTTAATGGATGAGACACAAACAGATTGACTAACGAAGGCTGGGCAGTCCTGATCCTGTACCGACCCCACCCAACTACCGGCCAACAACCCGCCTCAGTACCACAAGGAAGCTGCTGTTCACTGATCCAGACCACTGGGATCTACAGCAGCAGTTGCTGGTGTTTCGCCCCTTTGGGCAATAGATATATATTTAAAAAAAACACTGATTCTTATCCTGATATTATGCTGATATTATGCTGCAATCATAGTTGACCGGGAAATTAAAGCTATAAGTTGCATTACTCTCACAGTGGTGCATCCAATCTATCAAATATTGAAAAGTCAGTGATTTACAGTTTACTAGGATATGATATTTAAAGATGGTTTTGAAATAAGCTTCCTTAAAGAAAAGAATTACCATTGTATTAAAATGATTTAGCTAGTGGTAGCCTTAGCTAGTGCCACATGTGCCCTACATGCTAATTGTTCTGGGTATGTAGATTAGTCGATATAGGTTTGTGTACAGTTTACTGATATAATGATTTTCTCTTTTAGCAGCACATGTAGTCATGATCTTTGTCCATATTTCAGTAAAAAGACTGACTGACATACTGGTGACCATATGTTTCCCTTGGATGAATGTTTTCCTGTTTGCGTCAAATATGTGGGTTTTTGTAACAACTCTAAAAGTACTGATAGACTGAAATTACTGAAAAATGAACACACTAGTTTTGTAAAAACTACACAAAAATCTCCCTTTGTATAGTGTCTCAGAAAGACTGCAAACACATGCTATATCATCTATTTTTGCAGTCTTAGGCCTTAAAGGTACAGTCGGGTGTTTTCTGAGTTTACTGAATACAAAAAAAGAATATTGTACTCATTGATTAGTGTGTTATTATGTCTTCCAACAAACTCATGCATTCATCTGAGCTTAGAATTACTCCATTAAAAATACTTAGGAGTAGGTGCTGGTTTGTGGAAGTCACCATGTTGCCCCACCATCTTGAATTTAGTGGCCAAGATGGAAATTAATTAATCTACAGGGTAAAATTCTTTACAAACAAAACATCAAATCTCAAGTGATTTTCATCTGTCTGTCCAGTCCCATCGTCCCAGTTTCTCCTGTGCACCCTTTAGAAAATTCTTTGCCCACCCCGACTCTAAACCACTGGGAAAGGGCTGTCTCCTGTGTGTGTGTGTGTGTGTGTGTTGCAAAGCCGTGTTCAGTTATTTTAAATTTTATGGTTTGTTTTATTAGACACAGACCTGTCAAGTCATTTGGATACTTCAACTGTAGAAATTCCCCAATAACAGAAAAATAAAAAGTGTTTTGCTCTATTATGATTAGAATCACTCATCCACCTCAGTTAGCTTGCTGTTGGTGTGTTAAGAGGGTTGATTCCAGAAAAGTGTAGTATTGTTCCCCCTGCTGGTTATCTTTGGTCATTATTTCTGCATATGGATCCATATGAACTGAACTGCTCTATGGATCCATGTCCAACTGCACAGAGCAGTTCACTTAAAACCAGAATATGTTAATATTTTCATGTATATTTCTAGTTTGCTGTGGTTTCAAAAACCTTTTACACTGTTAGCATAAACTAATGCATGTTATAAATGACTCCCCACGTTTATGTTTAACACCCCAAAGGCTCAGTAGAAAAAAAAGTACTTTTTAAAACAGTCTCCATTTAATGAACTTGTTTTTTAAGTGCATAACTATATCATCAATCTACACTACCAGTCATCTTCCAATTCCAATACAATCCAATTTTATTTATAAAGCACTTTAAAATACCCAGCACAGGAACAAAGTGCTGTACAGAACATAAGTTAAAACAATAGAGTAACAGAAAACAGCAAAAATAAATAAATAAAACACATAATACATAAAATTAAAACAGCCCTATATTAAAACAAGTCTAAGTTTACGCCCAGTCCTGGCTACATGCAGGAGCAGCTGATCAGCTGACCTGAGAGAGCGGGTGGGTGTATAAGGCTGTAGCAGCTCAGAGAGATAAGATGGGGCTAGGCCATGGAGAGCTTTAAAAGCAAATAAAAGAATTTTAAAATGAATCCTAAAAGAAATGGGCAGCCAGTGAAGTGAAGCTAAAACAGGGGAAATGTGCTCAAACTTTCGTGTGCGAGTTAAAAGACGAGCTGCGGCATTTTGCACCCTCTGTAGATGGGTAATATATGATGCACTGACCCCAATATAAAGTGCATTACAGTAATCCAGCCGAGTGCTAACAAAGGCGTGGATCACTGTCTCAAAGTGCTGCCGTGAAAGAATTGGCTTTATTTTTGCCAGCTGCCTGAGCTGAAAGAAGCTAGATTTTACCACTGCCTTAATCTGATTATTAAACTTCAGATCACAGTGCACTTTGACCCCCAGGTTTGTGACAGCTGGTTTAACATACTGGGGCTACCAAAAACCATCACCTCGGTCTTTTTTTCATTGAATTTTAAAAAGTTAAGAGACATCCAAGCCTTAATGTCATCGAGACACTGAAGTAATGGCTGTGTAAGGTATCTGCCTTTTTTCTTTAGAGGGACATAGATCTGACAGTCATCAGCATAAAAGTGGAAAGCAATGCCGTGCTTTCTCAGTACAGAACCAAGAGGAAGCAGATACAAAGAGAAGAGGAGGGGGCCTAGAACTGAGCCCTGTGGGACACCACACAAGAGGGGAGCGGAGGACGACACATGGTCACAGAGACTGACACAGAAAGTTCGCCCCGCCAAGTAAGACCTGGACCACTCCAGTGCTGTGCCCCTAATGCCCACCCAGTGCTCCAAACGAGAGAATAAAATGGCATGATCCACAGTATCAAACGCAGCTGTCAAATCTAAAAGCACAAGAACAACACAGTCCCCAGCATCAGTAGCTAAAAATATGTCATTAAAAACTTTTAAAAGGGCTGATTCAGTGCTGTGAAAGGGTTTAAAACCAGACTGGAAAATCTCTAACACATTTTGCTTTTCCAGGAAGGCCATTATTTGGCTGTAAACTACCTTTTCAAGAATTTTGGAGAGAAAAGGTAGTTTGGAGATAGGCCTGTAATTTGCAAGAACCGTAGGATCAAGAGCAGGTTTTTTAATCAGGGGTTTGACTACTGCATGTTTAAAATCTTTAGGGACTACACCTGACATCAGACTATGGTTTACCAGCTCAAGAACCAAAGGACCAACTGTAGGTAACACCTCTTTTAAAAGTCGAGGAGGGACAGCATCATTTGGAGACCCTGCAGGCTTAAGATGACCAACAGTCTCCTTTAAAAAGGACAGAGTCACAGGCTCAAACCTGTCAAAGACAGCAGAGCAGGAAGCAGAGACTGAGGGGTCATGAGCACAAGGACAGATTTGAGCCCTTGTGGAGGAGACCTTCTCAATAAAAAAGTGTAAAAAGTTTTCACAGGCTCCTGATGAGGGCTCGATACGGTCAGTATATGGTGCACTAAGAACAGAGTTAATAGTTTTAAATAAAACACGCAGGTTGTGGCAGTTTGACAAAATAATGTCAGATAAGTGTTTTCTTTTGGCATCTTTTAGCTAGTGGTAGCCTTAGCTAGTGCCACCTGTGCCCTACACGTCTTCTCAATCTTCTCATTTAATGTTTGTTTTTTTTTACTACTTTCTGTATTGTAGATACAAACTGAAGACATCAAATATATGAAGCAAGATACATGATTCAGGTTCATTTGTGCTGCCAGACGCTCACGGAGTACAGTCAGCTCCTTAAACAGGGACTCGTGAATCATGTCAGGACCTGGTGCTGTCCAACTCCTCATGCTTGTGATCCTTTCTGGATGTCTAACACTGTGATGGTTACAGGATCCTGTTCAGAGAGGTTGCTTAGATCTACTACCCACTGATCATTGTTGTTGTCTTGCATCCTGCTCCTGTATGCTCTTCCTCGGTGAGGCTGTTCTCATATTGTTCTCCTGATTTCTGTCTCTTCTCTACCTTTTTAAGCAACTGGCCAAAGCTGTGAGTCTTTGCTTGGCAGCTTCTAAGACCTCAGGTATGGACAGCTTGCTTTACTTCTTAGGCATCCCTTTCCTCATCACATATTTCTGCAGCTCTGTAGTTAGTTAACTTCCCTACATGCTACCTTGATCTTGGCCTCATGACTCCTTGTGGCTCTTCATCTTGCAACCAAGTATCTCTGTCACATCGTCTGCCTGTGTGTAGATCAGCCAGTCTTGAGTGGGGGCGATGATATCTCCCATTGTTACTAAAACTAATTATGTCTGTGTGTGTGTGTGTGTGTGTGTGTGTGTGTGTGTGTGTGTGTGTGAAGGAGCAGCACAAGCAGAGGGAATACAGTATAAAAACCAGCACACTCATCCCACCTGAGACTGTCTTCAAATCAGTTCTTAGTGACTTCTCATTGCCATTTTGTCGTCTCTTATTAAAGACATGCTGACACAGCAGAGTATCTATTGCTTTGGCTGGAAATATGACTGTAGGACGTGCTGCTGCTGCTGCTGCTGCTGCTGCTGCTGCTGCTGCTGCTGCTGCTGCTGTTATACCACAAAACCCCATTATTACTTCTATTCCAGCTCCATCTCACATAGCCGAGTAGAACAGAGACACTGGTGGAATAGTAGCCTGATTGTGATTGATGGCTTCCCATTAGCAAGTCTGTTATCGCTCCGGCTGGGGGGAACAACTACTGAGTTGTAACACAACACATTACCCGAGTCTCTCTCCCTAGCCTCAGTAGAGAGCCACTTAAATAAAATATAGACCCTCTCTTCAAGATCCTCATTCTGTGTTCAAGGCACTCTGACTGTTATCCTGTCAGCTGTGATTTGCTGAGCATTCCCACTCCATAAACACATCATTAGTATTCATATTAACTGGGGCCGGTAGAAGAGATATGTGCGCTTTTCTGTGCGTCTCACTTTGCTTCCATTATGGTTACATGCACTGCAGCCTTTAGCAGGTCCGATCTTTTTTCATTCTCCATCTTTGATAAGCTTTTTTTCTTTGGTGCTCCTATCCTGTCAAAATGATTGACTGGGACCAGAACACAGAGTGTCCTGCATTACCCCAACAAATGATCTGCCCTTTGCTGGCAGACCTTGGCCAGAAAGAAATCAATATTTCACCATTAAAATCTATCAGAGGAGAGTTAGGGCAGTGACTGTCACAGGCGACACTATCAAATCACTGCAACATTAAACCTGACACCTGCAGTACATGAGTAATCAATATCCAGTGCTTCTCAGATAATTTGTGGTCACCTTTAAAGCAGTGATGGATGTCTCCTGGGGTACTGATTACTGTTGTGACACCGTTTAAGGGGTTTAGACCTCAGAGATGAGCTGGAAATATAACACCATGGTTCTCCACTAAGAACTATTTCATTGGATTTTGTCTGTCCTGCAGAAAGGTGGTGGTAGGTTTTAGTGGGATGGGTTTTATTTAACATTAAGCAGTGGATCTTATAATCAGTCTATTGTTGTACACCTGGTTGGCATGCACCTACAGTTAGGTCCATAATTTGATTAACAAAGACACAATTTTAAATCAGCCAACAGGTAATTGAAGTGCAGATTTTCAGTTTTATTTCAAGTGGGTTTACAAAACATTTGCGTTTATTGTTTAGGAATGATTTCCACCTTAATAAATAGTCCTCCATTTTCACAGTTTACTCTTTACTGACAAACAGTTCCATGAGCATGTGAGGCCTGCTCATTTGTGAGTGAATCAGACATAATATCTGAAGCTGATTCAAAATGTTGAATTTTTGTTGCAATTTTAAACATGAGTCCCAAAGGCATGTCAGTGAGACAGGCCATACACCTACTAACTAAAGTGCATTAAAACTGTGCTTTTCACAATAGAACACTGATGAGGATGTAGACATGTCATTGTTAAAATCTAAATGAAGAGATGCCTTCATGAACGGACAGCCATGGTTTTTCACAGGGAGAGAAAAAACAATAGCTTCACTCAGAGATGTTATATTAAAGGTAAGGCCTGCACAGCGCTGTTTGATAAACTGAGACTTTAAAGCTTAGATATAATCTCCTCATATTTTACATTAGATATTAGGTCTGTACATGGTACATGGTTTTTCATGTTGTGAAACATCCTGTAAAACAAACTAAGGTAGACTAACTGTGTTATTCACTGGTTGCACGGAAATGCTCAGAGTTACGTTACATTATGTATAGCAGAGATGAATTTGAAGTTAAGCTGCTTAGATTCATTCACTGAATTCCATCTAAATACCAACTTTATACTGTAGAAGATGAATATCAGCCAGGACTACATCTGCTATATACAGATGACTATATCTCCTTAAATTCACTTGTATAAGCAGCAGGAGCCCAGATCAGCCCATCACAATCTGCACATTAGGAAAATCGACAACTCACAATAGAAATGATTGTCAGCTGTGATTCACTTCCCCATGCTGAGCCACTACAGCTGATTTTAGGGTTCCCCACCTGCAGAATCCCACCTTTTTACACATCCTGTCCAGCGGTGTAGCAGTCAGGACTGTTGTCTGAAGCACAAACAAAATGCCCAACAGATTTATTTTCCCAAGTGGACCATTGCGGCTTTTCCTATACTCGTCCACGTAATACTCATATTTTATTACATTTTTTATTCTGAGTTATTACAATCAGAATGGACAAGACCAAGGGATGGAAAAGAAGAAAGAAAGAGAAGATGGGTTGAAAGTTAACAAATGGAGAGGAAGAGAAAAACTGAGAAAAGTAATAAAGATTTTGATTTTTTTTAAAACCCTTTTATTCAAACAAATAAAACATTTCTACAAGACAACAAAGACAATAATCCCCCAAAACATACTTTGCCCTCATCTAAGAGGATGACCTAAGGAAAGTTCTCCTTCTTTAACAGGACACAAGATATTATATTAACGTCTCCAGATCATCCATGATACAGTCGTATATGTAATCTATGCTAATCATTCTGGTCAGTGTTGTTTTAATAATCTAGGTTATGTTCTATCTTTTGCTTCCTGCTGACATAAACAGCCAAATTAGCGTCCACAATGAAATTCAACATTTAACACATTCACACATTTAACTCTTCTGTTCTGACTGTATCTGAAACCCAGGATGAAAGTCTGTTGAGAAAATACCTCCTTAAATAAAAGGAGCAGCCTCTGTAGAAGCTCAAAGACAGACTGCAATCTGCCACCGTCCAGGGAACAGTGACGCACAGTTTCTGTCGAAGCACAGAATGGACGGGTCTCATCAACATTCAGATTTAATAATAACACCTTTTTTGCATTTATCCACTATTCTCTGAATGTGTACAGCCCATGTGACCCTTTCATCAAACCACAATCCAAGAAACTGAAATTAACTTACTCTTTCTAACTCTTAACTTAAGCTTGACTTCCTCACTAACTCTTTTCCTTGTAAAAAAAACACTGTCTTTGTCAGGGTCCTGGGTCCCCTGACCCAGTATGTTTAGTTCTTTGTGATTTTTGTATTATTGTACTTGTGTGAGTTGTATCGTTTCTAGTTTCGATCCCTTGCCCTTCGTGTTTCTCTGTGTCCCCTCTGTTCTGTGTAGTCTGTCTGCATGTTGAGTTTCCCTCTGTGTCTTTCGGTTCTTAGAGTCCTCTGTCTTATGGTTTATGTCTCTGTGTTTCTTAGTTGCTGTCTCCACCGTGTCAAGTTCGCATCTCTGTGTCATACTTCCTGTTTTACTTTGAAAGTCCGTGTCTTATGTGAATGCGTCCTGCTTTCCGTGTCTCGTCAGTCCTGATTTCTCCCAGCTGTGTCCTCCTTCTGTGTCTCAGTCCCCTCGTTACTTCCCAGTGTATTTAAACCCTGTGTTTCTCTGAGTCAGTGTCGCGTCGTCCCTCATGCTGTGTGGATCTCCCTGTGTGTTAGTTGTTATTTCCCAGTTTAGTTTAGTTTGCGTTGAATACTGGTTTTCTGTGCCAGCCATTAAAGCTGTGGTTTTGAGTTCATCCCTTGTGTCTGAGTCCTGCCAGCCACACAGCGATCCATGACAGTCTTGGTCTTATGAACTGAAAATTTTAAACCCCACCTATAAAAAAGAGAAGACTGAGGGTGGAGCTGGTTTAAAATGAACCATCTGTTGTGACCACGCCCGGGGGAATGGGGTTTCTTCTTGTATTATGTTTCTCTGTGGTTTCCACCTATAAAGTATACAATGGTTTATTCACTTACTATATAACAGGAGCTGTGTCTTGTTTGGGAGGTCAGTTTGCTGAGTTATGTTTTGTTAAGCTGGTTTTTTGAGTATAATTTTGTTAAGTTGACCACTTAAAAATAGGTTTTTTTTCTGTCATTTTGAATTTTTGTAATAGTTTTGTCTTTTCTGAAGTGTATACCTGTGCCTGTATGTTCTTAGCTGCTTGGTCCCTGATATTTGGTGTCAGAAGTGGGATACAGCCAGTTCAACATGCACAGGGTTTTGTGGGGTCATTTTTTCCTCACTCCTTAACAGAGATGGGCAGTAACGCGTTACTTGTAACGCGTTACTGTAATCCGATTACTTTTTTCAAGTAACGAGTAATGTAAGGGATTACTATTGCAAAACCGGTAATTAGATTACCGTTACTTTTACGTAGGAACGCTGCGTTACTGCGTTACTAAAACCGTGATTTTTTGCGAGAACGTCTCATGACAGTGACGTAAGCGAGTGCGACGTTTGTGACAACAGCTGTCTGCAGATCATAATATATCGAGTGCGGGACAGAGTGTAGCATGCAGCGTTTAAAGCGTGGAAGTACTGACCTTATTTTGAGTTTGATTCCATAAAAAGTGACAAAAACATTAGCGTCCGTTATGCGTGGGAAGAAATCTTCTTTTTACAGCGAAAAAACCCCTAAACTTCCAAGCAAGCACCGAGTGTACTACGACGTAATGTGAAATTCACAGAGAAACTCGCGGATTCTTCAACTGACCGCTGCGGCACACCTGCACCAGGGTAAACCTCCGCCTGCCCCAGTCCTGCTTTACAGGTGAAAATAGAGCAACAGGACCGCTAGTCTTTGATTTTATTTATTTTCTGCTGTGTTTTACTTGCATCTATTTGAAAGAGTGAGTGTAAACACAAAAAAATTTTTATTTTATGTGCTGGAATGTGCAGAAAATAGGTTTAAATGTTAAACAAATTTCTTCCAGTCAGAGAATGTTGCATATAATTTAATTTTTGCTTGATGCATAAAGTTAAAAGATTAAAACTAATAAAACAAGTTTTAAAAAGAGACTTTTCCATTTGATTACATTTTGTATGATGAATTATGCAGAAAAAGTAGAATTGGGCTGAAAGATCTATCGCTTTATCACCTATTCAGGTTGTAAATCGTGTTTTTAAAAAGTAACTAAGTAACTAAGTAACTAAGTAATTAATTACTTTTGAAAATAAGTAATCAGTAAAGTAACGGGATTACTTTTTGGGGGAAGTAATCAGTAATTAGTAACTGATTACTTTTTTCAAGTAACTTGACCAACACTGCTCCTTAACAAGCCATGCAGAGAGGAGCAAGGACTGTGAGAGCAGTCCGAGGAGATGTACAAAGCCAGCAGATGGGCTCGGAGGGACAAGCTGATGGGGAACAAGAGGAAAATGGCGCTTCTGGAGGGGTAGATAGCGTTGACGGCCAAGGTAAGGAGCCAACAATATCGGATCTGATTTCTCCTCTTCGTTCACACATGGGCCAGCAGGCGGTCAGAGGCTAAACAGGAGGATGCAAGGCAGGAGCAACGTTTTAAAGTGCTTCAACACCAGTTTCAGCTGTTACAGGTAGAAACACAAGTTCGCACTTCTCCAGTGCCTGAACGTCCGGCAGCTGAACCTCCTGATCCAGAGTCTAGATGATGACCCTCCGCAAGCTGGTCCCAGTATGTCAGTTGCTGGCTCATCTGGTCAGTCCCATTTCCTGGAGCCTAAATTACAAAAACTGACAGATGAGGATGATATTGAACATTTCTTAATTACCTCTGAGCGTATCACATTTACCTGTCGATGGCAGAAGCATGATTGGGTTTTTCACCGTTTTCACAGTTGCTTACGGTGGTGCATATGTACATATGGATGTTAACGATCCTTTGGATAATGACAAGGTTAAGGTGGCTGTAGCTCAGGAGGTAGAGCAGGTCACCTACTGATCGGAAGGTCGGTGGTTCGATCCCTGCCTCCAGTCTGCATGTCAAGTATCCTTGGGCAAGATACTAACCCCAACTTGCTCTCCGATGCATCCATCAGAGTATGAATGTGTATGAATGTTGTTAGAAAGCACTAAGTGTAGATAAAGTGCTTGTGAGAATGGGTGTGATTGGGTGAATGAGGCATGCTGTATAGAGCGCTTTGAGTACTCCGGGAGAGTAGAAAAGCGCTATATAAGAATCAGTCCATTTACCATTTACTTTATAAATATGATCTAAATCCTGAGACATGTAGGCAGAGATTTTGATCTTGTGATGTAAACCCTGCTGAAAGCCCTAAAGAGTACGCATGGCTGAAGGAGCTTTATGTGAAGTGGGTTTACCATAAAGATGGAACACTTCAGGAAACTAGTGAAATCATAATCTTTGGGCAATATTTATGAATGCATGTCCTGAGTTGCAGGTGTGGATAAAAGAGAATAATCCAACTTCTGCTGCAGAGGCTGCAAACCTGGCTGATGTGTTTGTGGCTGCACAGAGAAAGGGGATAAGCTTGGAGTTTCACGACTCGCAAAACAAAGACCAGCTGCACGTGTGAGCAGGGCTTCGTATGGCCACCCACCCAATGAGTGTTTGACGGTCACAGCCAAAACCTTTGTATGACCTTTGTTCCACAAAGATAACATACCAAGCCCATGTGTCCTGAAAACTCAGCAGAGTTTTCAGGACACATGATTGAGGCACTGATTGATTCAGATTCTTGTACACAGACAGTTTTCCCTTAAACAGTATTAACATGAGTGAGACGATCCCCGTTTGCTGTGTTCATGGAGATGAGGAGATGAGGAGATGAGGAGCCTTATCCAACAGGAGACCTATACACCAAGGTGCAAGGACGGGTTCATCTCCTGAATATTGGGGTCGCTGATAATCTGCCATTCCCTGTTATACTGAGCTCTACCTGTGCTATTTGATCTTTTGGACTGCAGGCACACAGTCCAAGTAACTAGGGCTCAAGCTATGAAGCCAGCAGATCCCCCTCAGACCCTTACTTCTCTGCCATTTTGGGGCAGAATTAGGGACAGCACCCGGGAAGTTGCACAATTCCCACGTCCAGAAAAGGTGAGAGAAATTTCATTTTCATTCAAACTACCTCCCGTCTTTGAGCCTGAAATATCTTTGGACTTTAAAGTCCCAGGTAATATCACTGAACTGCAACGTGATGATCTAGTATTGGCACCTCTTTTACAGAAAGCCAAAAAGTAGGAGCAAGAACTAATTTTATGCCAACTTTATTAAAGTCAAGGACCACTCCATACCATCCTCAAACAGATGGCCTGACTGGGCACTTCAACCAGACCCTGAAGCAGATGTTGCACAAATTTGTGAATGACACCAGTACAGACTGGGATCAGTGGCTGCCTTACCTCCTCTTTGCATATAGAGAAAGAATCACCCCAAGCTTCTACTGGCTTCTCACCTTTTGAACTGTTATATGGTCATGAAGTAAGGGGCTTTATCTCTTTGCTAAAAGTGATGTGGGAGGGTGACCAGAGAGGCGCAGGGGCTACTAATGTCGTCTCTTATGTTATGCAGATGAGAGAGCGAATAGAGAAGATGACTGAGCTAGCCCAAGGTACTTGTAATCCTTCCAAATAACTATAGTAAGCTTCTAGCTAAATGGCAAGGACCTTTTCAGATTCAGCAGAAACTTGGAGCTACCACCTATGAGGTGGCAACTCCAGGTCACTCCCGCGCCAGTAGAGTTTGATATGGAAATTTCCTGAAGGAGTGAGCGGAGAAGTCGAAGAGGGCAGAAGTTCTTTTGATAAGAGAGATTCAAGAGGAGGAAGAGGTAGAGGAGCGGTAGCTACCTTCAGCTGTGCTTCATCAAGTCTGACAGAAATGAATTTGTATTTAAGCTGATGATGCTTAGATTAATTCACTGAACTCAGCTGTATACTGTCAAGTGTAAAGACAGTATAAACTGTATAGTGTCAGTGTAGGGAATGAAACTGCTGACATATTGTTGAATTCAATTGTTTACAGAAACAAAGAGCAGTGGGTCAGTTGACTGACGGTGCTCATTTACTGTCCAGGTGTGGAGGCCACCCTCTACAATGTGGGCAACAGAAAATAGTATAGTAATAACTCGTTTTAATTTTCTTTTACTACATAATAACATAATATAAAGCAAAACGTTCAGTTACCTTTGTACAAAAATGGTTAGTAGAATTGTCCTTCAAGCTGCTACTTTTTACTTTCTTACTTTGAGTACTTTTTAAAATAGAATAGAATAGAATGTCTTTATTGTCATTGTCACTGGTACAACGGAATTGAAAGTGGTCTCCGATCGGTGCATCATTCATAAAATACAAAATGTAAATAATAATAAGAATATTCCAACAGTGTGAACACTCTCACACACATACCTCAGTCAGTGCATAGATCATTTCAAGAGCAGCGTAATGAACGTTATTTGTAGCAGCATTAAGACATGTCATTGCAATTTGGTAAAAACTGTGTTATTAGTCTATTTTCACTTTTACTCAAGTAAAAACATTGCTTCAGTACTTTTACTGAAGTACTTTTTTAACCCAGGCATCTGTACTTCTACTTAAATAAATCAAGTCTGTACTTTTGCCACGTCTGCTGCTAACAGCACTTTTTTAAAGAAACTGCACACACAGTATGCTAACACGAAGCTAACCAAGAAATCCGAGTGATGATAAATGTGAATGATGCACGACTCCAGCAGCCTGATGGTCAGCAGCTAACCAAAGCAGGATCGTAGCCTCCATCATGATGTTCCTAAAACAGAATCACCCTGAATCTCTCTGGCCTGGTTGTCACCTTTGCATGTCCTCATTAGATTTGTGTTGGTGTGTTGGACTGTAGCCTATTGATCCCGACTGTTAACTGGTAATTGTGTAACAATGCATTTCAGGTCATTTACGTAACAAATAATGCGATTAATGAATTTCCCCAGTGAGTAATTAAGTATCATACTGCATTACTTTACAAGTATGTGAAATACATTACTGTTCTTGAGTAATGACCGCAACAGTGAGTGATGGGGTTTGTATGCAGTGTGAAAAGAGGCTTATTAAAGTCTTGCTGTGAACAACAAAATAAAAGACACACCAGGTGTGTGAGCACAGCCACTGCTGGCTCCTGTTTAATGTTTCCTTCATAAATATATGAGCACTCTCAAACTTGCCTCCTGACCCTCATTCTGTGAGAAGAGATAATTGCTTGTCAGGGATAAATATAGAGATTAATGAATTCATTAGTGGTGGGGAGTTTAGCTCTTCAGAGCAGCAGTTACTGCTGTGACACATCACGCATATTGTTTTACTAGCTAGTTAGCCTTAAACAATAACATTCACACAGCAAATTGCTTCATACGCTCATGAAAATCAAAGAGAAGCAGTGTCCTTATCCTGAAATGTAGCAATAATGCAAACAAAGGCTCTCGAAATCCTGATGATTCATCTTAATTACTTTTGTCTATGGAAGCTGGAATGAGACAGGACACATTAATCCACATTAGTATCCAACACTTTAGCAATTTATATTAGCAATTTTGGCACTACAGTTTGTATGCAGCTTTTGTGCCAGATATGCAGTATCTCCACTTAATGAGCTGCAGAGCTGTGAAGAAGTTTCAGATTTTTAAAGCCACTCAAACCTGTGAGCTCATCTTATTAAATATTCCAAACAGTGGGACGATTAGGAGTTTGGTTGTGATACTAAAATACAGTCAAACCACTGAAAATGTGCTTTCATTTACAGTGAGTTGGACTGAAACTTATAATTCACTTGTAAAAAGTTGCCCTTTAACGTCGATAAGAACTGTTCAAATCAACATCAAGTTAGTCAGATTTGTTGCATACAATGTGACAAGGGTTTGCAACAGAGAGGTTTTCTTACCGTCCTTAATTTTTTTAAATGAAAAGAAATGATACTGAAGTGTAACATGAGCAGGACTTCATATGATATGAACATGTTTGGAGTTTTTACAAGACAGAATAAGCCTGTGTGCTCGGTGAAAAGAGCCTGTCAAGGTTTGCATATTTTACCTCACAAAGGTCACAGTTTACACTGCATACAACACAGCCCAGTGCCCCTTTGCAGCAGCACAGAAGGAAGTACAAATGTTATTTTACAGCAAAAACGATAAAAGTGCTGTTGGCCTTCTTAACTTGTTTTGACTCACTTTTTTCAAACATGACAAAACACTTGTGATAATGATGTTTTTCAGCACATAATGTAAAACATTTCTTATTTAGCTATACGTGGGGATCTCTGTAATGTCTCAGTCCAGTTGTTTGATTTCTATTTACTTTAATCAGGTATTAAAGTTTACTCCCTGTCTTGTTTTACTTGATTAGCTTCTCCTGTTATTTTGCCTCAGCTGTGGTGTTTCCTCATCTAAAGCCTTAGTTTGTGTGGATGTTATGTTGTATTGTTTGCTGTTTCTCACATTTTTTTTGTTTGGCTTTTCAGACATCGTCTTCTGCCTTTTGCTATATGGATCATGTGATTTACTTTGTCACTTGCAGACACTTCTTTTCTCCCCTCACATTTCCACTCTAACATGTACATGAAAAGGGCTGAAATTTAGCAACATTTTATTACAGTCAGACTATTTTTAATGCTTATGATTGCATTTACCAATATTACTTGCTCTATCAGTAAAAAGGAAGTTTCATAGTGTTTTGAAAATTTACTTTATTTTTCATGTGGAAACTCCCCATGACCATTAATTATCACCATTATTGAATATTAGACTGATGGAAAGACTGAAAAGGGGGAAATGGAAGAAAAACAATGCCTCATAAATACTTATTGAACTATGAAAGTATACATGGAGCCAAAAAGCAGTCAGATGGGCCAAAACCAACTTAAAATGTTCAGTTTTTCCTTCACTTATTACGACTTTGAATCCAGTTAAACTCCCCGGGAATTCAAAGTACTCAAATGTTCGTAAATACAAGATGTCATTAAACATCAACAACCAAACAAATACATGGATCTTCGAAAACACTGGATACATTTGGCCTTATTGCACTTAAACGCATTTCTCACTGTCAGGAAAGTGTTCCTTAAATGATACACAGGCTGTTGTCCTGCATGTGTCAGGTGTTTGGAGGCTTCTCTGCATGTCCACTGAACAAACACAGCCTAGACTTTTAAAACAGCTAAACACGAGGTTTTCACTGTGGGTCAGTAAACCACAATATACAGAACAAATCATCATCAGCCTTAAGACTCAACCATACATACAGTGTTGTAGATCGACCAGCATCAACAGAATTTCACAGACTGGAATGTGATGAGTTGATTAATAAGAAATAAGAGGAGGGAGGGGACTTTGTTTATTATTAATAACCAGTTTATCTTGTTGTAAACATGTAAAAACGTGTTAAAGTGGAAATGAAACACTAAAGGCTCATTTACACTGTGGAGCCAAGCTTGCAAAAGCTGTCAGATTTAACGGTGTGTGAAGCTGGATGTTGGATTCCCAACAGAGCTTCACTAAAAAAAAAATGTTTGTGGTGTGATGCACGTGTAGAAAACTGAGTGTGGCTGGGGAAGAAAAGACTTGCAGTGAAAGGAACTCTTATTGCATGCCAGGTGATTGTGTGGTTACACCTAGCCAAACTGGAACCAGTTTCTGATTCCAGTTTGTATGTGTGGTGACTTAAACAGGTTCTGTTCATTTCATCCTTTAATTGAAATGAGTTGAACAAAAACAGCTTTGTGACAAAAGTCACTCTCTTCACAATGAAGATACAAAACAAATGTTGGTAGAAGCAGAAAATCTCCTTACAGCAAACCCAGTTTGACCAGAGAGAATTTATTTGATTCAGTGTGAAGTTCCATCACCTCCATTATCTGCTGTCATACATTAGGTGGGCAACACCACTCAACGTGAGCTGGGAAGTTTTGGCATTCTTCCTGTTTGGAGAAAGCAAAGAAAAGCAACTAAAAGGCAGCAGGAAGACTTTTGGCCAAGTCTTCCTCCCTGAAATAAAAACAGTAACTAGTTTTAAACTAATTAACACCATAATCTTCATTTATAGATGGAATCTATTTCTAAATGTATTGTTCACGTCTAACCCTAAACCCAAAGAACGTTATCAGTGTTTTTTGACCTGATGATACTGTACATCATAATGCACAAAACAATGGGCTCTTACATGTACCCACTACAGGGGAACACTGGACATCCTGTTTCCTTAGCACCTGTCAACATCTCTTTATCAAGAATATCTAAAAGTGGATTATGGGTAATTACATACAAAAAACAGTCCAGTACATAGATGCATCCTGGATACGTTCACTAGGCTGTGTGTTCCCCACCGATGTATGACAGATGAGGAAGAATCATGAGACGAGGGCAGTAAATAAACAGATCCCATGTGATTCTGTTTGGCACAGTCGAGCCAAGGGAGCAAACATCTGAGCTGATCTGAGGAATGTTGGCTGCTTATCTGCTAATCCATGTCTATTACAGATAAACCGCAGTAAAGGAAAGCAAAGACACAAACTCCACTCTCATTATTCACATCAGTTCATGGATATAATGTGGTAGCAGCTGGGTGATCTCTCAAAGGCCGGACAGAGCCAGTCAAAAATACAGCGCAGCAGCCGATCGAGATCTCAGGGCTCGATTTAAACGGCCCGACTGGCTCATCAGCCAGCTGCAGTCCGGGCTGATAACCTGCACCTGGCTTCAGGTTGGTGCAAAGAGTCATTGTGAGCAGAGGTCTGATGCAGCCGAGACATCCCTCAGTCCTGATGGCTCTTGTCCTGAATGAATTTGTATTCATACTGGAAACAAGGGGAGCAGGAGAGCTGTTAGACACAAAACACCACTTTAAAGGCCATCTACTTTTATATACCAGCATGGACATGATGCATCATTGTAACTCAGCTTCTTTAATCAGTCGATATCGATATACAGTGCTGTGAAAAAGCATTTGCAACCTTTTTTATTTTTTAGTATATTTAGCACTGCAACATGTTTCAGATCATGAAACAAATTTTAATACGAGACAAACCTGAGTAAATACAACATGCACTTTATACTTTTATATATTGAGGGATGAAGCTATTCTGGACTTATGTGAAAAGAAAACTGAAGAGCCTGAGAACTCATCCAGGAGATCTCAAAAGAACCCAGAACAACATCTAAAGAACTGCAGGCCTCAGTTAAGTTCAGTGTTCATGATTCAACAATAAGAAAGAGACGAGGCAAAAACAGCATCTGTGATAAAGTTCCAACATGGAAAGCACTGCTGTCAGAGTCTGCATGCCTAGGTGTTTCATTTTATAAACCTGTGGTCATGAAAGCGAAGGGAACACTTAAACTGGATGAACTTGGATGAGTGAACGAATACTTTTGGCAGCGTCATGTAAATCAGACTTTTACAGTGGTCTGTCCATCCACTTTCAGGCCACTTTGTCTTTTGTCATGTTTGAATACCTCAAAAACTATTAAAGATAAAAACTTGCCATCAAAATTAATCAGGATCTATAATTTGGGACACATTAATGTAATTAAGTGTCTGAGTATTGACTCGTCAAAATATGAACAGAAAGGTTACAAACTTCTTCATATTCTCTTCAGGGAATATGAAGAAGTTCTATGTTCGTTCAACTTTCCTGCTGGATTGAGCAAATATGACAAATTGTACTACAAAAAAAAAAAAAAAAAAATGAGTAGAGTTCAGTTAGGTAATTGTGGAGTTTATAAATGGCACCCACCAGTCTCCAGTTTAATCTGATTTAATAAAAACTGTACTGGAACTTGTTGAATTTTTAAACTTTTTAAATACATCTCGACACATTTTATATATAAAGAGTAAGACAGTAATCATTATGGACGTCCAAACGTCTTTTTTTAATGGTTAAACAGTTTAATAGAAAATATTCTAAAAATGTGATGCCCTGAGATGGACTGAGGTGTTTCCAGTATTGCAAAGTTCAGCTTGTTACCACAGGGGACGTTTTTCATACTTAAACTGCTGCTCAGACACTTTTTCATGCATCTCTCCCAGATTCAGATTTTTTTTTAGGGTTAAGAAAGAAAAATTAAAATTTCAGGCTTTTATTTTTAATCGCTTTTGAGAGAGCCTGGCTCAAGCGTTGGCTCAGATTTCAAAATGCAAAGAATAGCCTGAAAGTGGACAAACCAGTGATTTTAATTGTTAAACCTATATTGAAAAAAAAATTATGAAGCTTGGTTCATGTTTGTATGTACACTACCAGTCAAAAGTTTGGACACACCTTCTCATTTAATTGTTTTTTAAATTATTTTCATGACTATTTACATTGTAGATTCTCACTGAAGGTAATGAACACATATGAAGCTACATCGTAAACAAAAAGTGAGAAATATCTCAAAACATGTTTCATACTTTAGATTCTTCGTAACATCCACCCTGTGCTTTGGTTCCTGCTTTCGCTCATTCTCTCCATGAGCTTCGTGAGGTCGTCACCTGAAATGGTTTCCAACAGTCTTGAAGGAGTTCCCAGAGATGCTGAGCACTTGTTGGTCCTTTTGCCTTCACTCTGCGCTCCATCACATCCCAAACCATCTCTAATAGGTTTAGGTCAGGTGACTGTGCAGAATTCCATCACTCACCTTCTTGGTCAAATAGCCCTGACACAGCCTGGAGGTGTGTTTGGGGTCATTGTGCTGTACCAAAGATCTTTAATTTGGACTCATCAGACCAAAGCACAGATGTCCACTGGTCTAATGTCCACTCCTTGTGTTTCTTGGCCCAAACAAATCTCTTCTGCTTGTTGCTTTTCCTTAGTCGTGGTTTCTTAGCAGCTATTCGACCATGAAGCCCTGATGTGACTCCTGGTCTTCCTTTCCTGGGCCGTCCTCATGTGAGACAGTTTCATCGTAGTGCTTGATGGTTTTTGCAACTGCACTTGGAGACACATTCAGAGTTTTACCAATGTTCCAGACTGACTGACCTTCAGTTCTTAAAGTAATGATGGGCTGTTGTTTCTCTTTACTGAGCTGATTGGTTCTTGCCATAATATGAATTCTAACAGCTGTCAAACAGGGCTGTCAGCTGTGCACCAACCTGACTGCTGCACAACACACCTGATGGTCCAAACGTCATTAAGAAGGAAAGAAATTCCACAAATGAACCCTGACAGGCTCACCTGTGAGGTGAAACCATGTCAGGTGACGACATCATGAAGCTCACTGAGAGAAGGCCGAGGGTTTGCAGCGCTATCAACAAAGCAAAGGGTGGCTACTCTCAGGACTTTAAAATATAAAACATATTTAGAGTTATTTAGCATTGTTTTCTTTGCTACATGATTCTATATATTTTGCTTCACATATTTGATGTCTTCAGGTTGTATCCACAATGTACAAAGTAGTAAAAATAAAGAAAAACAATTAAACGAGAGGGTGTGAGAAAATGTTCTAAAAATGTTGATGAATTGAGAAGGAATGACTGCTTAGCCTTAATATAACTAATGTCAATGTAAACTGATTCATTGAAATAATTCCAGTTTCTTACCAAAGCTAGTTGCCGTCCAATGTTTCCCATAGTTATTACTCCTGCAAAGAAGATGCAGGGTAACCACGAGCGAATGTACAGGAAGTCAGGTGACGTATACCTGGGCAGAGAAAAGGCAAACATCAGAAACTCACTTTAAACTATACACAGCAGAATTAACTGACTGTTTGAATTAAACAAGGTTGTGTTGTCATTGTTTTTATTATTAATAATAATATTGTCCAGTCTCTGGACAAGATCTCTGGTCATTTAAAAAGTGTTATACACTACTGTGCAATACTCTCGAGCTACCTGTCATTTCTTTATATGCTGAGAGGAAAATGGGGGAAGGTACAGTGATGTTTGCAGATGGTGGCTGCCTTTAATTCTGTTCTCTGCTGAGATTAGAGATGTGAATTGAGAACCGATTTTAAAGTGCAAACTGTGCCCAGGAGAGAAACAACTTATGCTGCAAACACAACTTCGGCTCTTTGCAACTACCTGCACAAAGAGCATGCTAACGCTAAGCTAGCCAAGAACCAGTCAGACCAGAGCCAGTCAGGCTGCGGCCTCCATTTCTACCTGTTCAAGTAGAATCAATCGTTCCAAAGTTTTCTAGGCTTGTTTTCCTCTTTGCTTCATGCTGTTGGCTTTATGTTCATGCCTAAATACTAAGAGAAACATCACGTGTCCTCATTATGATAGGGATTTGTGTTGGTGTGTGGGACTGCAGTCTGTGGGTTTATATTATTAAATGATATCTATGAGACAATAAGTTTCAGGTCATTTTACAGAGAAACGTAATGTGTACAAGTAGTAACAAATTACTTTCTCCTGGGAGTAAGTAAGTAAGGTACTGCATTAAATTTAAGTAAAGTGTTCTGTGTAATATGTGTAACACATTATTTCTCTGAGTAGTGATGCCAACACTGACCACAACAAAGAGTGGAAATACCTCCAACATGCACAAATATTTAACCACACAATATCCAATTAAATTTGGAATTAATAGCAGAGCGAATGAGAACTGATAAGGAATGGAATCAATAAGCGTTATCTATGATGGAATCTGAATCGCTACATTTGTATCGATTCCCATCCCTCATCAAGAGGATCCATTCAATCCCTCAACAACATTTAGGCTCGGGCTCATTACTGCTGGAGTTCCCGTGAACTGAACTGACAGTGTGTTTAACATCATTGCCGTGTTGACAAATTAAGCTGCTGTCAATCACAAGCATTTCAGATGGTATTGCATGATGGATAACAAAATCCAGTGGTACTTTTCTGTGTTCATACTTCCATTAATTTTGGCAAGACCCTTAACATCACAGGGGGAAATGCTCCCCAAACCATGTCAGAGCCTGCAGTGTGATTTCCAGGTGCCAGTAGACAACGATGTACCTCTCTCCTGATTTCCTCAACACATGCTGACGTCAATGTGAATAACAATTTCAGAATTTCAATTCATCACTCCATGAAAGCAGCTGACCCTGATATTTAGTCCACTTCTAATCTGATGTATAATTTTCAGCCTTTTCCATTCCTTAACAAACAATTATTGACAGTCACTCATCCAGTGGAGGAAATAATAGATGGATAAATTAAAGGGCAAGACACATTTCTCACATCCTGTGTCAAGTCTTTGCTAGAAATTTTCATATTTCTTAATACAGGGCTCTAGAGTGCAACCAAATTTTTCAATGGTGCAACTAAAAAAAAAATCTTCAGGTAACAAAACATCTCTGCAACTCTCTGTGTGGTCAACAACAGACACACATTATGTCCCTATCGTGGACTAAACCAATCAGAGATAGTCAGGGGCGGGACCTCTCTGATCGGCCGTGGTCAATTTCAAAAGCAGGTGGATAGAGAGAGGTGAGTAGCTTGAATAAAGCGATATTGATTCATTAAATCCTGAATGGACTTTTAAATATAAATGTATTTTGCCAGAAACGCCAGATTCTCAGATTAAAGCTCACAAAACTATTTCAACAACCACCAAACAGTAAATGAGAGCAGGCACACGGATTCCACACAAAGACGTAAACACAGAGCGGACCCGACGCATCAGAATCAGCTTTGTCTTTCTCGGCTTTCTCACCCCACGGCCCGAACACGGACACGCTGTCAGAGCTCAGCGATTCTGATGCGTCGGGTCCGCGCTGTGTTTCCGTCTTTTTGCGCTGATTCTGAGCTGCAGGTTTTGTCTCTCCAACCAAAATTCGCCGAGCCAGCAGCAAAAGAAGCAGCAAACTACGCTTCACATTTGATCAATGTCGTCATGAATTCCCTCTGACTTTTGCTGTTTTGCTTCCACCACGATAAAAATCACACTTCATGCACAGCTCTCTCCCTCTCTCTCTCTCTCTCTCTCTCTCTCTCTCTGTACTTCAAGAACAGTTTCCCATCTCAAATCTGTTTTCTGCATTTTTCATTCTCTTATTACCCACCAGTCTACCGTTGTTTACAGCGCTGTCGGCCGCTGTCTTTTTCTTTTCCTTTTCTTTTTCACTTAAATGACCTCGGACAAGAAAGCCTAATTTCTGCTGTTCAATACTGAAGAAATGTAAACTTCTTAAAATTATGCAAAATTGCAGAATATTTTTAAGGTTCTCTGCTCTGAATAGAATAACTGGGCAAAGCCTACTGAAGCTATTATTCCAACTCTGGTCACACATAACTGAAAGGCAACTGTACATGTAATAATATTACATGCCTAATATTACAGTGTGTCTGTGTTTGCTGGGAGGGTCACTGTGGACCAGTCAATATTCAACTGTTGGAGCTAGAGGAGGGTAACTTACTACATGGTGATACAACTTATTATTATTATTAAATACTAAATTATAAACAGGGATTACAGTGTGCTACATTACTCTATTCAATAAACACAATACAGAAGCCCAGCAGACACAGAGTACACCGTAAGTCTGTGCTGGTACACCTGAATGATAGGCACACCAGTGCAACTACTTACAGAGTTCACTTGGAGGTCACATTATTGCATTCAGCAGTTTATTTAATGATAAAGTCTGAGTTACCAAATTCATTTGTCATTGTGATGATTTTCTCTCAAATCAGCCTCCACCCTGCACTTTCCACCATTTTATGTTTTCACATTGTCTTAATATGCAAACTAGTGTTTGAGTAACTTACTGGAAAACTCCGTTGTAAACCAGGAGCTGGGTGACCAGCGTACCCAAAAAGGCAATGCAGATTCCCAGACCGAAGCCACTGCGGGAGCGATCGAATGTCCACCACAGGCCAATGGAAAGAGCTGCCAGAGTCAGAGACAGCTGAACATTGTTGGCAAAATCCACTTTCTGATGCAGGCAGAGGTCAAGGACCAGGCTGAATGCTCTGAGATGCACTTACACACACGCTTACACAATGTACAGCTCCATCAGCTACCCAGTAAGTCATTAAACACCAACTTCCTTGAATTAAAAGTCACACTCTGTGCTTTACTTACATCTTCAATGTGTGATTTAAAATCCACTCTGCAGGTGTACAGAGGGAATTATTAAAAAGAGAGAAAATAAAAAATACCAACGTTCTAAGGATACAGCACTGGCATGGTTGATACCCACAAACACAGCCACGCAGCGCATCACGCTAGACCATTCCCGCTTGAACTTGTGTGGTTCACCCAGACGGCTGTCGATGCAGGGGTACAACAGCCCAATCATTGCTGCGAGGGGGGAAAAAAGAAAAAAAGGATACTGTGAGGAAAGATTAGGGAAATTAGGCATTTGTATAGCACCAATTCAAAACAACAGTCGCCTCGAGGTGATTTAATATTGTTGTAAGACCCTATAATATTTGAGAAAATCCCAACAATCAGACCACCCATTAAGGGCAAGCCTTTGGCAACAGTGGGAAGAAAAACGTCCCTTTCAACAGGAAGAAACTTGTGACAGAACGAGGTTCAGCGAGGGGCCTGAAAACAACGTAACGATAACAAACAATAAAGAGTCAAAAATAACCAAAACAATCAGACTCATGGAGAGGAATTTGCTTTAAAAGTGTTGCAAATGACAACAATATGATCCACAAGCATAATTGATTTGTGTGCAACTTTCAAATTCACTCACAAATGCATGCTCCCATCCACACAATCGCAATCTCTGTATATTCTGAATATAGATGAAATTCAGGTGTGTGTGTGATAAATGTGAAATGTGATGCTGAACATTTCAGCATGTAGGCAGCATTATATTTAAATGACATGTTAACCTTCATGTGCTAATGTGTGATGGTTTTAATTGTTAAATCTAGGTTTTCTAGTAGAGGGCTGACGAGCTGCTCTATTTATTTAGAAGAAGAAATGCCCAGTTTATTAAAAACAAACACCAACAACGCCCAGATGTCCCAGTTTTACACCGGGACATGAACACAGCTTACATTTGTGGATAGAAAGCTTTTTGAAAGTGAAAATGTATCTGATTTGTGAAGCTAAACTTTGTCCTTAAATACCATTTATTCATGTTTGGATATACGCGTTTCTACAATAGTTTTTTGTGTGGTCACAGTGTTTGTACGTACACTACCAGTCAAACGTTTGGACACACCTTCTCTTTTTCTTTATTTTTATGACTATTTCCATGTTGGGGGATTGAATAAATCCCCAACAGTGTCACCAGAAAAGCCCCCCCTACCCCTGTCATTTAATCTGGTAAAAATGCCAACGATAACGGTTTGATAAGCACAACAGCATGCAAAAATAATTATATTTCTAAGCAAGAAAGGAAACTAAATTTAGAATTTTTAAATACAAAACAAAAAGATTATTTTCATTGCAGCACACATAAGCTCTAACCCAGCTGCGAAACGATCTATTTCTGCACTTTCCACAGAATGCAGAAGCCCTCCCCTGGGATACAAAGCACTGTGTATTTCAACAACAGGTGGAAATGACAGGCTCCTGTGGGCGACGCCGTGTGTCTGGGGATTAAGACTGCCTTGGGCTGTTGTGCTCTGTGCTGAGCCACTCGGGAGCAGCAGGCATTGCTCTACATTTCCATCGGCAGCATCACACCCAGAAGACAGCATTTCAATAAACCAAAAGCCTGGCAGGTATGTTGTAACCTTCAATGTAATGTTGATGTGTGTGCGTGCACAGTTATCGGCATGGTAAACGTGCCCTGAGGCAACCGTTGTTGTGATTCGTTTCTATATAAATAAAATTGAATTGTACAGTGTGCATATTTTTTCTAAAAATGCCACGCAGCACTATCAAGTATGCTTTTATATAAAATCACAAATTTATTGTGAAAATGATTATTTGTTTGACTCAGCAGTGTTGTTGAACCAGGAGCATTGCTGTCCTCTTGAAATGTTCCCTAAACTCTTGTTCAGAGTCATGAACACTGACACATGTCAGCGGGAGCAGCTGTCTGTCTGCAGGGTGAAGTCGGCTACAGGAACAAGTTTGTATCAATATGGAGGTAAATTAAGATCAATATACATTTTTAGTACTGATTAACATCTGAATATGGATTTGTATTTATTTTTTGACAACCCCAATTCAAACTCAAGTACACTGCATTTCATCATGCAAACAGTTGGTGTGTGTGTGAAAGGTTTTAGCATTTGATGGGCCAGAACCAGTCTGCTCAGGGACCTTCTGTCTTTAGATCAATAAATAAAGTCATATTAGTTTGATTAGTTTGACAACCTTTACTATCAAAGAGACACTTTAAAATCTCTGTGCAGATGCAAAACATTAGGGCCCTATAACAAAAGTGACACAGCTAAATAAGCATCAGTTGGGCTGTCAACATTACTAGTGGGTGTAAATATCTAACATTTTAGCACCTGTGAGTATTGATCAGCATGTATCTCTGAAACAGAATGGCTACAAAGCTTGGCATGCAACTCAGTCCTCTTTGTGTTTGTACAAATCAATGAAATAAAAAAAAAAATACATAAACTTAATTATAAATAGTAAAAATAAAAAATACTGGCAGCTATATTTATACGCACATACAGCATAAATTTGAGAATCTCAGGTGACTACCCTCCTGAGTTAACATATTTTCAGTTTTTGCTGAATTCTACCTTTATATTTATGTGGATCATTTTAACATTCAGAAAATGCATAAACTGTGTATGTTAATTGTATAATAAACTGAATACTGGTGAGTGCTCACAAAATATTCTGCTTATTACTGTGTAACTTGCTCATTTTAAGTAGGACTGGGAAAGATATGTGCATGCCTGACACAGATGGACAGCGTCCAACAAGCTTCAGACGGGTTCAAAGGTAAAGGCTGATGCTGTTGTCCCCGGAGGTTAGTACCTTTTCTGCATGCTCAGTAATTTGCTTATAGCTATGGAGCATTTAAGATTCATTTCACTGGAGGCATAATTAGGGGATAAGGGAGACTGGAGCAATATTCTTTCCAGTACCCTTCACTTAGTGAGTAATCTAACCTGAAAAGCAGTTTAATACTTGCTATACAGAGAGTTCATTCTTAGTGTGCTGCTTGGTGTCGTTTTCAGCTAACAACATGGAGATTTTAGCTCAGTACCATCGCAGAACTTCAGGATCTAGCAGACAGCTATTGCTAGCATTGTAGAAGATGAGCAAGCATAAACAGAGCATTGACAGAGCATAGACAAGTGCCATTTTGGACCACAGTGTGTCTGTGAGCTGTACAGAGTGTGTATTTGCCAAGGAGAAAAAAAAGTGTATGATAAGTGCACTCTGACATGGAGAAAGATGTAAGAAAGAGGGGACAGGAGAGGTAAGGCCTACGCAGTGGTGTCATGGTAGACGCAGTGCAGGCTAAACAGGTTATCTTTAAGTATTGTTGTGAAATGTACAGGGATGCACTATGTTGGACTGTTGCAGGCACAGTGGTAATGGGCAATGTTAGGTTATATCAAGGACAGCAGACATCAATTTAAATTTAAGGCCAGGACTGGTACTCGTGCCCAAGTACCTAAGCTCATCTGTCTGCTTAGATCTTCTAGAATTCGGTTCAATCTTTCGTCGAACAGGCTATCCTAGAGCACAAGCTTACCTAGGTAACCTAGTTACACCGTACATCACAGAGTTGGAACTTTTGTTTGTTTTTTTTTAAATCCAGTCCATAGGCTGCACATTTTTACAATGGGAGAATGTTAAGAATTACTTACAGCAATGATAAACAAAGACGTTAAAATCATTTAGGAAGCCACTGGAGATGGGCAAAGAGCCACAGGCAGCACCAGGGCAGGAGGTTCGCAACCTCTTGTCTAGCTAGATTCTGTGGTTTCCATCTGAACTGTTTCTTTCCCTTTTTATCTCACCTACCACTTAAAATACAGTTTTTTAACCTCATTTTGAAAAGGGAAACGTTTCACACACCTGCAGCCGTCCCACAGCAGAGCGGCACCCACCAGGCCGAAGAGAAGATACTGGTTATGACATCAGGGGGAAACAGGGTGATGTTCCTCTGTACTTGAAGTAAGTTAAGCACCAGGGCCAGGAAGACACCCACAGAGAACAACATGGCCCCTCGGATCAACAGGTTGGTCGTCCTGCAGAGCAAAACAAAAGGCGTCAGGACACTAGCCTTTTAAGTGCTATTGTGTTTTCTTCACCACTCAAAGCACTTTTTTTCTACTAAGCACTTCATTCACATGCACACACTCACACTCTGTTGGACCAGAATTGTACCAGTGGCCAACTGGGGTTCACCTTGCTCACGAATACTTTTAAATGTAAACTGAAGGAGCTGGGGACAGACCATTAGTGGACAACTTGGCTACCTTGTTACCTAGGTCACACCCAGGTCACACCCAGGTCACACCCAGGTCACACCGGACATGGACTTATATAGGCACACAATGTTGAGTTTTAGCAGGACAACTCAGCCTCAGATTGCAGTTTCTGTGCTACAATGTTCAGTGAATAAAAGACTAATGAAAGATTTACCTTATTATGTAACATACAGCAAAGACAGTAAAAAAGTCACTATGGGAGTTTGTTGTTCTTCTTATGGTGACAACAATCACAGAGCTAACCTGTTGGTGATAACTGAGATGTATGGTCCACGAGAATGCTGCATCTCTCCAGACCTCGACCACTGCTGCTGGTCACCGGTCACTGCTCTTCCGCTCATTGCCGTTAAGGTTAGAGACATTCGTAACACTAATTCAGGAAACTGTAGATGGTGCCTGACATCTTTAACCGTTACTGTGGTCAATGTCCTCCACTGACATCCCAAACCAAGCTGAAAAACAAGAACAGGCAAAAAAATAAAAAAAATTAGGCTGATTTCTGTTTCAATCAGAACATCATAAAAAAAGGTAGGTTAGGTGTGTGCTCCATGCAATGGGTGATGTAATGGTTTTGTACAGCAAGTTTAAGAACCTTTTTTTAACCTTAAGGATTTATGGTGTAAGATCTTATATACACAGCTTCTAACGTTAAAACTTTCGGTATCATTTATGAAATAAAAGTCAGTGTGAATGTTAAGAAAAGTCTACATACTCCATGTTTGTTTGTAATTACAACACAAACCACCCAACTATACTCCATGATCATGAATTCCTGTAATCTGTGCTCATTCATGTGGTCTTGTACCATCAGTAACCATGCATAGAGATAATTGTAAAACCATGACCTGTATATAGATAGAATGAGTGGTTGACTGCATGTATACACAAGCTGTGCAACTTTAATTCATGTATCTAAAACTAATACACTATTATACAACCACCATCCATGTATGCATGTGGATATTTGGTTACTGGCTGTTACACTGTGTCGAGCATGTTCACTTCTCCTCTGAGGCAAAGATCCGAGGTGATTATTAGAACAGTGATGACTTTAAGTCTTTGCTTCAGTATCAGCAGGAACAGCAAAAACTAGCTGACCGGATTTTACTGGTGAGAGCTGGCGACCACAGAACAAGGATGGCTTTCAAGCTGTCCTGAAAGGCTGGGCCAATTTTACCAGCATTACCAACCACTCAAGCACTTTATTACGGTTGCTAGTAATACTAGCAATGCTGTGATGCTGCACCATTTTTCTATCTACAGACAGTTTGAGCAGATGAATGGTGAGCTTGCTCTGGATAATTAACTGTACTGAGCTGGCTACACTAACTTTTAGCGTCTTTTATGCAAGGCTGAATCAGGGAGAGAGCAGATCAAGTGTGCCTCTCATTCATCCATACTACGTATCTGTATCTTTAAAGCTTTATTTTCAGCAGGCGTCAGGACTGCCGTAGCCTTTTGCCCTTGTTAGACCGATTAACGCAGCCCCCATTTACCTGTCTTTTACTACCTGGTGGCGACCAAAACATGTCAAAGAAACAACTAAACACCCCAATAAAATAGTCACAGCAGAAAACACGTAGCTGTCGAGGTAACGTAGGTTAGCTTAACGTGAAGTTCGTTGTGTGTACGTAAGCACTGAATAGTTAGCTAAAACAAACGCGTCGTGTACGTGATAGCACACTGGCTGAAGTCCAAGCTCTTACCTTATGCCGACAAACACCTTGTTCTTACACATTTACTCATTTCAATGGCTTTTGCTCGTCGTGTAACACTAAACTGAAACAAGCGAAAAGCTAGAGTTTTCTCTTCCTATTGTGACTACTTCCGGCTGAGGCATGATGTAACCGCGTCACAAAAATGACGTGTCATGTGATTGGATGTGTGCGGTAGGTTAACCCAGAGCCCTCCAATGGAATAATTATAAAAGAATTCCAGTAATAGGAACTGTTAATTGTTTTTATATAATTTTTTCATTAACTGCCGCTTCACATGCGAAATGTTTATGCCTAAATAACTAGGAAAGGGACAATGGTCATGTTTAATTTATGAGCAATTAAATGTATCTTTTGTAGCTTAATAAAACAGCCCCAATACCCAGCTCAGCGTTGTACTCTAGTTTTTATCCACTCAGAAGAATCCTCACACTTAATTCTGTATTCATTTATTTATTTATCTTTACCACATATTTGATTTGTTTTTGTGGTCTGATTGGCTTACAGTAATAAAAAAGTGAGAAAGTCACCGTGCGGTGTGGATTACTCTTAATCCTCATTTATGCTATTTTCTAATCAGCATACTGAGACCTGCAACTCATGATGGTGTTTGGGGGATTATACCAAGGTACACAATGGTTTTAGCAGAAAGAGGCTTGCCATGCTCTCTTGTCAACTATAGCACTTAGTTAACTTTATCTGTTAACTGGAGTTTACATGCTATGGATCATAAAAACACCTGTAGAAAGCTAAACACTGAAAAAATGTGGAACTGAAGGAAATTGGAGGGGAGCAAGCTAGTAATTTGTTAATATATTTACTAAAATCCTGGAAGAAAACTAAAATTAGAATTAAACGAGTCATATATGTCAAACTGGGCTGTACTACACTAAGCAGTAATTTTTAGTGCTCACGTGGTTGAAAAGAGTGCTGTACCTTATCGTGCGAGATCAATCAATTGGAGACCAGAACAACAAACGACGGAGGCCCCAGACAAGTGCAATCAAACGATGAGTTTATTAACACCGGAGAGGAACCATCAGCATATGGCTTAGTCTGACAAAAATACATTGAATGCAGGTTTTATAGCATAGAAAATTAACGCCCACACATACACGTCAATACAGGTCAAAAATACATTATTTACAGACAAGGGTACATCTTGTACATCTCTAATAACTATAAACAGACATGTAACTTCTCTTTTCTATAACACCTGCCTTTTAAGGTAATAAACTTCAAGCTTCAGGGTCTCTAAGAGCTAATAATTGACCCTCGTCATCAATCACTAAGTAGACAGAATTGCAGCAGGTCTCAAAGAAAAGCAGAAGACACTTGGGCCTTCGCTCAGGCCTGCTACTAGATTAATATGTGTATTGTAAGCATGCATGCAATTAACCTGCTATGTTCTCATCTTCCCTCAACATGTATCACCTGGACACTCTCACCAGTGAAGCTTAAAACCCTCTTGGATGGAACATCAACTCTAAACAAGCACAGATATGCAATGTGTATAGAATGAACTCTACCTGTGAATAGAATGAATGTGATGACAAACATATTCAATGCAATATGAACCCTGTAAGAAATATTACTGATAAAATAATGCTGTAAAACATGTTCTTAATGCATTTATCATAAGGCAGGTTACATGGCAGCAATAAAAGAATCTCTGAATCCTAACAACCTTCACTGAGCCCAGCAAAGTCGTGTCCTCTATGATTTCTAGATATTTGGGGAGGTTTGATTGACGTGAAGTTCAGTTCAGTTCGATTTATTTATATAGTGCCAATTCACAGTTGCTTCAAGGTGCTTTAACGGTTAGAGTTAACAGTTTGAACCGATTTCTTTCCATCTGAGGGTCACTTTGGATCTCCTTCCAGCCCGCAGCAAAGTGGTGACACATCCAGAAAACTTGTACTTACATACAATTGCTTGAACTGATCTTATCTTGTTTAGAAATGGCTACAGGAGTCATTGCCAAGTGGTATAAATTTAATCCTCTTTCTTAGGTCTTCACTGAGCTCCTTGGAGTTTCAGAGTCCAGCTATTTGACAAATCCTTTTAATGCTGGAAATAGTTCTGTAACTATATGTGTAATATTATTAATAAACTTTATTTGCAAATTTGTTTTTATGTGGAAACAGCTCGCAGAATATTCAAAGGATAGTTTAAATGAAAACCAGACATTTAAGTTACACAACTACACACACAAAAATGATTTTTAAAACTCAGGGAATTACCTCAAAGACAATCATCTGAGGCAGAATGTCTTGGAGGGAGGTTCAGAAGGTGAGAGTGGGGTACAACGTCTTGAGACCCATAATGCATCTACCCAGCCCTGTAAGACACTAGTCAAGTTTGCAGTCTTTTTATAGAAAAAATGTCTTAAGCAGTTTTCTCCATTGCCACAGGTGCTCTGTGAGCATAAAAGACCTGCTCCAGTCTCAGAGTCTCAGCCTCTTATGTGGCATTAATTCCAGTTTCTGCACACCTTGATCTCATCATGTGCAATTAACCTTACAAGAAACAAAGAGCATTAAATCAGTAAGGATATTTAAAAAGTTGAAAAAAGTATTAATTTCTTTAAGTATAGTGCAAATATTAATCTGCGAAAATCTGATTGTAACAAAATCAAATCAGTTTTAGCAACGAAAATCCAAATGTGTCTTTACAAGAATATAATAAGCACTGATTTAATCTATACTTGTTCTAAACACATGCATTCTGCATTCACATAAGCCAGGCTAATCTTCTTAGATTCATCCACACAATAAAACTGATCGAACTGAAAAATCGCACCGAAACAGGCACAACATCACAGGAATTTACTGGAAAACACAAAACAAGCATGGCTGCCTCAGCTGGTAAGAATCATGAGTGATGCTTGCTGTTAAAAAATGTGACGAGTTGCTGCTTGCCCGGCAGTTTCATGGAAGACCAAACTAAATAGAAATGATCCTCTTCAACTTCCACCAACTATGTTATTGAATATTAAAAGGTAAACAGTCATACTACTATATTTACTGCTGCCTTAAGTTGTGAAATAACCAAATGTGATGGTTTATTACAGTAATATGTAACTGTGAAATATACATTTTAGAAATATAAACTATAAATAAATAAATGAATAGATAAATAACTGGTGGGTTTCATTTAAAAATACATTTGTAACTGCTAAATGAAACTGATCACACACTCCAGTGAACAAACAATATATTATTCTTGTGTATAAAAACAGCTGTGACTCCTAAACATTAATGCTTTACTACTGAAAGTCTCATTATTATACTTAAATACACGCAATCTGACATACTATAAAAACTGCATTAAAGACATAACTGTGAGTTCTAGTTAATATTTCTCTGTTATTTCTTTAAAACATTCCCAAAGATCAAAAGCAACAATTTCTTAGTCTAGCCCTGAATACGTTCTTAGTTTGCTGAAGCAACGGTACAGCTCTAAAAAGTCTCAGATAATAATAATCATGATGATAATAATAATAATAATAATAAATCTACTCTTTTTAGACCGTTTTTATGTACATTTATTTATTTACCTGATACTTTGTACAATATTGAGTGAAACTGAGTTAAAAGTACTTACATTGTGTGTGTGCTTACCATCGGGTCATGGCACACATCAGGCTTGCAGTCACCATTAGAAGTACTAGAATCCAATTCATTGCTTATCTTTTGATAATATTATATTGCATTATTATTCACAATGATACAAATACAATTAAAATTGACTTCTGTCTGATGTCTTCAGAAAACCCTCAGGCCTACAGAGTGTGCGCCTCACATGGCTGCAGCTCACTGTCCTTTAGCCCATGCTGCTACACTGATTTTTATGTGTGTTTTTTATCCACTAAGATGACTCAGCAGGTTCTGTGCTGGACTATCGGAGAGTCCTAAGGGACACTCACTTAACTCTAATAATTAGATTGATAAAGGGAAGTAAGAGGAGGCTATAGGGAGCTTTAAATTAGCTGTCAAGAGCTACTTGGAGGCCCCGTTACACAGCCGAACAGGCAGGATACAATTCATCATCCTGCCTGTGCCGAGCGCTGAGGACCTTTTCATGATTAGTCCTCTGTCGGCTCATTCACTTTAAATGTGAGTGATCGGTTGTGTGGTGTTGATTGTGGATGGTGATGGAGAGGTGGGGCTGGGCCTTGATCATAACAGTCATCCCCACTGGACCATTGCAAGTCCCATCTCAAAAATAATAGGCCTTGTGACCTCTCTGTTGTCTAGAATTAACCTCTAACCCCCTCCCTGTCTGTGCCATCTGCCAATCCCAGGACAGCCGTGATGAAAAGGGAGAGGCTTTGGCGAGCGTGTTCACCAACTGCACGTGTGAAGGATTCAAATGGGAAACAAGAAAATGGCCTCTGCTCTAGTTTTCATAGTATATTCGTCTCAAGTTTGGGGACAACAATAAAGAATGAACAACAAAAATTCTTGTATGGTCAGTGTGAGTTTATTTAGAGCCCGAGAGATTAAACACGTACAAAACTGTGAGGTTTTTTTACATCAGGGAAAATATTTTAAAATTTGAAAAACAAAACAAAAAAAGAGTTATGGCTAGACAACACATATGCAATGTGCATGCCGCTCAGAGTTTGGAGCGGCAGCTGGATAGTGTTGTGGTAAGACCACACACCTTTGGAGCGGAAGTTGCAAGCTCGATTCCCTCCCAGCATCCAGTAAGGGTCCTGGCTAGCCCCCCCCCCCCCCCCCATGCCAAAAAACCAAAAAACAAAACACCAAGCCCTGGAATGGCGCGGCAACGTCTGCAGCCTGTCCGCAGCTCGGACACGACGCATTTCACTGCATGTTGTACTCTGTATGATATGTGGCCAATAAACTTGCTTGTTGTTCTGCGTGTGCTTGGCATGCTTGTGTATGTGCATTACCTTAGCTCTGTCTGGTGGAGAAATACTCAGCTCTGGGAAGAAGAAATTAGCCTGAGAATTCTGACATTTACCAACAATGAAACATCTACTGAGCAAACAACAGCGTAAGAAATCCAAAATCACAAAGTTAAATGATCCCTAATGGATGGAGCTGACACCTGTACATGATGACATTTATATGGCTGAGAATCACATCAGGAGGAAATGAGACACAGAACAAGGGAGCTTTTCTGTTCCTGCAGCAGCAGGCAGAAAAATCTTTAATGTCCATCCAATGGAACCAGAGCCCTGATTTGTGGTGCATCATTGTCTGTGCACATTCTTGGAACTATGAGGAGGAAATGCTAATGTCCTGTTGCTGGCGGCACCATGAAAGCAATGCCAGCATGTGTGTGGCATACTGAATGATAATGACAAAGTGTACCATATCCCCCGTGAGCAAGCCTGCAGAACAATGATTACAGATTGGCCAGTGTGTCCTTAGGATCACAAGGGAGCCTGGTTCTAATGCTAATCAGTGCTGCTGTCCGCTGAAACATATCTGTACTTGCAGGACATGAGGAAATAAGCTAAAATATCCAGCTTAGACTATCATTTTACATCGCGCTGTTTGTTTTTTATATTTTAGCCCACAGGAATTTAAAGGCAGGTTTAACCTATTGCACCACCTGCTGGTAAATAGTGATTCAAGACTATTTTTGTTCTTCAAGCAATTATCCGCCACATGGCGTTAAACATTGATGTATGAGCTTCGCTGTATTCTTCATTATTCAATTTATTTCACAGGGTCTGTTAAAAACGCTTCATCTCCTTCTTGTTAGGGGGGAACGAGCTAATCCAGCCTAAGGAGGGATTCACCTGCTGGTTCAGGTTTTACCAGTGCCTATGCCATCCACCTCCATCAGCTAACCCGCAACCCCTCCGTGCCACCACCACAACCAACGGCCCTCTTGGAATATACTCTATTTTCATTCCAGGGAGTGAAACAAGAAGGAGAGCTGAGGCACAGCAATGCTCAGCTGCACACTCAATGTAGCTTAATGGAAGGGAGGAGAGTCTGAGTTGAGGCTGTCTCTGATTGGCTGGCCCGGAGATGTGCAGCTTCTCCGCAGCACAACCTGTCACAGTTAATCAGGGCCCATCTCTTAACAGCCAGCCGGGGCTATTGAAGAGGTGAGCCTATTTCTATTCAGGACGAAACAGATGATAAATCATTTGTACATAATTAGTGCTCAGCAAGGTTATAACTGACACGTATTTTCATCTTAATTAGGAGGGAAATTTGTTCCATTAATTTAATTTGGTGCGCATGAGTGCCTGTGCACCTAACTAAGTTAATCTTACACCTGTCAGGGTGGGAATGGAGTTGGGCTTTAGATTACAGGGGAAATGGGAAAGAGTGCTCTATCAGATTGTTTCATGCTGCTGTATCATGAGGTAAACTCAAACTGCAGCTGCTAAAAGCAGGACAAAGCCACTGTTAACACAGTCTGAGGCACTCAGCAGTAATTAGTCTTATCTAAGAAAGCCCTTTTTTTCTGTAACATTTCACAGCCATCCCACCACCCTGCAAAAGAAAATAAGCCGGCATCCTCGGTGCTCAGTCTGGTAGGCATACACACTTCTTCATCCCTGAACAAATATTTAAGCAGATCTCACAAATTGGTGCTACGGAGAAAATAGCATTCCATCATGGGAGCCGTTTCCATTCAAAAGCCCACATCTCTGATTTACAGCCACGGGAGCTTTCATTGGTTCGAGCGAGAAAAACTGTCTGATCCTGTTGAGGTTCAATAGGCAGGAGTAAGTCCAAGGACCGGGTCTCTGTTCAGTGCTGGAAGCTGTATGAAGCTGTAGTAATTGCCCCAAAGAAGTGGCTCAATAAAGAGTGAGCTGGAGAATGACTGATTTAGTAACTATAAGGTTTCTAATCGAGTTCTTCATCGCCTCACAGACACACAAGCTGACAACATTACCTGAATTGATGCACAGTCCATTACAGAGTGCTCCGCTTTAATCGAATGTCTATCATAAAAATACAGAGATGTCGGGTGCCAACGCATGCACTCTCACCCATGTGTGAAGGTGTAACCAAACTGTAATGGCTTTTCTTTTAGATATACCACTGCATGGCCTCACAAATGAATATTAGCAGGGAAAGAGAGGGAGAAGAAATGAGCTTCTAACTTGTAAAAATGCTGCTGTTGGACGCTCTTCTTTCAGACAGGAGAAATAAGCAAGCTCACTGACTGAATGAAATGGGACCAGGCTACGGCAAGTGCAGTCAGATGCCTGTGGAAGTAAATCATTCAGATGGTTGCAGTCCAAATCCATCATATGATAGGATGCTACAGCTAAGCTTTTGGTGTGTGTTGAGATTATCCTTAAAATGACAGGCGCAAAGGTCGACATCATTTTGTGTAATTGCGAAACCATTGATTTAAAATTAACTAGGTTAAAATTTGGACTTTAAATTTCTTGAGTTGTTGAGGCAGCAAAGAAACTCCAAACCTGTAACTGAGACCAAACTGTGTGGTTCACACTGTGACTTGAGTCATCTTGTATTTTAACTTTATGCTGCACTCTGCTTCCACTTCATTACTTCTAGTCCACACATTTAGTTATTCTTACATTTCATGAAGAACGTGACTGTCTGTCCATCCTTTTCAGGGTCGCGGGGGGCTATCCCAGCTGTGTTAGGGCGAGAGGCAGCGTACACGCTGGACAGGTCGCCGGTCTGTCGCAGGGCTGTTTAAAAATTAATATACTTACTTTAAAACAGGACAGCTGAAAGAAGGGAGCAGCTGAAAGAACCAGTTGGTCAGGGATGAGCTGATTTCTCCTTCATGTAAAAGGTCCAGTCAGTCAAAATTGAGGACATATCTGAGAGTGTGCATGATTATATTATTGAAGTATAATAATAATAATAATATATACATATATATATATTTATTTTTTTTAAGAAGTGTGAAACTGCTGATGAGGCTGATCAGTCTTCAGGTGTGTCTGTGGTTTAGTTTTCCTCTCATTGGGCTCAAGATTTAATGAAAAGAATTATTTACAAGTGAGCTCAAATATACACAAGCATCATTTTCTGCTTCAGTGAAGAAAGCATAAATTCAGTTGATGTTTTATTGTTGCGACTATTTACTAATATAACATGTAGATTATAATAAAAAACAAGAAATACCCCGAGTGTGTGAAGTTTTGACTGGTACTGAAAGGGTGTGTGTGAACATTCCCACTGTGTGTTACATGAACAAAAATGAATTGCTAGCAGGGTGATAAAGACAGAATCTGTTTACTGTTGCCACCAGCAGGACACGAGGTCTTCTAAAAGACAGTCCCTCATTTGTTGATGATGCCCTAACATACTGAAACCTCCCCCTGCTGTTAAACTGAAACATTATGCTAAAGCGCACAATATGTGATTACAAACATTGTGTAGGAACAGTGAACCCTTGTGTACAATAGATGGCAGCATTCCCACACAGACCAGGACAGCCAACTGCCCCACAGCAGCAGTGCTGCCTGCTCTCCTACTGCAGGGTTCAGGATCAACTCTTTGAATTCGTCCATTTGTACCTGTCATATAAAAAACAAAAGCACCTGCGGGCTGTTTGCACTCTGATTTAACAACACTTGAATTTCCAGGAGAAATGAAAGCTCGTTACATGTAGGTTGAATACTGTAACCATACGGGGTGTCAGGATAATATTCTGTTAGTAAATACTTTAAAGAAGCACCGTAGATATAATTTCAACATTTCTAATACTTTTGTTTTATGCTACTTCCTACTTCCACTAGACTACATTTAAGAGGGAAAATGGATCTTTAAACTAGAAACGACCCTGTAAACTCATCAGGGTTTATATAAAAGTCCAGCAGCTGCAACATGGATTACACATTGTTGCCTCAATATTAGTAATCTAATGATGTGTATCACAGACCCCTCAACTGTTTAACTGCTAATACTTATGTAGGATTTACCATGCAGCTTTTGATACTTTTACTTGAATACTTGCAGCTTTGTGCATTGAACCACAGCAACACTCCCATGTATGTTTAAATGAATTCGTAATATATTAAAGTCTTTTGTATGTTACTGCTCTAGATGTTTAAGACTGAGCTTATCTTACTTGTGAGCAGAAGCTTAAAGAGCAATGTGATGTACTCATGGGGTTTATAGTGATACTCTGACAACACATTAAATCTTAATGTGATGTACAGCCCTGTTTTCAGCCCAACTTCTATTATATTAAAATTCAACAAACTGAATCCATGTTTTCATGGGACTTATAATAATCAGAACAAAAGCTAAAGTTGTCACACAAATGTAGTGGAGCCCAATACAGACCACCCGCTTAGAGTGAAGTAAGTGGAAATATAAAGTATCATAAATTGTATATCCTCCAGTATTTATTTATTTACATTTTTCTTGAGCACTTAAATGTATATGATTATTATTATTACTTTTATTACTATTATTATTAGATTAATTTCCCTTTGGGATCAATAAAGTCATAGTCACTGTATACTGGAGTGTCTAATACACAACAACCTGGGAATATGCTGCAATATACAAAGATTTGTCTCCATTAGAGAAAAAACACAAACCACATTTCAACACATTTGAAATGTTTCACAGCCTCGTGTAAGAGAAACTGGGGCAATTTGAACAGGAAAAACATGTTGGCAGCAACAATGTGCAGGAAACGCTTCATTTCATGTGAAAAACCTTATTTAGAGAGCCCAGCCTGTGTGTTGGACCACCAGTATCACCTTTTCCAGTAAAGATTAGATTAGACATCATGTCACAGTGCTGATAAAAGATGGATTCAATACAAATTGGCAGAAAAAATAACAAAAAGCACCGGTCAGTATAAGAGTGTAATTAAAAATTAAATTTTCTCCAAAAAGTTACAAAGCAGACATCTCGACATTCTGAGATATTTGTTTTCTACAGTGCATCTCACAGCTTCAGCTCCAACTACAGGGTGAAACAGCAAGACTGCAAACAAATTCAACTCCTCCAGTAAGAATTATTTCAGGTATTCTCAAATGACAAACATAACATTTAAAAGCTCTCATCACCATTTGATCAGATCATCTGCTCCTGAAACAAAATTATTAACCATATTAAGTCGCTTCAAATATTCAGACATTACAGATCAGTTCCACTGCAGCAGGGAAAGCTATGTTTTAATAATGTCCACAGAACAGCTTCTTTACATCAGTTCAGCTCTTCACACTACTGCTGCTTCCTGCAGACGCTCGGTTCTTGTCCTTCACTAGCTCCTCCCGAGTCATGGGCTCGATGATGGCGCCCAGCTTGGTGACGACCTTGGGCTTGGTGACCTTTTTGACAGTGCGCTCTGTGTTCCAGGTGCGGCCAAGCGCAGAGCGGATGGTGTTCTCAAAGACTGAGGGGCTCTCAAAGGGAAAGGGCAGCGCGTTGACCTGGTGGAGCCTGATGGAGCTGCTCCTCTTCTCAGAGATAATGACACCTGGTAGATGCTGGTCTTTCCTGGGTGGGGGTGGGGTCATCTTTCTCCTGAACTTCTTACGTTTTCTGCATGATGGCTGCAGTCCTCCCCCTCCCCACTCACCCCACCCAGGTAGTGTCAGGTCTACCACCTTAGGCTTCCCTGCGTCCTCTTGCTTCCTCTTTTCCTTCAGAAAGTCAGAGATGATGTCATCTCCAGCGAAGGCCTCTTTAATGAGCCCCCTCTGGTCCAGCTTTCCCTCCGAGTCCTCTGCATCCTCGATGGTGGGAGCAAAGGGAACCTGGAGGACCTGTGCGCCCTTGGTGAGAACTTGTTTCAGCTCAATCCCTTTCCTCCTCTTCCTGCTTTTTCCCGTCTTTTGTCCGTTTTCTGTGGCTGGAGGATGCTGCGGAACAACAGGTCCTTTATCTGTGGCTTCCTCCTCCTCCTCTGCCTCCTTGTCCTGAGTGAGAAGCTCTTCATCCTCTAGACACCTGATTTTGAGCTCCTTTTCCAGCTCAGCTGCTGTGTCGGCCTCTCCACAGCCCTCTGCTATTCCTTTGAAAAGGCTTGTGAACTCTGAAAGCTCTTCTTCCTCTTTGTCGGAAGCATCCTTGTTTTCCTCCTCCTCCTCCTCCGTAAGTATTACAGCTGCGTCGGCTTCCTGAGCTTGACGCCGTTTTCTCCTGCTATCAAATTCTCTGAGTAGCACCTCTTCTTCTGTCTCCTCCACCTCCTCTTCCTCGGCTACATTTTCCTCAGCTCTAATAGTCACAGCATTACTTGTCTCCTTCTCCACGCAGTCTTGAGAGAGCTTTCCAGTCATCCAAGGATTGGAAAAATCCAGTCCTTGCTCTGCATCATTCACAAAGTCAGGCACCACGTCTGCGTTACCATCTTCCTCCATCGTCTCCTCCTCTTCCTTGTTCAGTGAGGTCACCAACTTCTGGGTCAGGTCTTTGTTCACTTCCAGCTGCTGCTGAATAGCTTTGCGGGCACCTTCATCATATTTTGCCATGATGGCCTTGGACCTGGCCCACTTACTGCTGTTCTGGTGCTTCAGTGACATCCTCTCCTGCATCCTCGCCATCTCCATCTTATTCAGCTCCTCCAGCGCAGCAGCCGGGTCTCTCTTCACCATCTCATCAAACTGCTTCTGGAAATCCTTGGATTTGGCCTTGTTCAGCACTTTGTGGTATTTCTTGCTCTTGATCTTCTTTTGCCTCCTCGCCTTGGCCTCGTAGTAGGACTGAAGAGCCCGGGCCTTCTGCAGCTCTGCACGACGTACCTTAGCTTCCTCCAGGCTCATCGCTTTCATGGAAGCCTCCTCAGTGGGAGTAAGAATGGGGTCATTAATAGGCTGCTTGTTGGCAGACAGGAGAGTGAAGACTTCTTGCTCAAGCGGAGTCTGAGCCTTCCAGCCCATCACCACCCTCTCAATGGGCTTGGGGCCTGAAGGCTCCTGATTGAGAGGGAAGACCAGCTGCTCAGCCCTCTCATTCTGTCTGATGACACTCTTCCAATGGCTCACCTCTTTGGAAACCTTCTGAAAAGCCAGATCTCTCCGTATCCTCTCGCTCTCCTGCTTGCTTAGCGGGCACTCGATGGTCTTTCTGCTTTGCTCCAAATTTTTCAGCCGCTTCTTGCTCTTGCCTGAGAGTCCAGGGGTTTTCTCAATGGACCCTATCAAGTCCGACAGATCGACTTTGTCGCCCTCGCCCTCTGCGTTGACCGTAAATTCGGACATATGCACGGCCGCTTCGGACCTCTCCCCCAGAGTTTTCTTCCTCTTACCACTGAGAGTGCCGATAGCCTCCAGCAGCTTTTGGCGTTTTCGTTCATCGTGCTCGTCTTCGTCCTCAACAGTAATATCTTCATCAGTCGCATCCTCCTCCTTTTCATCGTCGTAAACCACGTCTGGATGCCCCTCGTTGCTCTGCTCCGCACCTCCGGAGCGTGTTTTCTTTTTACTCGCTTTCTTTTTCGAAACTTTAGCCATGCTGAAGCAACAACTGCCGGAGCTCAATGCACTCGGACGACTGTGTACCCCACGTGTGCCGTAAAACAACCCGTTGTCGCGAAACGTGCGACAGTGTTGTTCACTGTCGCAAAATATGTTGGGGTTTGTGGGGGGTCCCACTTTACACTGTACATTATCCTTTTATAAATAATATCATCTTAAATAAAGAGACTTGTTTAAGAATTCATAATTATTCTATGAACGTTACATAATAAACACTAAACAGCTTCAGAGTGTAGTTCCTAAATGTTTAAACCACGTTTGATTGTGTTTTTATTCTTTTATCAGCCATGGCTCCTCCTTACAATATTCTAATACAGTTATAATTTCTCATTGCACCTTGTGGTTGTGAAAATATAATAGTTTGGACATATTGTCACGTTATCAAACAATAAGCTCCTGAAGAATCTTCTTGTTGTTGCAAAGCTGGTTATCTGTTCATCCAGAGACACTTTTATAGCGTTTAGATCGCGTGTCCGTTTGAATCACTTTAATAAACTTTAGTGGAGAATGTCCGTTTGCTGTTTCAGTTCAGTCAGCTCGGTCATTATTATATAACATGCATTCCGCTGGACACATTTGTGGAAACGCTGCGTTTAATAGTTCCTGTCATATGCTACGGTCACGTGACTGTCATCAACAGTGCAGTTAAACATGGCGGTGGCTACGTCTGTTTTCCACAGAGTAAGAACCGGGTCGAAAATAGGCGCTCAGTACGACCAAGACGGCAACCTCATCCAGGTACAAAGTAGCTGAATCAGGTGTCAGCACTGCTGTGATGATGGATTTGAACTGTCACACTGCGGACGCATATCGATACAAGCTAACACTGAAGCTAACGGTGAAGCTAGTTTGTTCATGTTGAATTAATAACGTTTTGATGCATGCTAACTCATCCACGCAAGTAAATCCCCAAAAGTTGATTCTGTTGATTAATGAGCAAGAAACTGACCTCACAGCTCTTCTTTCAGTGGGCTGGTTTCAGTCATTGTGCAAACGTACTGTTAAGATTGGGGAAACCTGCAGTCAGCTGAGCCTGAGGAAGTCACCTGGATGAGTGACGAAACGTTTGTCCCAGTGAAAACGCCACGTCCAGATGAACAGAATCAACCTTTTGGGATTGAGTTAATAGCGTTTAAAATCGTGCTAGTAGTAATTTCAGCAGCAGTTACTAAAAATGGAAGAGTAAAAGTGAAGGTCTGATAGCAGACGGATTCTAATGCAGTAGGACCTCAGCCATATGTGAGCTATCAAGTGTTTCTGGCCTGCAGGTGGAAACCCGGGAGGATGAAGAGCAGAGGGTGAAGCTGACAGAGATCCTGGAGCTCCTGCTAGCAGCTGGATACTTCCGAGCCCGGATTAAAGGATTGTCACCTTTTGATAAGGTATACGCGGGACTTCTGATTGCTCTTTTCCTCCTCTCTGCTCTTCTTGCATCCCAATTGGTCTTAGCAGATTAATACAACTTGTTCCTGCTAAAGGTGGAAACAAAAATTGTTCCACCAGTTGAGCTAAACACAGATCCAAGTACAAGCTGACTGTAAAGGCAGTGAGGAGGTGATGTGGGACCAAAGGGTAAACAAACTTCTCTACCAAGAGAAATTCACACACTTGTCTATATAAGGTCCCATAGTTGACAGTAGATGTCAGAGCACAAACCAAGCCATCCATTTGAGCAGCATTCCACCAATCACACCTGCAGAGTGGCCAGGCACATGACAGCCCACCTGGTGTTTGCCAAAACACACCTGTCAGAACATGAGAAACACAATTATCTGGTCTGATGAATCAAAGATTGAACTCTTTGGCCTGAATGCCAAGCATCATGACAGATGGAAACCAGGCACTGCTTATCACCTGGCCTATACCGTCCCAGGTCACCTACGAATTCGAAGGTTGGGGGTTCGATTATGGGCTCAAATTGTGGTCATAAATATTTTGTACTTGTAAATCAGGATTTGTATGTGTAAAAAGAATTTGTGTGTGCTGCTGTGAATGAGACAAGTTATATAAAGCACTAAGAGTGCTCAGAGTAGAAAAGCGCTGTAGGAGAACCCGTTCTTTTACAGTGAAATGTTGCTGATGGCAGCATCACGCTGTGGGGAACTGGGAGACTAGTTATCTTTCTAAGGGTATCTCCCTTAGAGCTACGGTGAGGAGAGGGGCTCATAGTTGAGCTGCTATGCTGCCCCTCTACACTGAAAGGAGCCGGTTGGTTCGGGCATCTGACAAGGATGCCTCCTGGGTGACATGTTCTGGACATGTTCTATCATGCTGGAGAGATGATATTTCTTGGCTGGCCTGAAATGCCTCAGTGGTTCCCCCAATAAACTGGAGGAGGTGACTGGGCAGAGGGAGGTCTGGGGTTGTCTGCTTAGGCCACTGCCCCTGCAGCCTGGCAACTGATGATTGGCACATATATGAACTGCAGCAAGGACATCTGCTGAGCTACCTACTGTGGTGACCCAGCGTGGTGACAAAGCCACTTCTATTTATGTTCAGCATTTAGGTGTAGGTAGGCACTGCAGTATTCTCCTGAATCACCACCACATCAGCACTGATACAGGAAGAGTCCAAGTTGGAAGCAGGTGTTTGGTTTGTTTTTTGGGGTTTTTCTCTCTGTTTTGATTAGCTAGACCACCCCTACTGTGAACAGAAGTATTTAATGTTATTGTGCATTTAACTGAGAAAACCTCAGCTCACAGTTCTCCTCTACAGGTGGTTGGGGGTATGACCTGGTGCATCACCACCTGTAATTTTGACATAGACGTGGATCTTCTTTTCCAAGAAAACTCAACTATTGGGCAAAAAATGTGAGTGTTGGCTGATTTCTTTCCGAGTTTCTCTAGGCTGGTCCAGATAAATCAGTTTAAAGTGCCACATTTGAATCCAGTTAAAAATGAATAATTTTGCTAACTTAAGAGCAGCTCAGATAGATGATGTCATCAGATATTTGGTTACATTTTTCCATCCTTTTAAATGTTTTTCTTTGTCTGGGTTTTGCAGTTTCACACTGGTTTCTTTCTAACAGTGGCAAGTGCTGTTTCGTTGCAGATCCTTGACAGAGAAAATTGTTTCTGTTTTACCAAAGATGAAGTGTCCTCATCGCCTGGAACCCCATCAGATCCAGGGGTTGGATTTTATCCACATTTTCCCGGTCATACAGGTATACGGAGAATTCAGCCAAACTAATCTCACATGCATTAATGTGCTTAATGCATCTGAGGAAAGAGCTAATGAAAAGGTTAAATGTTTAAAGTACCCTGACCCTCACATAGTTACCCACGTGCAGTGCTGACTTTTTCCTGTCATCCCACTTGTTTGCCTGTTTTGCTCCCAGTTTCAGGGTTTCATACGTTACAGAATTCAGAACGCTGATACGATGTTTGTGATTTGTCTTTAAAGAACGTATTCATAGCCGTCTGGATGCGTGTGAATAACATTAGTATTAGCTAATGAGATTTGACTGCTGCTGGCATCAGATCCAGTACAGCTAGCAGGTCCAGCTGGAGCATGGACATGGTCAGTCTGTATCTGCTGGTTCATCCTTGTGTTTGATGAGCTGTGTGTTGTTTCATGCCAGTGGCTGGTGAAGCGAGCCATAGAGACGCGGGAAGAAATGGGAGATTATGTGAGAGCCTACTCCATTTCTCAGTTCCAGAAGTCCCACAGCCTTCCAGAGGTAACAGACATTCAGCATGAAGACCAGGGCGTAGCTTTACTGGACACATCTTTGTATACAAAGGTCATAAAATCACTTAAACATAGAATGTAGTTGTTTATGACCTCGGCTCGGCCTCCTTTTTGTCAGTGCCGTTATCTCCATACCACACACACCGCAACAGGTCTTACTACCGTCTCGTCAACCTTGCCATTCGCTCTTGCCGCTATCCTTCTCCCTCTCTTCTCCACCCTGCTTGCAGTCTCTTCATCTCTCCTGTGTACCTTCCATTTCTTTGGGTGGTTGAGCCCAGGTATTTAAACTCTAACCGGTATTTAAACATCTGCCTGTCTCCTTCTCCTTCACACACATATTCTGTCTCGTTTCTACTCTCCAAGGCAAACTTTCTACTCTTTCTTCCACCTGCTTCCCATTTCTTGGGCTTATTCTCATATTCAACAAACTAAAACTAATAATTGGTAGGTAGGCGTAACACAGAGAAGCCCACCTGGAGTTCCTCTAGTTAATTACATCTTGACGCATGTTCAAGTGTGATTATTTTAACTGGACTGAGTTTATGAAAACAGAAAGAAGTCGTGACATATATGAAATACAAAGCCAGACAGAAAAATAAGGCAATAAAATGATGAGTAATCAAGATAAGAGGGAGGATATGTGAGCTTTTAGTGATGATCAGACCCACTCTAATTCAAAGACATTTTAGTATAATAAACATCACAAGAGGGCAAGAAAGTAACTTGGGACTTGTTGTCTCATTGTAGGAATGGGACTCGGTGTCAGAAGTCTAACACAATATTCAAGTTTTAATGACCGCTGTATCACAACCCTCACAGTCATAGAAATGTGTTTAGTCAAAGTGTTAGTCGGCCACATGTCATTAAACGTCCTGTGTGTAAGAGGTGCTGTTCACTGTACTGTGACAGGATAACGAGTTCCTCCAGAGGAAAGACAAGGCAGTGAGGGCAGTGCTGGACGTGTTGGTGAGTGACTCCACTGATACAAACGATGCTCTAAAATGAAATGTACCTGCTTAATCAGCAAAGTCCAGTCGTAGGTCGGTTGTTTAGATAACTGTCAGGCTTTTTTGAATGAACCTCGTTCTTTTCTAGGAAGTGTACAAACCACAGAGGAAGTACAGGAGGCATAGGAATGCAGAGGAGCTGCTGGATGAGGAGTCCAGGGTCCACTCCACTCTGTTGGAATATGGAAGGTGAGCTTTCACATCTGGGATGTGCATCACTTTCCCTGTTAATCCATGTTTTGCCAAAGTGGCTGTAAGACGTCTGTCTCATTTATTTGTATCTCCGTGTAAATAGAAAGCACTGAGTTATGTAAAATCACACTGTCATTTCTCTTTAGAGCCATTTGTAGATCAACCTTTATTCTTATTTTTACAACAAGGCTGTTGGTGCCCTCGTTTCATTGCTTTTCTCTCTGCTGGGCTTTGTTCATATTTTCTGATGTTTATAGACCAAAACAAGCAGGATAGTAATAATAGGACTAAAATGTACACTGGCTGCTCACTTTATTGGACATATCTGTCAAACTGTTCTATTAAAGTAAACGTCACCCAATTAGGAATCTAATGCATTTAAAGTGGCAGTACTGACTGGATAAACATAACACAGCTTTCACGCCCGTATGGGGCTACATTCCTGAAATGATGACTACAGTTGTTCCTCCTTATTCGTGTAAATTCAGAGCATCTCTCAGGAGAAAGAGAATGTAAATCTAAATTATATCAACAGGCACTGCTGTCACCTCCACACTGAGCTACATTCCTGCTAATTAAAGCATTTTTGCTGACAGATTAGGTGTTTCTTGAGGAAATAAAGTCTTTCACAGCATTCATTGTATCTGCATCATAGATGTGAATAAAACGTTTTCCTGTATGCAGTGCAGGTTTTACCACTGTGGAAACAGCTTGTGTCCAGTATGTTTTCCTGAAGCTTTTGCGGCTCACTGTGTCTTTTTGATTCTTGCATTGGTGATGTCGGTGCATCTTTTTGAGCTTGACTGATGCACCAACACGTCTACAGACGTCTGTTATGCTGCAGTCATTGATGAGTTTTCAGGTGGCCGAATAAGTTAATGATGTTGCTTGGCAACCCAGACACATAATGTTCCACTTTTAAAATGACATAACATGGTGAAAGTTTGAGATGAGCTCAGCGTAGGCTAAAGACTTCTCTGTTCACTTTCACACTTTTTATTTGTAGTTTTCTGTCTCAGTCATGTCAAAGAACATGGATCTACCTGTGTGGTCATTTTGGCTAAGCTGCTCACAGCTGTAAGCACAGAAGCCCGTCAACCTGCTGTTCAAATGTTGTGTTAGAAACCAACAGAAGAAAGGGAGAGAACTAAAATGTCTTATTTTAGAAGGATTGATTGTGATGAGGTTGAAAGTTGGATCACAAATCTGCAGAAGTTGCGTAACGTAAACATATCATTCTTACACCGTTCAGTCTGTAGATTTAAGGTAGCTCTTCACCAAGGTGTAACTAATAATGTGGCCAGTAAATGCATAGGAGTACAGTTCTGTGTGCTGGATCAGTCATTGGGCTGTTCCTTCTCTGGGGACCACAAATTGACCTTCTGTGTTTAATTCCTGTCAGTGTATCAGCTCTTAGTTTATAGGAAATGAGTCAAGAATTGAAAACCTGAGATTTAAACTTACACAATGTTCAGTGTCTCATCTGATATATTGTTGTTGTTGTTTTTTCGTTCATCCATCCCTGTACTAGCCTCTGTACTAGAATGTCAGAGCTCTTGCTGTAAGTACTGTATAACTGTGTGAAGCTGGGGGGGGGGCGCATCTGCTTACAGCACCCTGTGTTGTGGTTCAACATGTTTGTCAGAGAATGCAAACAGTGCACACTTATTTTGGCATGATGGACTGTGGTGCTGCTTCAGTGCACTCCTTATTTTATGTTTTTCAGTTGTTTGAACAGACACTGCAGATCGGGGAACCATCTAGTTTGTCCACCTGATGGATTCATGCGCTTTCTTGTGCTGAAACTTTTTTATCGCATGATGTAAATGAATTTTGGGGGTTTGGGGTAACAAGTATACTTTATTCCAGTCTGAAGTCGCATCTCATACTCGTTGTTTGTTTTGTTTTTTCCAGGCGATATGGATTCAGCAAGCAGAGCAAACAAGACAAGGTAGGCGCTTGAAGGCCTGGGCTGTAGCTGGTTACACTGTGGGTAGAGCTGCAGTGAGGTTTGGCTGCTCTCTGGTCAGCAAGGATTTTGCTCCATTCTTAATCTTTTCTTCTTTTTGCCCCTTTTCAGGTCGATGAGGGGAAGGCTTCACTGGCCGGTGGCTCTCAGCCAGCATCTCATGGCATGGGTGACGTGTCAGAGGAAGATGACCTGCAGGCAGTAGAGGAAGTGAGAACTTTATTTACTGAGTGTTTTATACAGAAAGACAAATTAGGCACACGTGTACAGTAGAGGGCAAAATGATACGCTAAGCCTTTCAGTTTAAGCATTTAATTCAATTTAGTTTTATTTATGTGGCACGAAATCACAACAGTAAGTCACCTCAAGGCACTTTATACTGAAAGAAAAAGACCCAAGCAAGTGCTAGGCAACTCCTGTCCTCGTGCCCTTCGCTGTGGGCTTTGCCATTTTAGAAGTACAACAAAAACACTATAGCTCACTAATGAAAAGGAAAAACTCAAAGTTCTTTAGTGTGAATCAAAGCCAGCGTGTGGATGCGCTCAGGTTATTGTGATCTGTTTCACCAGTCTGTTAAAAAGTCTGGAATAATAAAATAAGACCATATCATGTTCAACAAATAAATGACATTCATGTTTTTCCTAGATGCGAATTAAAACGTTGATGACCAACATGGCTGCCATGGCAACTGAGGAGGTATGTAAATAAAACACTTACGGCACAGAGAAGCAGAACATTTCTGCATCCGGACAACCTCAACATATAAATATATATATAAAGGAGCCAAATAGCAGTGTTGGGCAAGTTACTTTGAAATAGTAATTCAATTATAGTTACTAGTTACTTCTTCAAAAAGTAACTGAGTTAGTAACTCAGTTACAATATTCTAAAAGTAATTAATTACTTGGAAAAGTAACTATTGCGTTACTTTAAAAAAAAACAAAGAACGTTTAACCCTCTGGCGTCCAGAGTATAATTGGCCATTTTTTTACTACTCTTGATTTTCCCTCCACATTTTACCTTTAAAAACTATTTACTTTGCCTTGTTTGGTATCATTCTTTTTAGCGCAACCTCACGTGCCTGAATTTACAGTTATGTTCTCATTTTGTCATACTGTATAACCAGAATTGATCTAAAATCAAACAAAAAACATAAAATCAGAGTAGAAAAAGTTATATTTTTAACTGTAACAACCATAAACATGTTTAATGAATCATATTTCATAACTTCAAATGCAAATATTAATTGTCAATTTTAAAATCCTATGCACAAGTTTTGCAAACAACAAAGTTATTTGCATCCATTTACCTTTTACCCTTTTTTAAAATAACCATTTCAAACTATTTACAGAACAATCAGCTGTTCTTCAATAAGATGCCACACAAATTATTTGTGCCACTCCAAAACATAATTTCTGTCCACTACAAAGGAGAACATCACAGCCTGATACCTGCAGGTCTGACAGCAGCAGGTGTATCACTCCGGTTTCTACCTGGAGACAGCAGTCGCCTCATTGTTCTGACACACAACACAAAACTATACACAACACTACACACTAACTACACAAGACAACACATTAACTACACACTCCAAACACGCTAAACGTCACAAATCTCAAAACTCGCTCTCTCTCTTTTCCTGCTCTCTCTCTCTCTCTCTCTCTCTCGCCATCACAACTTTTTTTTGTTTTGCTCATAAGCAGAGAGTGCTTGCTAGCGCTAACGTGGCGAAACTATTGAGGATAAAACGCCGCGTATATATTGTTTATCATGACTCTGGTTTTACGTGGCCTATCGACACAATTTATAAACTGGTATATATCACCTTGTTGCTTTGTCTTTAAGTGGTCATGTGATTGGCTTACCAGGACTACTTTATTCTTCCTCAGTCAAACAGCAGCACTCATGCGATTGTTTTGCCCCCTGAGCTCCAGGTGTTGTGCTGGACAGTGCTCGTGATTAGCGTCCGCAGGAGCGCGCGCAGCTGCTTAAAGCTGTAGCGTCCAGAAGATGCGGTAAGCTGAACACAGCGCCAACCGTCTGTTTGTTGAAAAATAGTAACGGACCGCGTTTCCTTGTCAGTAACTGTAACGCCGTTGTAACGATAGGAATAGTAATTAGTTAGATTACTCGTTACTGAAAAACGTAACGCCGTTAGTAACGCCGTTACTTGTAACGCCGTTATTCCCATCACTGCCAAATAGTGACTGGTCTGATATTCAGCTGTCACTGAATAATCTCGTTGATTGCATGGAGTTAGTCAAAGTTGGGTTTTGTTGCCTTTCCCCACCGCTGCACTGTGGCAGTGACTGAGCTTGTGTTTTTCAGGGGAAGCTGACAGCAAGTGCAGTGGGTCAGCTCGTCGGGCTGCAGTCTGAAGAGATCAAACAGTTTGCTTCGGAGTACGCTGAGAAGGTAAGCAGCTCTGCATCTGGTCAAAGTTTAGATTGCAGTTACTGTGTTAGTCAAAGAGAAGGTAATCTTATTCCCTCCTAAACACCAGCTGTGTATAGGATCCTGCTGTGTGTTGGCAGCTTTTTAAAGTGTTCATTCAGACTTTCTTCTTAATCAAATGCAGTGGAAAAATCACCAGTTACCATGAATCCAAACCAAAATGTCAGCTAATGGTAGACATCTTCATTTTTCTAAAAGCATTGCTTTGCTGACTGCTGTGTGTTCCTTGTGTCCCTGCAGCAGTTAGAGCTGTCCTCAGAGGAGCATGAGCATTACGGCCCCCTGCAGCAGCACCACAGGGTGGTCGCCTCACTCAACAAACAGATCCAGCAGAAGACTAAAGAGCTGGAGGAGGTGTGTAGGTCACTGTGGTTTAATGAATGTGCTGTCCTCAACTCCAACACTTTATTTTAATTTTTTTACATTATTAATACTGACCTCACATCTGAAGCCAGTCTTGGTAACATTGAAACAAACTTTTGATCCTATGTAGCAAAAGCATGAAGTGATTTAGTTGTGGCAGTCGTAATAGTGTCAGAGCTTACTTTGACTGTTTTTGTGGCCACAGCTGCAAGCCAAGCATGCAGAGGTGAAGACAGGCTGTGATGAGGACAAGAGGAAACTAATGGAGGTGAGCTCGGCTCAAGGTTTACTTCACTGCCAGTATGGACCTGATCCATTGGTTTACATCCAACCATGGTTCAAATGAAAGAACAGCCTCATAATGATAGAAAAACACCTGGGCCTTACCAGATGGTAAAATGATTTAAACACATCTTCAACTGAACAGCAACACCTGATATAGTACACTCTGATTGTTTAACACACACACACACACAGTGTTTCAGAAAATGAGCTGGGACACACAATCACCTTTGGATTTAAGAAGTGACCTATTTTGTTGTCACCACAGGACAGGAAATCAGAAATGTCAGAGGTCAAGTTTTCTGAAAATCTTGCAAATGTGATAACTTGAGAACAAGGCAACGTAGGATTTTGAAATTGATACCACTGGTGTATGGGTGTACTGGGTACCAGCTGCTGCTGCCAGTATTTTGGGAGATTGTCTGTCCTCGGGGTGACTTTGCTGGGGCTGGGTCCACTTCTGGGAAGATCATTATTGTTATTATCATTATTATTATTATTATTATTATCATTATTATTTTTAAATAATAACTCTCTAACACTTCCCAGACTGAGGGGCAGCATTTTCACTTTTTTAAGACCATTGGTCTGCATTTGATTAGCAGCACCTGGCTACTGGTACCACTGCCTGGGCCCCACTGCCTGGGCCCCACGTTTGCCTGACATCTTTGGTCCGTCTGGTTGTGCCTCAGACTGACCAGGAGCTTAGTGATGCCCTGGACCAGATCTGGGAGGAGACTCCCTAGGATGCCATCAATCCTCTCATCCTCTCATCATCAGGATGTTCCATCTTTTTCACATGAATGTACATGTGCAGTTGTTCACACTGAAATAGAAACTGTTTGGCAAAGAACTCAGCTAAAAAGTTCAGTGAAATGTCCAGTGTAATAGGGTTTAGTGAGCTATCAGCCATTCAGATGCTTTGATCAGTAGCTTTTAATTTGCAGGCTACAAAGGTCTCAGAGACTTTGGGGAAAGAGTTGGTGTCTTTGGAAGAAGTGGAGGAGCAGGCTGACAGGAGGTGAGTCAACAGAAACGGTCCTTCTGTTATCTGCTAACGTTTTATTCTCAAGAACTGCAAAGTTAAAATATTCACACAGATGTGCAGTGAAATGGATTCTAATCTAAATCTTGAATATACACTTTTTTTAAACAATACATCAACCAGTTCTCCACCTAGTATATATTCTTGTTAGAATCAAACTGAATGTACTGGTAGTTACACAGCACCTTTGTAATGTGGACACTGTCTGGTCCACATTAGAATAAAAATTAAAGGTAAAATGTGCTGTCACAAATAGATGGCCACCTACTGATGATACTTGTTGCCATGGTATACCATTTTATGTTGTAACTTTATTGCAGTCTATTTGATTTGATAACAACATTTTTGGGTTAGTTTGTAAGTGATTTATTGCCAGCAACAAATGTATTGTTAGCTGCTAATTATGGATTAAATTTTTCTACCAAGAAAGAGCGTTCAATACATATTATCTTTAGAAGACTGCATTTCCCAGAATCCCTTTCATTAGCGATGGCAGGTCCTCATGTTTGGCTGGGAAAGAAAAGTTCTGCAGGAAGCCAGTATATATGCTGCTCTGATGTTGGTCAGTTTTTGTTGTACAGTCGTTTCTGTAACTGATGTCCGATGCATTTTCTTGGCTAAGTGGATTTGCCACATTTTGTATTACATAGTGTGTGATTGCTGTACCAAAATGGGCTTGACCCTTTAATCTGCAGAGTTGGTTTGAATGAATAAATAAACACTTTAATAACACTATTTGTAAAACATGTATTATGTAGATGGCTTAACAGCAGTTTTACTAATATTGTATGGATTGCACCATTTCAAAATGCAGTAAATTGCCTGCTGAGAACCACCTGTATTTTATTTTTTGGACTCTCCTTCCACACTTTGCTCTCCGATAAATCACTGCAGTCATTTTAAGGCCAAACTGCCCAAACTTTAAGTTCAGATGAAGGATTTTTGCTTTTCTCATTTTAGTGCCACGCTTCATTTGCATTGAAACTATCATCGAGGTTCTAAGATCAACTAACGATCAAAGAACCTTCAACGAATAAGCCATCAGTTCAGCCAAATGTGAACAAACAAGTAAAAGATGAATCACCTCTATCAAAAATGATGTTTAATATCGTGTATCAGTATAGCTGCACATATGCTATGATATATGAAGACGTCTCCTCAGTGTTGAAAGTCCCATGGAAACGACAGCAGTCACATCTTGTGGTTCTTTAAAATCAAATGACTGGCTGCCTGTTCAGCTGCAGCAGTGCAGCAGCAAATGTAGCCAGTGATTCCTTACCAGACACTGGGCTTTGCCTTCTGTGCATTTATGAAGCAGCTGTGAGTAATAATAGGTTTATTTCCTGTTAATAGACCTGCTCATTTGTGTGGAGGGGAGCTCTTGTGGCAGCTAATTGTACTTTTGCATTCCATGTGGTGGGAAGCATCCATGTGCTTCTCAGTCTCAGGGTTGTTCTCGTGTTGCCTGATGAGTCTGTTTGAATGTGTTATTAACTGATTTACATTTACCAGTTCCTACCATGTCCTCCATTAAGTAAGACTAAGTTTTCTGGGAAGCTCGATGGTGCTTGACTAGCACATGCTGCTGTCTTCTCTGTTAGCACGCACGCACGCACGCACGCACGCACACACACACACACACACACACACACACACACACACACACACACACACACACCCACACCATGTCCAGGTCTTTATGTACTCCCTGCTGCTCCGTTTGTATGAAGAATAAAATATTGCTTCTCCAGACTCTGATTCTCTAATCAGAATTAAGTCCATATTGTTTCTGCCTCAACCAGCTTATATTTAATGCTAGAGTTTGAATCTACTGTGGAAGAGTTTTAATGATAATTGTACTAAAACACACTGGCAGTGACAAAATGTGTCTCCTTTCATCAGTCGGTGACATTCTGATCAGTTTCTTTGTTGAACAGGCTGCTGGATAAGCTGAGGGCTCTGGTGACGATGAATGAGAACCTGAAGCAGCAGGAGCAGGAGTTCCGCACACACTGCAGAGTGAGCACATCAATGCACTCGCTGTCTCTGTGTGTCCTGCTGATGGTCACTAGCAGTATTTTTTCCTCTTAATGCCTGTGCTCTGTGTGCAGGAAGAGATGGCTCGTCTGCAGAGGAGCATTCAGGAGCTAAAGTCTGCATCAGGACAGGATACAGAGGAAGAGAAGGTACATGCCATACTCTGGCTGCTGTCTCTTACAGTATAAAATCATTGTTGCTTTTCATAGATTGTGAGTAGGTAAAAGTGAACTTTCCATTCAGATAATCTTGATTTACAGCACTTTCTCTTTCCTTAGGAGAGGGACCAACTGATCGACAGACAGTACAACACAGGGAGAGAGAAACTACAGAAGATCCGCCTGCTCATGGTAACTACTTCTTAAACCACAGTAACGATGGTAAAGATGTCCTGAAAAGTGCAAACACGTGCTCGGGTCTCTCGTGCCCCAGTCCTGGGTTTCGGCACCACTGTAAACGATGCGTGACAGACCCGACCACGTGTTTGCAATTTTCAGCACACTTCTTTATTGCCGCTGTCGACTAAGACACACGGCTGCAGCTTTGCAGCGGATGCAGCCGTTGTGCATATTATTAAAGTGACTGCCACGAATTTCTTTGTTCCCCCGTAAAGTGATTCCGATGTTAAACATTAGTTCCATTAGACTTTTCTGCCAGGTACGCCCCACACTTTGAGAACCACTGATTTAAACTAACATGAACTTCCTGCTAAAGAGTAAATCAGTTTGTTAACCAGTTATTAAAACATGTACTAACAGGGACTTCACTTTTTGTCTTTGGCACATTTCTATATCGTTCTTTCTTTGTGATTCATGTTTGCTGATTTTTGGTTTGTGTTTTGTTGGTTTGGGAGGCGACACAGTTTGGGGTTCGGGGGGATAACCGGAGGAGAAAAGCTGATTAAAATCTCTCACATTACAAAACTCGCTATTGCTCTCGCTCTCTTTCGTCGCTGTCACTCCCAAAACAAATACCATGTGTTGCCATATCATATTTTGATTGGTTGACAGTGGTGCATTTTTCGCCCAATAGGAAAGGGGGTGTTGTATTTTTGTTTTGTTTTTTTTTTCTTTTTGCCCACAAGCAGACAGCGGTTGGGAGCGCTGTCTGTCGAAAATCCCAGTTTTACGGTTTCCTCCTGCACGAAACATGACGACAGTATTCATGAAAAAATAGTCCACACTTTCAACACAGACTGAAACGGAGACTCAGCGTGGCTGCGTCTTGGTGCTACATCATCTTCGTTCATGTGGTTTGAACGCGCCAGCATGTCCGTCCACTCCAGAGGGTTAATAACATTGGCCAGATCTTATATATCCAAAGTGGAATGGATTCCTCCTAACAAGACCAGGTTTTCCCCAGAGAGTTTCCCAATTATCTATAAAACTCAAATCATCTTTTTATAAGTTACACACTGATTTAATATGAATTTTAGTGACCTCTGGGTGTCATTATTTCTGATATAAATGATAATTTTAAGGAATTTACGTTTACTGTTAGCCAACAGTTTTAGGTTTCTCTCAATGTCACCTGCTCTGGGCCCTTGAAGACGATTCCCCGTGGCTGCTGGTGTCTCAGCTTCACGTCTCAAAACAGAATCACCAATAACCACAGTTTGTTCCTCAGTGGATTTGATGGAATGATTAGAGGCATGGACAGGTTGGTGGCGTACTGGGGTGTGAATATAATTAGTCCGTGACTGGGCAGAGTGTGCGCTTTGGATAAAGTATGTGAAGATGACACGATGAAATAAGACATGTTTCTAATTAAATTGGCTACACAGAAAAGCTACATAAACACCACTGTGCATTGTAACCGAAACAGGAAATGATGCTGCATTTCAGAGAGAGCCAACACCAAGTGAAAGCATCACCCACAGGCTGTTTTACATTTCTATAATGTACGTTTTTGAAAATATTAAAGAAAGATGCTATTAAAACAATGTGAAATTCAATAGTTTTAATTATATAGTGCCAAATGACACTATATATTGTAACCCTACAGTAATAATGAGTATATCCTAACAATCAAATGACCCTTTTTGAGCAAGCACTTGGGTAGCTACCTATACAAGTACCTGAGTCAAACCTGTCTTTGTGATACTCTGCAGTTGAGTAAAAACTGGTCCTCTATTTTGCCCCTCTGGTGTTTCTGGGCCCCACGTATCTATTGCCCATTCATCTTAGCCACTGTAACACCTGACAGGAGCTTCCATGTTGTGCTGAAACCACGGGAATGGACAGCTTGCTGTACTTCTCTTCCACACCTTTGTGCAGCTCCAATAGTTGACTAATTTCCGTCTGTGCTACCTTGATCTTGGCCTCTAATCTCTTTCTCCGTGGAGGGTACTGCTCCTTGTGGCTGTTCATCTTGGAGCCAATCATCTCAATGATCACTGCTGCCATGGTGTCTGGTTTGTTTCAGTGATTGTCGCAGTAAGGATTGTCCCTAATCCTTCATTCACATCTTCTGGTAGACCTCCAGAGGGTATTTCATGTAGTCTTGGTATTTGGCTATGGAGGGTCCAGGTTTGCAGCTTCGTCATGATCCTCTCTTTCAGGTCAGCTTCTCTTCTACTCAATGTCTCCAATGCACTACTTGTTCTTAGTGCTTGGTACCTAATCTCAGAGGGTGGGGATGATGATATCTCCCCCTTCACCTGACGTACTGGCTCCCACTTGCAGCAGGATTTGTGTTGGACCTCATCTCTAGTTGTGATGGCAGTTGCTTATTCCAGATGTTGGAACCCTGACCTAGTAGTAGTTTGCTGTTAGTGTTGATTTTGGGTGTCAGAAAATCCATAGGTGCCACATGCTCTTCATGTAACCCCTTCCACAAGGATTACTTGCATAGTGATATTCCAACAGCTCCCTATTCTCATCCCTTGTGCCTTCTTGCTCCGTTAGCCTACTTCTCAATACTGGTTCCTCAATAACTGACACAGACCTTGTTAATCTGGGCAACAGCTGAGTCTGTACAGCTTCACTTATATATTTTTCACACAAACTCAAAGGTAGGCTTGGATAGCATGGGGGGCCTAGCCTGTGTGGACCCTTACATGATACATACCCTGGTCTGTATTCAAATCCATAATATGATGTGGGCCCAGCCTTTGCAGCTGTGAAAGCTTCAGTTCTTCTGGGAAGGGTTGACTATTCTGGGAATTTTTGATGATCCTTTAGAAGTGCATTTCTGAGTCATTTCAGACACTGATGTTGATGATGATGATGATGATGAGAAGGCCTGGCTAATTCATCCCGAAGGTGTTCTGACAGGTTGTGGTCAGGACTCTCTGCAGGCCAGTCAAGTTCTTACTCACCAAACTCGCTCATTCACGTCTTTATAAACCTTGCTTTGTGCGCTGGTGTGCAGTCATATTAGAGCAGGAAGGGGGATTCTCCCAAATGTTTCCCACAAAGTTGGGAGAATGAAATTATCCAAAAAGTCTTGGTATGCTCAGTCATTAGGAACTCCTTTCACTGGACCTCGATTCTCCATTCGAGCAAACTTTACACTTGGCAACCCCCAAACCTAGACACAAGAACTTCATGGAATGGGTTTCCATGGCCGAGCAGCTACATCCGAGGCTTTGCATTGCACTTGGTGATGTTAGGCTTGGATGCAGCTGCTCGACTATGAAAACCCATTCTGTGAAGCTCTTGACTTTTACATGGCCTACCACTTCCTGGCTGTGTTGCTGTCCTTCCCAATGGCTTGCACTTTGTTATAATACCAACAATAGTTGAGCGTGGAATATTTAGTAGTAAGGAAACATCACGACTGGACATTTTGCACAGGTGGCATCCTATCACGGTCCTACGCTGGAATTCATTAAACTCCTGAGAACAACTCATTCTTTGACAAATGTTTTTAGAAGCAGGGGAGACTTCAAGTTACAGATGGACAAACTGGTGATCACTAACCAACTGCATTTAGTGGTGGACAAAAAGTCTTGTTTAGTGATAGATGTAGCTATCCCAAGTGATAGCCCCATCAGGGACATATTCACTCATTCATATACGTATATATCGCTTCACTCTTCACAGGCTCGGAGGAACCGAGAGATTGCCATCTTGCAGAGGAAGATTGATGAGGTGCCAAGCCGAGCTGAGCTCACACAGTATCAGAAGAGATTCATTGAACTCTACAGTCAAGGTAATTTCCTCCTCTCCATCTGCTTTGACCAGTGCTGTTGCTGTGTGCAGGCCGTAAATGAATCCCATAAAAATCAGGAGTTATAAATAAATGCTTGTTCTTTTTGTGCCTTTCAGTTTCTGCTACTCACAAAGAGACTAAGCAGTTCTTCACTCTGTATAATACGTTGGATGATAAGAAAGTCTATCTTGAGAAGGAGGTAAGTAACCACAGCAGACCCCTGTCAGCAGGGTGAGAAATGATTGCCAGTAAAATTTCTGATAGCATTTGGCTTTGAATTATGATTTGTTTCACTTGAGTTATGTGACTGATTAAGCACCTTGGTAAGTGTCACCAATAGACTTGTACTTAACACTATTCATAAGAAAATTTTAATTTCTGTAGGTGAACCTCTTGAATTCTATTCATGACAACTTCCAACAGTAAGTATAATCCTGCTCATTTGTCACGTCTAACACTGATGATGTTCCAGTGAATAGTTTTCTGTCAGTGCGTTTCTTAGCTCATTGCAGTGAAATAGTGCTAACGTCCTCTACTCTTGTTCAGAGCCATGTCGTCTTCAGCTGCCAAAGAGCAGTTCCTCAAACAGATGGAGCAGATAGTGGAGGGAATCAAACAGAATCGCATCAAGGTACAAGTCTTTCTGTAAAAGGGGAATTCTGCTGCTCTTCTCTTTATAAACATGCGTTATAGGGATGGAACCTAATTACAGATTTAGTGGTCAGTATCCATCCATCCATCTTCATCCGCCGTCAGTGTCAGTAACACACATTTGTTCAGATTTATAAAATTTAAAAAATGTCAGCCTGTTTTTGATGATGATGATGATGATGATGAGATCATGAGCTCAGGGTATAGACCTGCACCGGATGTCACAGCCTACTGATGCAACGTTTGTCCTGTTTCGAGACAGACAGTACTGGTATGGCATGTGTTTCTCTGCTTTTTCAGATGGAGAAGAAGAAGCAGGAGAACAAGATGAGGCGAGATCAGCTGAATGATGAGTACCTAGAGCTCCTTGACAAGCAGAGGCTGTATTTCAAAACTGTCAAGGACTTTAAAGAGGTGAGAAAAGCATATGCTTAAGTGCTGCTTGCTATTTCTGAGAGGGCTTTTAAAGTTGGAGCGTACCATCATAATGAAAGATGAATGCTATTCAGTTATTCAGTGAGCTGTATTGAGCTATTCTTACAGATAAAGATCGGTTTCACAAAACATTGTAACACCTAATCGTGTTGGAAGATACAAACTGTAGCCTTCAGAAAAAATCACAAGTATCACAACCAACGACTGCTGTGTTAGACGGTGTTAGTTATAAATGGATGTGCCTACAAAAGTGAAGTTAGTGTTTGTTGACAAATGTTTCATGGTTTGGTGTTTTATTGAAAAATGACCTCATATTGATGTGATGTGAGAAACTTATGTCTGAGTTTCTCACAATCAGAAAGTTATTCACTCAATCATCTTCTCTCAAATTAACCCACTCATTATTTTAATCACACTCCTGAGCTTGTCCTGATTTAAGGCATACAAGCATTTAAAATAAGTCCCTGAAAATCCTCTTTTCCCTTCCCAGCTGAAAGAGAGAACCTCTCCAACGTCTAAAATTCAATTCAATTCAATTTTATTTATATTGCGCCAAATCACAACAAAAGTTGCCTCAAGGCGCTTCATAGGTACAGAGAAAAACCCAACAATCATATGATTATAATCCTATAATCCTTACCCTGTCTCTAAGGGAGAGGCCAGCCAACTTTCAGAGAAAGCTCATTTACACCACTTGTATCCATGATCCTGTTCTTTCAGTCACTACCCAAAGCACAGGGTGAGGGTGGGGACATGAATGGAGAGTTTGGCTTTTTGGCTCAGTTCTCTCTTCACCATGACAGACAGGTTACCGCTTATTGGCTGCAGTGACCTGTCTGTTGATCTCCCGCTCCCTTCTCCCCTCACTTGTGAACAAGACCCCTAGATACTTCCTGTTCCCGTCCCTGACCCAGAATGGGCACTCCACCCCTCCACAGAGCATTTCCTTGGTAAATCCTGCACTTGATAGTGACTCATCCTATTGGGTTGAAGTTGGCCTGTAGTGATGTTCGCCACATCCCCATGGAGGCTCTTAGGGTGCTGTTGATCGTTTGTAGTTCTAGGGACTCAAGGATCCATGTGTGGGGCATTGAGTCATAGGCTTAGCCCACGGGTAGGTCTGGTCTTGCACTGTTCAGTGACTGCTCTGTCCACCAGTAGTTGATGTTTCGCCCCTCTGGTGGTGGTCCTGCTAATTCCTTTCTGTGGCCCCACTCATGTATCGAGCCATAGGCCTGTTCACCTTAGCCACTGTGATGCCTGACGGGAGCTTCAATGTGGTAGTGAGAAAACATATTTGGTAGTTGGATGGGACCGGTCTCCTCTGGGGATCCATGGGACTCGGGACTGTCCGGTCTTCGTTCTTGGTGTGTCTCATCCATTAGCAGCTGGTTCATTTGTGGTGCCAGACAGCAGGCATGAATCATGTCAGGGTATACCTCAGATGGTTTAGTAGAGTAGAGCTGCTTTATTCTCCTGCCTTCTGTCTTTCTGGTTGGTGAGTTTCTGCACTTAAACCAGCGCCATCCTCAGCCTTCTCTTTAGTTTAAACCAGGAAAGACTAAAAAAGCAGTCAGATAGTTCAAGAAAACAGAAAAAATATTCACTGCAAATTATATAAATCAATAACAAGACAATGTGAAACAAATGTGCATACCACCATTTAGAAAACAGTGTGCCATAATATATTAAAACAAATTAACCAAATAAATCACACGAATTGTTTGTTTTATAGTTTGCAGTCAATAAAGCAACACTTTTGTTTCAGCAAACACAGGTAGATATGAAAAGAATGGGAGTGTAAATCTTACCTGTAGAATTTTATTTCAAACATGCAAATATACAGGGAGTGCAGAATTATTAGGCAAATGAGTATTTTGTCCACATCATCCTCTTCATGCATGTTGTCTTACTCCAAGCTGTATAGGCTCGAAAGCCTACTACCAATTAAGCATATTAGGTGATGTGCATCTCTGTAATGAGAAGGGGTGTGGTCTAATGACATCAACACCCTATATCAGGTGTGCATAATTATTAGGCAACTTCCTTTCCTTTGGCAAAATGGGTCAAAAGAAGGACTTGACAGGCTCAGAAAAGTCAAAAATAGTGAGATATCTTGCAGAGGGATGCAGCAGTCTTAAAATTGCAAAGCTTCTGAAGCGTGATCATCGAACAATCAAGCGTTTCATTCAAAATAGTCAACAGGGTCGCAAGAAGCGTGTGGAAAAACCAAGGCGCAAAATAACTGCCCATGAACTGAGAAAAGTCAAGCGTGCAGCTGCCAAGATGCCACTTGCCACCAGTTTGGCCATATTTCAGAGCTGCAACATCACTGGAGTGCCCAAAAGCACAAGGTGTGCAATACTCAGAGACATGGCCAAGGTAAGAAAGGCTGAAAGACGACCACCACTGAACAAGACACACAAGCTGAAACGTCAAGACTGGGCCAAGAAATATCTCAAGACTGATTTTTCTAAGGTTTTATGGACTGATGAAATGAGAGTGAGTCTTGATGGGCCAGATGGATGGGCCCGTGGCTGGATTGGTAAAGGGCAGAGAGCTCCAGTCCCACTCAGACGCCAGCAAGGTGGAGGTGGAGTACTGGTTTGGGCTGGTATCATCAAAGATGAGCTTGTGGGGCCTTTTCGGGTTGAGGATGGAGTCAAGCTCAACTCCCAGTCCTGCTGCCAGTTTCTGGAAGACACCTTCTTCAAGCAGTGGTACAGGAAGAAGTCTGCATCCTTCAAGAAAAACATGATTTTCATGCAGGACAATGCTCCATCACACGCGTCCAAGTACTCCACAGCGTGGCTGGCAAGAAAGGGTATAAAAGAAGAAAAACTAATGACATGGCCTCCTTGTTCACCTGATCTGAACCCCATTGAGAACCTGTGGTCCATCATCAAATGTGAGATTTACAAGGAGGGAAAACAGTACACCTCTCTGAACAGTGTCTGGGAGGCTGTGGTTGCTGCTGCACGCAATGTTGATGGTGAACAGATCAAAACACTGACAGGATCCATGGATGGCAGGCTTTTGAGTGTCCTTGCAAAGAAAGGTGGCTATATTGGTCGCTGATTTGTTTTGGTTTTGTTTTTGAATGTCAGAAATGTATATTTGTGAATGTGGAGATGTTATATTGGTTTCACTGGGAAAAATAAATAATTGAAATGGGTATATATTTGTTTTTTGTTAAGTTGCCTAATAATTATGCACAGTAATAGTCACCTGCACACACAGATATCCCCCTAAAATAGCTAAAACTAAAAACTACTTCCAAAAACATTCAGCTTTGATATTAATGAGTTTTTTGGGTTCATTGAGAACATGGTTGTTGTTCAATAATAAAACTATTCCTCAAAAATACAACTTGCCTAATAATTCTGCACTCCCTGTAACTGAAATACCAAGAGAAAAGAAGAAAAGAACAAAACTTAAAAAACATCAAGTTTTCATGTAAATCTCTATGTCGACACAATGTGTGTGCTCAAAAAGCAGTAGGCTGAAGTTTTAATATGACTGTAAAACATAGATAATGTCACCAGATTATATCAGCTGTGTGGTTGTGGACACAACCATCACGACTTGTTTATGCCTCCCAGTGTTTGCATTGGGTGGCTGCGTTTGGAGCTTTCCAAACACAGAGTTGAAGAGTGCCATCTAGTGGACAAACTGTGCAGTGCCAACAAATAACATTGTTAAAAGGTGTTTCTCCCATGTTTAGGTGTGTGTTGTTGTTGTTGTTTTTTAATATATATATGTATATATCTTTGTTTTTTCCTGTGTATTTCCCTTAATAACAGTCGATACCTATAGATCACAGCTAACATTACATAGCTAACACCAGCCAATAATATCAACCCACTGATTGGCCTGACTCTAATGAAAAATGTTTAAATCCAAAAGATTTGCAGATTTGATTTGAGCTGTTGTTTTGATTACCATAAAGAGTCGGCTCAGAATTGAAAAGAGTTTGCAGTAAGTCACAGGTCAGGATTGAGTGGATTGAAATTAGGCTTTCTACTGAAAAATGATCATTACTTCCTAGTTTCTACTACAGGTCTGCCTTAAATAAAGGCTTTTTACTTTCTGCTGTTGAGGTCTATAAAGGCCACAATCTGTATTTCAGGAAATCTATAAAAATTTTCACCAATGACCCTGTAAATGTAATGATGATGTAACAATAATAACTTTTTTCCTTTTTTTTTTTCACTAGGAGTGTCGGAAGAACGAGATGCTACTGTCTAAACTGAGAGCTAAAGGAGCCTCTTAGCTCTGACCATACTGTTAGTGTGTTTCATTCAAAGTAATAAATATGATGCAAACCACTTACAGATCTAATTACTTGGATGACTTTCATATAAAATCCTGGACATGAAACGTGTTCTTCACATGTGCCACATGCAGCAGACTGGACAACATAAATGCAAATCATTGTTTTAATCACGTTCTGGAACATCATAGTGATCACTAATTAAGACCACGATCAGCCAGTTCTACCTAAAGTTTTACATTTCATGGTGACCTTAACAATAACAAACTTAACCAGAGCTCCACAACAGTCTTGCAAATCATGACACTGTGTTTAATAATAATGGGCAAGTCTTACTAACCCCCCACACTGCACTGACTGTGAAGTATACGTATGTCTTTATGTTGATCATGAAGTCAGGCTGCAACAGTGAAGAGAATCCCAGACCTTGTAATAATGATGTTCTTGTTTTGGAGAGTTTCCTGGTGTATTTACATGCCTCTGAAGATTGTCTTCCATGTACCATCCAGTCACCATGGATGCAGTGTTTAATGAATAAAGAATTGCTTATACAAACAGCTGAAATGACTGTGGTCTGTCTCATCTCAGATAGGATCTAACTAGTGCTGGGTATCGGTTTCTATAACTGATTCGATTCCAATTCACAAGGTCCCGATTCGATTCAGTTTTGCCTCAGACAGAAATATTATAATTCTGATCAGTTATCATTACTGACACTGTGAGACTTCATCAGAGAAGCAACACAGCAGATGCCTTTGTGTCAAAGTAACTGAGGAGAAAACACAGAAAAACATGAAGGAGATTTTGCTGGCCTGGCTTTTTATAGCAGATAACCTTAAAAATATTCTGCAGTAGAACAAAAACTGAAGAAAACCATGAATCAACATCTGAACATTTCCTGATGCTGCTGAAGTGAAGCAGAGCAAAGTTACAGAGGTTTGATTACAGACACAGCTGAGCGTTTAGCATAATTTTAAAAAGCTTACATTTCTATGGTATTGAAGAGCAGAGATGAGGCTTTCTATCCATCCAACCTCACCTCTGGCGCCGGTGCCCACCTCTCAAATTGAGATGCATGTAGACATCGAGGATTCTCAGGAGCCGCCTGCTGCTGCTCTCTGGCAGGAAGCACCATGCCCCTCCTGTGTTTTAAATGCACTTTAGAACAGCACACAGCAACACAACATATGAGCGGGCGGAGTGAGGTATGCGGACTTTACACCCCTGTACACCATCGGGGTGGGGGGCTGGGAGGAGTTGGCTGTCCGATTAGGGTCTGGGACGCTGGGCCTCCCTGCGGCTGCCAGGCCGGGGGCGGCCTGCTTCCCTCCACCCCTGGGAAAAGGGTAACATTTCCTGGGTCTGGGGGCTGATTGCCCCCCTGGGGGCGGTGATACCTGGACCTGGGAGTATAGAGTATGTTTGGGGAGTGCATGTCGTGTAAACCCTTTGAGTGTTTACAATATAACACACTTTAAGGCAGCTGTTGTTGTGATTTGGCACTATGTAAATAAAGTTTCATTGAATTCCACAGTTGACAAAGAGGTGTATGTGCTTTATTTACTCTCCAGCTGCTTCCCACTTATTCAGAGAGGTCTGTTTGCAGGAATCAGTGTCCAGGTGATCAACAGCCTTCTTCCTCCCAAACTTGTCTCTATGCTTCGAATACACTCTGTAACCCAACCCACAGAGCAGGAGATACGGCGTCACCTGATCTTCATGCTGTGTGGGAACATTTACCTGCTCAGGTGTCAGTTGTGTCAGAGCGGAGGCACAGCAGGAGGGCAGCCATTAGGACAAAGAAATAAGAGGAAAAAGGAAAAAAACAGTGACCATAATGAAGAGATATTAGGGAGTTTGAGGTATATGGTCTTAGTCAAAGTGTAGCTGAGTGTGGACAATGGCATGATGACTGAAGACTGTGAGAAGATCAGTACGTTGGACATAATTTCAAATTTACGAATCCACTACATACAGCTTTGTCTTTAGGACTTTTATATCTACTCTATCAATAACATCTCCAGTTACCTCTCTGTAGCGCTGTCTCTTTATTCCCACAGGTCCTGCTGCTAGTGCTGACAACACATCATCCACCTCAACAGTAAGTGGACAAAAGAGAGTACATGAGAAAAACCAGGGGTTATGTTAACATCCATGTCTTAGACATGAATTACTGTAATGTTACAAAGAATTGGCTACAGAGTGACTAACAAAGCTACTGTGTTTTAATCTAAAGCTTGTAAATGTAAAATAATAAACTATGATCATATACAGTTCACTTGTAAGACACAGCTGTTCAGGCTTGCCTTTATTTCGTTTTAACTATTTACACCATTTTATTTGCTGTCTTATTCTGTATTTTAAAGCACTTTGTGATTTGTGTTATAAGCAGGGCTATAAATAAACTTTACATTATTTTAAGCCATTTGAACATATTTTCACTAAAAAATTTTCTGACAGTTTGTTATTGATCCAAATGGTGAATTATAAATATGTTTAATGATATAAATGAAATTTTAAATTCATATATTCAAAATCTCATTTATCTACATTTACAAGCCAACAATGAAGAGAAACATGTTTTTAGATTTTTTGCAAATTAAGAAAAATGAAGAAATCTATCATTTTCAGACGATTCATTTCAAAACAATTCAATGTTACTTATATAAACAGCCTAGAATAATACAGAGAAAACCTCAACAATTAAACAACCGCTATGAGCAAGCACTTGGTGACAGTGGGAAGGAAAAGCCTCCTGCAGAGGCTCAGGGAGGGGCAGCCGTCTGCCACCACTAGTTGGGGGTGAGTGGAGAGACGGGACAGAAAACAGAAATTAAGAAGAGAGACAAAAATTAGTAATTACTAATGAATCAATGCAGAGCGTTGTGTGAGCTCATAGTGAGTAAGAAAGGTGACCGAGTGCATCAGGGGAAGCCACCCGGAGGTTGCATGTCCATTTGCATATTGCAGCGTAACAAAGGAAGGTTTATGCTATGTGCTATAAACCAAGCTTTGATTGCTGCCAAAAGCTGAGTAACAAGTGCCTTTTTCAGGAAGGTGAGCAAACACCTCTTTGTTAGTCAGGCTTTTAAAGTAATGAGGGAGATATTTCATTCAGGGCTCTTTGCCAGAGATTTTTGTGAAACTTGTTGTAAATCTTGTAAAGCTCTAACTTTTATGACCAGACTGTCAGTCTTTTCCTTCTCTTAAGAGATCCATGTGCCTGGGCCAGCCAATCTGAAAATAACAAGTGAGGATAATAAGGGGAAAAGTCTAAATAAATTTAATCCAAAGAATTGTTTTGGTTACAATCAAACCCCAATCAACTCAGGATAAAGAGTGTTTGACAGATTAATACATTCACCACAACCTGCTCCCTACATCACTGTTGTTGTCCTCCATGTTGGCTCATCTAATCTCAGCCAATAGAATTTCATCTGTTAATCAGAGGTCTGTTCAAGTAAATTGTCTTGATGCGTGCTCAATCATCCAGGTAAGGAAATCCCAAACGGTTGATTCTGTTCATCTGGAAGTTTTCAGTGGGAGAAACGTTTCGTTGTAATCAGCTGACTTCTTCAGTCTCAGCTGACTGCAGGTTTCCAACCTTATAAACAAAACATTTGCACAATGACTGGAACGAGCACCACAGACAACAATGGGCTGGGAGGTCAGTTTCATGATCAGTATTATGCAAATTTCCATCACTGTTGATCAACAACCACTGATCAATGGCCATGAGTCCCATTCACAGAGAGTTGGGGAATGGCTGCAATCACAGCGTTGTAAGATGGCGAAAGATGTACCCTTAGGCCCCCTCCTCGATTCAGAGATGGTCTTTCCCTTTTCACGTAAATGGCCTCCTTGACTCCGCCCTCAAACCAGCGTTCCTCCCTGTCCAGGATGTGTACATCCTCATCATTGAAAGAGTGTCCACTGGCCTGTAGGTGTTAATAGACTGCAGAGTCCTGGCCTGATGAGGTAGCTCTTCTGTGTTGTGCCATCCGCTTCGCTAGAGGTTGTTTGGTTTCCCCGATGTATAAATCCTGGCAATCCTCCTGGCACTTAACAGCGTACACTATGTTACTCTGTTTGTGTCGGGGGACCCGATCCTTGGGGTGGACCAGTTTTTGGCGCAGCGTATTTTGGGGTTTAAAAGCCACAGAGACCCGGTGTTTAGAAAAAGTGCGTCTCAACTGTTCCGATACTCCTGACACATATGGGATCACTACAGGTTTTCGCCTGGGCAGCGGTTGTCCTTCTCTCCTGGATCGGCTGGAGCTTTCTTTAGGTGCCTTCCCAGCTTTGACAAAAGTCCAGCTGGGATAACCACATTTACTCAGGGCCTTCTTGATGTGCTGTTCTTCTGCCTCCCTGGCCGCTGTGTCAGTGGGGATGGTGTTCGCTCTGTGTTGTAGCGTCCTGATGACACCCAGTTTGTGCTCCAGTGGATGATGAGAGTCAAACCTTAGATACTGATCCGTATGCGTAGGTTTACGGTACATGTCAGCTTTTAGATGTCCCCCATTACTGATGGAAATCTCACAGTCTAAGAAGGCCAACCTGCCTTTTCATTTCCTCCCTGGTGAATTTGATGTGTCGGTCCACCGAGTTAATGTGATCCGTGAATTGTGGTACGTCCTGAGCTTTGACTGTCACCCAGGTGTCATCCACATATCTGAACCAATGACTTGGTGGTGTTCCAGGGTAGGATAGCAACGCCCTCTTTTCCACTTCTTCCATGTACAAATTGGCCACGATGGGTGAAACTGGGGAGCCCATGGCACACCCATGTTTCTGCCTGTAGAACTGACCCTTGTATGTGAAGTAGGTGGAATGAAGACACAGTTCAAACACACTTGGTGGATGCTGAGGATAATAAGAATAATAATGTTGTTGTCATTACTAAGTGATGTGAGAGCCTTCCTCTCCTCAGTGCTGATGTTGAGTGACGAAATGTTTCTCCCACTGGAAACACTGCATCTAGATGATATTTGTTAATCCACTGTTTAAAACAGCTATAGTGTCAGCACACCTGTGGGCCCGAGCAGTCAGGTCCATGACTTATAGTTAAATTATGAAAACAATTCAACTATTTAATCTTCAGGCCCAGATGTTGCTGCTAACCCAAGCTAGTTCTGGTTTACAGCAAATTTGGACATTTCAGTTTGACAGTCACAACTAACACAAACATTTTTCTGGCGAGTCTTGTGTTGGCTGTAAATGTCATATAAATGTAAACATTGTTAGAGCTGTATTGTATCTGAATCGCCTTTTTTTTTTTTCAATCTTACACGTAGGAACCAAAGAAAGACGCACCGGAGCAACCAGGCTCCTCCACGATAGACGTGGTCTCGGTGACAGAAGAAGACCTCCCTACTGTCGAGACCCCCACCAGTCTGAACATCAGCCCCCTGGGCAGCTTTGTTACTGAGCCACAGTTTGGGAACTATTGCACTAAACCAGCAGATCCCCAACCTCCACCCAGTCCAGCCATGCCCATTACCAAAGTGCAGCCATTTATGCAAGGTGAGGCGCTGTGATACTCTAGGGGTGAATATGTACTTGTATAACATAATGGAAATATTACTGTTCAAAGGTAAAACTAAAGGGAGATCAGCAAAAAAAATCCAATTAACTACAATACAATAGACCCTTTACAGAGTAAGTATTTCAGCTCTTTGTTACTTGGACTTCTTCACTTCTCCCTTTTTAAAATGACTTTTACAATTTGCTTTCTATCAAAAGGTCTGAGTAATATTGAAGAAAATTATTTTGACAATTGTCTTGAAAAATGTCAAAATAATCTTCCTGCTGCTAGATCAGTGTTTGCAAAGTGTGTAGACATGTTTCCTTGGCTCAGGCATTAACATACTTTGACTAAATAAAGCACACAGTCAGTGTAATAAAGCCTAGCGTCGTTTAGTGTTGGAGATGAAAAACCTTGAAAACTCAAGTGCTCATATTGTATATTGTTGGCACAGCAAATTTTCTCTAACCCCCGTCTGTCCACAGACGATGACATGGATAAAAGCTGGAGGAGCAGAATCTTAGCCCATCGCTTTGCCGTTCTGATATTCGCTGTATGCTGCATCCTCGGGGTGGCTGTCCTGCTCAGCGTTGGCCTTGGATGTAAGGAGCTCGGTGCTGTGGTAACTCTCTACATTTTGCAAAAATGGACCCACTGAAGTGTCAGGATTGTTACACGTTCAATGTGTCACGTGGTTGGTGGTCACAACCTCAATAGCACTGTGTGAAGAATGACAGAGACAGAATTTAGTGGATCGTTATTTTTATTCATCAAAGCTCTAATTCACTAAACTTAACATGGCAACTCAGACAGAATCACACAAATTATTAAAATGTTCAGGCAATAATCAATAAATACATAAAATACTGAAACAAAAATAAAATTTACTCCACACAAGCAACAAAATGCCTTACAGACCAGCACTATGTCTGCAGTGTTACCAAACACTGACCTAATCATTCAGTACCCACGTTCCTCAAAGCAAGCACTTCTAGAACCTTCCTTATCTACAGTTTCATCTGTGCCTACAGTGGGCCTGAGCTGCTCGGGGAGGTTTCAGTGTGGCTCCTCGTCTCAGTGCATCAACAACATTTACTTGTGTGACGGAAAACTTCACTGCAAAAATGGGGAAGACGAGCTCGGCTGTGGTAAGACACACACACACACACACACACACACACACACACACACACACACAGCCATACGGTATAGACTGGAAGTGTTGTTTAGTTTTTTAATATTTCCACATATGGAAATACAACAAGTGTAAATTTAGCTAGCAGACGCATTTTGTGCAAACTGCACAGAAATATTTGTGCTTCTGTTGGGATTTTTTTAACTGTTTGAAATGACCTGAGCACAACTTTAGTGACATCTACAGCACCACAAGCATGAGAAGGAAAAAGGATGTGAGGGTGTAAACAGGCTGTGGGATGACACTGTTTTCATATTACTGTGTGAGTTTCTCCGTGTGGTCAGCTCACAGCAATGGCAGGCTGCAGGACAAACACACAGGATCTGGGGGATCTCAGGTGGACCCCCATACAACCAGGCCTGGCCCTGCTTAGCTCCCGAGATCAGATGTGCTCAGTTGGCATTAACTGAAGATGCCAGAACAGCAGTTCTATGTTTTAAAAAAACAGGATAGTACTCTATGTTTTTGAGTGTACTGTCTCTGTTCTGTGTCGCATGTCTCTGTCTCTCAGTGCGTCTGAGTGGGAGGAGTTCAGTCCTGCAGGTTCAGATCCAGGGAAAATGGAGGACAGTCTGCTCAGAAGACTGGAACAACAGGCTGGGCAGAGCTGCCTGTAAGCAGCTTGGATACTCCAGGTTACAGCAATGCTTCATTCATTTCTGCAGTGTCTAGATGTCAGGCTGAGATGATACATTTCTTATTCGTATCCTTTTTTTGTTTAGTACATTTTCTAGTTTTGGATGGACTTTTAAAAAGTGGATCACTGCTCCAAAGGTGGTGGACCAGTGGGCCAGTGGTCCATTTGACCAGATTAAACTATGTCCAATTAAAGTACTCAAGTACAGTTACTGCAACAGACTTGGAAACTGTCTGGGATGTATTTTCTTTATTATCCTGTGGAAGATGGGATGAAACATCCATGAATACTGTAACATCTCAGATACCAAGACACTGTATGTCAAAAAATATTAATACATCTTCTATAAAGAAATCTTATTCAGTTTGTGTCCAACATCATCTGCAGCTGACATCACTTCAAAATAAGGCTCGAAGGGAAGGATCACTAACTTGGTGAAAGGCCTGTTACCTTGAACCCTCTCCCCTCAAGGAGAGAGGGTTCTCTGCTTCATGTCTCTTCTGGAGGAGCTAATCATACTTGAAATATTTGAAGTATATCAAAGATATATATGAACATAACCCTGACCCTTTTGTTTTTCAGTTATTTAGAGTCTTTCTTCATCTCTCTGACCTACATTGAGAAGGACCTTCAGACTGACCTGATGTCTTTCCACTGGAACAAGTCACAGATAATCAAACTTCACAACACCCCATCTATCAGGTGTACACACCTTTTGTACTATTTGAGTAAATGGAAAGTGTGTATTTGCCCCAAACTGATAACACTGCTATTGTCATCCAATTAGCCAATCAGAATTTTTTTAAAAATGTTAGCGCCTCAATATTGACCAATCTGAGGCAAACAAAATACTCTCCAAAAAAGGTCTTACAGATCAGTGAGCTCTATTTTCACTAAACTATGAAAATATTACAAATTGAAAAGAGACAAACTATTAATATATCAGCCACAGGTAGTTCCAGCACTGCTCTATAGATGTACCCTGGGGTCACACATGAAAACATCAAAGACTTCTGATAACCACAGACCTTGGACTGCTACAGAACACTATTTAAATAAATTCTGTGTTATTAAAAATTAATAATAATAATTGAGATTGGCAATATCATATATTAGTTTTTTGAGACAAAGTATTCACTCACCCAACCAAAGCAAATACCTTTGGCAAAATAGTGCAAACATACACTTCACTGGCTTCAGTGTCTTGTCCAACAACACTTTACTATACAGACCAGAAGAGCCAGACATCAAATTACAACCCACCAATTACCTCCTGATCTACAGCTGTCCAGTGGCTGAGCATTTAAAGAGCCAGCGCTTTTCAAATCCTACCTTTATTTTTAAGAAATAGAATGGGTCACATTACAGCTTAGAGGGAATAAGATTAATAAAAGATGACATTTAGTCCAGTACACCATCAAAGTATTTTGAAGCTTTTGTTTTAAGGAGTGTTTTAACTTGTTGTACGTGTTCAGTTCTGCTGAGCTTCCATGTCATTTGACCTATGGTTTCTATTTCACCACAGTAAGACACAGTGCAGCTCAGGCCTGGTGACAACTCTGAAGTGTCTAGGTGAGAAAGCATGCAGCATTTGTTTTCTTGAGTGTTTTATTATATAGGAAAGTATTTCATACGCTTGTTCTGTGTTTTGTCATGTTACAGCCTTTTTTCAAAAGGGATTAAATTAGTTTTTCACTTCCAAATTCTACAACAATACCCCATAACGACAAAGAGAAAAAAAGGGAAACAAGATAACATGTGTATTTAAGTATTCACAGTGTTTGCTCAATACTTTGTTGAAGCACCTTTGACAGGAGTTACAGTTTCACATCTTTTTGAGTATGATGCTACAAGCTTGCCACACCTATTTTTATTTATTAATCAACCAAAGACCCAGACAGACTTTTAATTCATTTGAAAGCCTGATGCTTAGCCTCGTCCACCCCAGCTGTAAAACTCAGAAACCAGTCTTACTTGTTATCATCTATCGTCCACCTGGGCCTTACACAGAGTTTCTCTCTGATTTCTCAGACTTTTTATCTGATTTAGTGCTCAGCTCAGATAAAATAATTATTGTGGGTGATTTTAACATCCATGTAGATGCTAAAAATGACAGCCTCAACATGGCATTTAATCTGTTATTAGACTCAATTGGCTTCTCTCAAAATGTAAAAGAACCCACCCACCACTTTAACCACACTCTAGATCTTGTTTTAACATATGGCATAGAAACTGAACATTTAACAGTGTTTCCTGAAAACCCTCTGCTGTCTGATCATTTCCTGATAACATTTACATTTACAATAATTGATTACACAGCAGTGGAGAGTAGACTTTATCACAGTAGATGTCTTTCTGAAAGTGCTGTAACTAAGTTTAAGAATATAATCCACCCACTGTTATCATCTTCAATGCCCTGTACCAACATAGAGCAGAGCAGCTATCTGAACGCTACTCCAACAGAGGTCGATTATCTTGTTAATAATTTTACCTCCTCACTACGTACGACTCTGGATACTGTAGCTCCTGTGAAAACTAAGGCCTCAAATCCAAAGTCCCTGACTCCGTGGTATAATTCTCAAACACGTAGCCTAAAGCAGATAACTCGTAAGCTGGAGAGGAAATGGCGTGTCACAAATTTAGAGGATCATCATTTAGCCTGGAGAAATAGTTTGCTGCTTTATAAGAAAGCCCTCCGCAAAGCCAGAACATCTTACTATTCGTCACTGATTGAAGAAAATAAGAACAACCCCAGGTTTCTCTTCAGCACTGTAGCCAGGCTGACAAAAAGTCAGAGCTCTACTGAGCCAACAATCCCTTTAACGTTAACTAGTAATGACTTCATGAACTTCTTCACAAATAAAATTTTTATCATTACAGAAAAAATTACCAATAATCATCCCACAGATGTAATATTATCTACAGCTACTCTTAGTACCATCGATGTTAAGTTAGACTCTTTTTCTCCAATTGATCTTTCTGAGTTAACTTCAATAATTACTTCCTCCAAACCATCAACGTGTCTTTTAGACCCCATTCCTACAAAACTGCTCAAAGAAGTCCTGCCATTAATTAATGCTTCAACCTTAAATATGATCAACCTATCTCTAATAATCGGCTATGTACCACAGGCCTTCAAGGTGGCTGTAGTTAAACCTTTACTTAAAAAGCCATCTCTAGACCCAGCTGTCTTAGCTAATTATAGGCCAATCTCCAACCTTCCTTTCATATCAAACATCCTTGAAAGAGTAGTTGTCAAACAGCTAACAGATCATCTGCAGAGGAATGGCTTATTTGAAGAGTTTCAGTCAGGTTTCAGAGCTCAGCACAGCACAGAAACAGCTTTAGTGAAGGTTAAGGTTACAAATGATCTTCTTATGGCCTCTGACAGTGGACTCATCTCTGTGCTTGTCCTGCTAGACCTCAGTGCTGCATTCGATACTGTCGACCATAATATCCTATTAGAGCGATTAGAACATGCTGTAGGTATTACAGGTACTGTACTGCAGTGGTTTGTATCATATCTATCTAATAGACTCCAATTTGTTCATGTAAATGGAGAGTCCTCTTCACACACTAAGGTCAATTATGGTGTTCCACAGGGTTCAGTGCTAGGACCAATTCTGTTTACATTATACATGCTTCCCCTAGGCAGCATCATTAGAAGACATAGCATAAATTTTCACTGCTATGCAGATGACACGCAGCTCTATCTATCCATGAAGCCAGGTAACACACACCAATTAGTTAAACTGCAGGAATGTCTTAAAGACATAAAGACCTGGATGGCCGCTAACTTTCTGCTTCTTAATTCAGATCAAACTGAGGTTATTGTACTCGGCCCTGAAAATCTTAGAAATATGGTATCTAAGCAGATTCTTACTCTGGATGGCATTACCTTGGCCTCCAGTAACACTGTGAGGAACCTTGGAGTCATTTTTGACCAGGACATGTCCTTCAATGCACATATTAAACAAATATGTAAGACTGCTTTCTTCCATTTGTGCAACATCTCTAAAGTTAGAAATATCCTGTCTCAGAGTGACGCTGAAAAACTAGTTCATGCATTTATTACTTCCAGGCTGGACTACTGTAATTCTTTATTATCAGGATGTCCTAAAAACTCGCTGAAAAGCCTTCAGCTAATCCAAAATGCTGCAGCAAGAGTCCTGACAGGGACTAGAAAGAGAGAGCAGATTTCTCCTGTATCGGCTTCCCTTCATCCCTTAGTTATGCTGCAATAGACGTAGGCTGCCGGGGATTCCCATGATGCATTGAGTTTTTCCTTTCCAGTCACCTTTCTCACTCACTATATGTTAACAGACCTCTCTGCACTGAATCATACTTGTTATTAATCTCTGTCTCTCTTCCACAGCATGTCTTTATCCTGTCTTCCTTCTCTCACCCCAACCGGTCGCAGCAGACCTGTTTTTCCTTCCCACTGTCGCCAAAGTGCTTGCTCAAGGGGTCATATGATCGTTGGGTTTTTCTCTGAATGTATTATTGTAGGACCTACTGTACAATATGAAGCGCCTTGAGGTGACTGTGGTTGTGATTTGGCAATATATAATAAAATTGAATTGAATTGAATGTACTGTTCTAGCCACTTGGTTATGGCATTGCATGTATGCCCTGCCTGCTACCATCTTGCAACCTGCTGTTATGTGCTGTCTTAGGGCCATCTTTGCAAAGCCTGCACCTGGGGTCTTGCCTGGTGCGGTAGACTCCAGCCTCTATCAATCTTGTGCTTAGAGCTTGTTCCTGTGCTGCCATGATTAGTGCCTTTGTGCTGTCTTTCAGTCCAGCTTTGTCCAGCCATTGTTAGGATTTCTCAATATTAGTTACTTCTTCTATCTGCCAGTCATCCATGTTATACAAGGGCCCGTCCTTCCATAATGGTTTCTCTTCTCACTCCTCTTCTTTCTTGGGTTTCTGCTGCTGGGTAGTGGTTTAGACACACACTAGTGCTCAGCCTCCTTTCTTCTGCTTCTGCTGGACTTGGGGTGAAACCCTCGTTGCATGGTAAGGAGCTTTCTTGACCTGATGTCAGTGTCTTCTGTCTTCTCCTTTGACCAGTTATTGTATCAGCAGGGTATCTGACGACCAGTGGGGCATAGGTATTGCCTGGATCTTTTTCTTCCCATTCAGCTGAGTCCTCAGGACTTACCTTACTCTGCAGGTATTTGGTGGTTACAGCTTTCCTAGCAGCCTCTTCACGCTTCATATTTGCCTTTGGGATTCTGAGATCCTTAATGTCTGTAATGTTGTCTTCTCCCACTCTTTGTTACCATCTGACTACACTTCTCCAGTCCAAATGACGTTTCGATATGGATCTGTATAACTGATGTCTCGTTCACTCCTGGCAAACAGATTGATGTCATTCATGTAGAGAGTGTTTGCTCCATTCTGAATTCGGTATCTGTAGCCAGTCTTGCTGATGATCTGGCTGAGAGGGTTCAGACCTATGCAGAACAGCTAACCTCTTGCTAACATTTAACCTCTTGTGTTTTTCCTCCCATCTCCATTTTATTCCGGATGAAGGCTCTTAGGGTCCTGTTAATCTTGTACAGTTCTACATATTAGAGTATGAATCATGTGCCTATTCATGTTAGCTGCTATGAGGCCTAACAGGAACATCCATGATGTGCCGAGGCAGATTATTGGCCAGTAGTTGGATGGGACCAGTCTCCTTTGGGGATTCTTGAGGATCAGGACTATCTGGCCTGCAGCTGGTCAATCTGGGTGCATCAAATGATTTAGCAGCTGATTAGTTTGTGCTGCCAGACACTCACTGAGTGCAGTTAGCTTATTTAGCAAGTTGGAGTGAGTCATATCAGGCCCTGGTCCTCTCCAACTCTTCATGCTGTTTCTTGGATGTCTCCCATTGTGACTGTGACTGAAGCCTGTTCAGGGAGGAGATTACCATGGTCTGCTCTTAGATCCACTAACCACTGAGCATTGTTGTTATGCTCAGCTCTTCCAATAGTGCTCCACCTCCAGCCTTGGTGATGATGTTCTCATACTTTCCCTGGCACTGAAAGTACATCTTGGATGGTTCAATGGAGAACATCTGGTTTATCCTTCTGGCTTTTATCTCTCTATATCTGCCCTGGTCGGATATATAATATGAAATACAATTCCTCTGCAGATGATGACTTAGCTGTATAACAACTAATCTCTCAAAAAAAAAAATTGACATAAAAGGTAAAATATTGAGGAATAAAGCATAAACTAATGGTAGGACTTCTTTGGACAGTCTTATAGGAATGGGGTCTAAAATACATGTTGACTCTTTGGATAGAGCAACAAATGAAATGAAGATCTTCTAATTCACTGAGACACAATTTCCTCTGCAGCTTATCAGTTATCTGCTTTCAGGTGCACGTTTGTTATACTTGCTATACTCGGAAGTTATATTTCTGATTTGAGGCTTTCTTTTTCACATGAGACTGACAAAGACTGGACAAAGCTATGCATCAGTCTTTCAAATTAATTGAAAGTCTTTTGGGGTCTATGGTTGATATATAGGGTGGAATGGAAGATTGCTACCACTAACCATCATCGGCCTGTGCTTTGAGGACTTTGAAATGTTAGTATGACTGTGATGTTGATTCATTCAAACTAACATAATCATCCTGCTGTTACCAGGTTTCTGTGAGGCCAAGCAAATCAATATGTTGCTCAGTTATTAAATCATTTACTAACAGGGACCTAGAAGAGACAGACCTAATGTTTAACAAACTAAATTTAACTGTTTTACTCTGATTTAAGCGTTGCTTAAATGCTTAAATGTAATGCTTAAATCGGTAGAAATGGTAGAAAATTGTTTTTTCAGCAGGCTGGACATTTCCAAAACCTGCTTTTTTTTCCTTTTTTTAGGCTTTAAGCAGTGGAGTTGCTGGCATGTTTCAGATCATACCTGCTGCATAATCCATGTATGCTTAAGATTCAGGGCCTAAACTGATGGCCAGACATTCTCCTTCAAGACTTTTTAGTACAGAGCAGGGTTTCATCAAAGTAGTAGTAGTAGTGGCTTTTTTTGGTCAGCAGTATTGAAGTTGTTACCCCCAAAAATGTAAGTTATTACACATCACTTTCATTACTACTAATTACATTTATTAAATGTAACCTTTTCTTAAAAGTAATCCATTACATTCCTTAATTTCCTTAAATTCCTAATTTACAAAACAAACATTATATCAAGGTGCAGTGGTGCACTGGTGTGTCACAGAAGAAGGTCCTGGGTCAAAATTATAAATTGGTGATTCTAAATTGTGAATGCAAGTGAACTGAATTGAAATGAATCTTTATTTTGAACATGTTAAAAAAAATACAACCACATAGAAATAAAAGGGAAACAAGCAAACGAAGCAAAACAAAAAGAAAACAAACAAACAAAAAAAACCCTTTCATGTTCATAGAGGAGCAGGAAGAAGCATAAGCTTATTTAATCCCACCCCCTTTCCACTATTTAGTAATCAATACACTACAGAAATACCTCATTACAATTACATTATGTGTTACATGTATTATTATTATTATTTTAAATTTATTTATTAATTATATATACATATAGGGGCAGCACAGTGGTTAGCACTGTTGCCTCACAGTAAGAAGGTCCTGAGTTCAATTCCACCATCAGGCCTTTCTGTGTGGAGTTTGCATGTTCTCCCCTTGTTTGCCTGGGTTCTCCCAGGTACTCTGGCTTCCTCCCACAGTCCAAAGATATGCACTTTGTGGGGATAGGTTAATTGAAAAATCTAAATTGCCCATAGGTGTAAATGTGGGAGTGCGAATGGTCGTCTGTCTCTGTGTGTTAGCCCTGCGACAGACTGGTGACCTGTCCAGGGGGTACCCCGCCTCTCGCCCTATGACAGCTGGGATAGGCTCCAGCGCCCCCAGCACCCCTGAAAAGGATAAGCGGAAGTGAATATGTGTGTGTATATGTATACATACACATATTTAATAACCCCAGTAACACCTCAAAGGATACACAACCCACAGACATATATATATACCGGTGCACACATAAACACAAATCAGCATTATGAAAATATTGGACAAGAACACCCTATCAGAGCTCTGCCTCCTCCCTGTACCCTTGAACCGCTTTTTAAACTGCCCCATGCTCGGACATTGCTTCATTTCTTTACTTAATCTGTTCCACAGCTTCACTCCACAAACAGTGATGCAAAAACTTTTTAGTGTTGTACGGATACAAGGATGTTTTAAATTTAATTCCCCCTCAAATCTCCGTTCCCTTTTAGAAAACAGTTTTAGAATATTGTCAGGAAGTAGGTTGCTTATTGCTTTATACATAATTTGTGCCGTAAGAAAATGAACCAGATCTGTGAATTTTAGTATTTTTGATTTTAAGAATAGTGGATTTGTATGATCTCTGTAACCAGTTTTATGGATTAAAACCCAAACCTCTGCACAGTAATGCAAATACGGTGCAATCAGGGAACAATAGAGAATGTGGAGTGATTTGTGGTCCAGAATATGTTTTACTTTACTCAAGATTGAAACACTTCTTGTGTGATTGGTTGTCTGTCTCTCTGTGTTAGCCCTGCAACAGGCCTGAGATGGGCTCCAGCATCCCCGTGACCCTGAAATGGATACGCCCCAAAGAACTGGACATTATATCAAATGTTTATTATTTATTTGGCTTATTAACCTCAACATATGACAGTGCTGCAAAAAAATTAATATCAAGCACAAAAATAAATACCAAACTTTAACCAGTTTATAATCAGGTAGACAAAAAGATCCATCCACTGATTGTACGTACAATATGCATAAACTTTGAACTATTTACAGTGAAACAACACAGAAGATCAAAGGACATAACATAAATTAAAATATGTAAAACTAAAAAGCATCCATGTAACAATTTTAGCTACTCTTTCTGTTGTCAGTGTAACTGAAGTGTATCCAAATTTAATGTGTCACTTACTTCCTCACATTTCCAGCTTGTTGTCTTTGTAGTGGCTATACTCTTTCTCTGCCTCAGCCCCCCCACCATCCCCCACCCCTTTGCTATGTGCTGAGTCTGTAACCCCTCCCCCGGCCCTTCCCCTTCCTGCTCAGTGCATAGCAATGACTATTTGATGTGGACTATCAGATGTCCTGTAGTCGACCAATCACACACAATTTGAACAGAAAAAAAATAGAGAGGAAAAAAAGAAAAAACAAAAGCTCTGAAAGCTACTTCGTTCCCAACCAACACACTATCACTATAGGACAGTACTAACCTTCTTGATGGGTGGTGACACTATAATTGCTTAACACATTATTTCTCTGTGCCCTCAGAGTGTGGAGTCAGGCCCCAGTACAGGACACGTATTGTTGGAGGTAACATCTCGAAACAAGGCCAGTTCCCCTGGCAAGTTAGCCTCCATTATAGGAATGAACACCTGTGTGGAGGCTCCATCATATCCCCATACTGGGTCATCACTGCAGCACATTGTGTGTATGGGTGAGTCAATCCGATGTAGATATTTTACATTCTCTACAAGCATTAACATCTGGTTCTTCTTAATACATTCAAATTTGTGGAACCCAGAAACTGACAACAATGGCCTGTTTGTTGAGCGGGCATAAAACATTATGCTTATGTCTGTGAAGCATAAGTCCTTGTTGTATCCATGTTCTTCTCCTAATGCCTTGCAGCTACATATTTGCCTAATGTATCCACTATCCCTCTTCTGCACATGTCCAAACCACCTCAGCTTTGTCCCTCTAACTTTGTCTCCAAACTGCTCAACCTGAGCTGTCCCTGTGATGGACTCATTTATCATCCTGCCCGTTTTGCTTATTTCCAATGAACATCTTAGCATCTTCAGCTCTGCCACCTCCAGGTCTGCCTCCTGTCTTTTTCTCAGTGCCACCATCTGCAAACCATACCAGGTTTCAGCACTATCTTGTAAATATTCTTTTACTCTTGATGATGACTGTAAGGGCTGACAGTGTTACCTGAAGATGGCAGTAACCCAGTCACAAATCCAAAGTGATATAGAGCACAGGTGACCAGGGGTTTACCGGCCTCAGGAGCCCTGCGGGTGGAGATGTAGAGCACTTGTTTTGAACAGGTTAGAACCCTGTGGACATCTTTGGCTAGAGATGGCTACCAGAACAGATGCTGGAGGACTATAGGGGCTTGGTTGATGCCAGGATGGCAAGTGAAGCTAGCAGTGTGAGCTCCATAGATGACTTTGGACCAGACTCTCATGGGGATATAGAGTCAATTTGGAGATCCCATCCCAGGACCAGGTTCCTCATTCCGGCCACTCGGATCTCGGACTCTGTTTCCCAGGTTAGGGAACCAACAACACAGGACACAGGCAGAAGAGTCTCTTTTTCGTGTGACCTGTCTGGATAGACCAAATGTCTAGACTGTCAGGCTTTACATATCGAGAACCAGGTCTGTAAGTTTAGCAAAAGTTAAAGAGAGTAAAGAACAGGGCCCACCTGGTCTGATGGGAGTCATTTAGCAGTTTGAAGATAAATAATTCTTGTGATCAGTCCAGTCTATGAGTGGATGCTCTGAGCCCACCAGCCAATGCCTCCACTCTTCCAAAGCTAGCTTAATGACCAGCAGCTCCTGATCACCAATGTCATAGTTTTTCCTACGGGATAAAAATGTGAAGTGAAAAAGGTAGAAAAAGGCACATGAATCTTGCTGTGAGAAGAAGGCTCCCACTCCTGAATCAGAGGTGTCCACCTCCACTATGAAGTTTTTACTTGGGTCAGGTTGTATAAGAACGAGGGGCTGTGGCAAAGAGTTGTTTTAACTTGTCAAAGGTGGCCTGGGCTGCACAGTTCCACTGAAATGGGTGCTTGGGAGAGGTGAGACTGCTTAATGGAGAGGCACCTTTACTGAAATCTGGATAAACCTACATAGAAGTTGGTGGGCTAGACAGACCACCTGTAACTAGAGTTTGCATCACACCTTTAACTTTGAACAGGTGTTGAGCGAGTTCTCCAGAGTTCTCTGGTGAGTTCTCAGTTCTCGGGTCATTGCAGAAATTCAGAGCTGGCAAAGCTGCTTGTTTTGCATGACTACGGCACGGTGAATAGAATCTGAGCCTGCTGAGTCCATTCTGGTTGGATCGTTATGTGCAAAAGCAGCATTGTCCAAGAGCCAAGGAACAGTTGTGGAGAGCTACAGAAAGACCTGGAATCATGAGGTACAAATGGCCTGTATGCGTGCTCACAGCACAAGACTTTTTTGACAAAAAACGCCACGTTTTTAGTCAAGTGTTTGTGTGTGTGTGTGTGTGTGTGTGTGTGTGTGTGTGTGTGTGTGTGTGCGTGAGGGTGAGAGAGAGTGTGGGAAAATGTGCTTTTGTAGCAACAGAGGGCAGCGAGGATTAAGAGAGCTGGAAGGTGCATGCACCGCTCAGAATCAGAGTCAGCCGTACACACGCTCCACGTCAGCGTGAGACGGTCGTACCAGAGCAAGGAGCCCCGAGAAAAGTAAAAATGCGTCTTCACACAGCAGTGTGGGTAAAACGACATTCTCTCTGTCTCACAGTGCGACCTGAGCTGGGACTCTTCCCCGATCCAACAATAAAGCAATTTAAAATAGAGCTGGCCCTACCCTTCACCAGTGAGAAAAACCTTCATTCAATAAAACAATTTCAGAAAGGCAGACTCTCGCTTTTACCAGTCAGAGAGCGGAGAAGGCCTGGGTTTAACCTGATCCATGTAAAACTGCAGTTTGGGGGGTTATGACCCCCAAACACGCTCAACCCCAGCAACCCAGAGTGAGCGGAAACTCTCGCCTGCCTCACTTTCACCTACTGGAAAGAGCTACCTGACTGTAACCCCAGGCCGCAATCTCGAACTCCTCCCTGACTGTCAGTAAAGTCATTTCAGAGAGGCGGGCTCTCGCTTCGGCCACTAAGAGAGCAGGAGATGGTTTTGATCTGACCAATGAGCCGAATTTACGGCCTTGTGACGAGTGAAGCGTGCAGAGTGTTTTTCAGCCAAAACAGCTTTGCAGACTCTCCAGAAATACACAAGTCCTCACCAGCTGCCCCACAACCCATGAGAAAATACCAAGAGGAGACCAGCAGCCCTGAGTCTGCATGCAAAACATGAAAAACTCCATAGCAGGTACTTGTTGTTACATAGCTGCACGTAGTCGTTGTTGTGGTAGTTTACTGTTCCAATGAAACAAGAAGATCTCATTTTAAAGTCATTTTTTTGCCATCCTGTGATTGCATTTGCCATATTCTCTTAATATCTTAGAGCTATTTCCAGAGGCAAGAATGCTGATGTTAGATTCTGTTTTAAAGCTGGATGTGATCTTAAAGTCCCTAAAGAGTAATGTCATTTAAATGTCCAAACTGCAGTCAGGGTTATGTTGAAGTACAGGCTGTACGGAGGACCATACCTTAACTGTTAACCTCACACATGTCTGTGTGAATTACTGACATGACATCGACATACCAAGGAGACTTATCTGTTTTTCTTTTGTCAAAGAAAAGACAGAAAACTTGAAGCTACAGCACGATTTCTCCAAATGTGTGCTTCTTTTTCAGTCAAGGTGCTTTTACAGCATCCACATTAGCTCGGGTGATAAAAATACAATGACCACACAGACAGGAAATGAACTTTAACATTCGAGGTTCTGTTCCAGCCTTTCTTATGCCGGGCTCACACTGTGCGATTTTTTCAGTCGCGCGATTCAGCTCCTGCTCAAACTGTACGATTGACTCGCAGGGGTTAGAAGTTCATAGGTCACGATGCAGGGTCTCACACTATACGGCCCGATGCTCTGATGCGACCTGAGTGCTCAAACTGTGCGTTCATAAAATGAAGGTTATAACAGAAATTCTGCCGCTGGCTCTGCCTCTCTGTCTTTCACTCACACAGACACGCACACCACCACCATCAACTTTATGAAAAACATTGATCAGGCAGCTGTGATTGAGCAGCAGTGTAGATCCAACTATTTTCACGGTTGTTGTGGTCGTGATAATTTTGTGAGGCCACATAGAAAAGGCTCGGGTGAGCTTTCCAAAGTTCTACAAGTTGTGCCTCCATCGCTTGTGTCCAGATCACACGCTGCACTGCCGTGCTGCGCCGTCTTTTTCGCTGACATTTGTGTTTGCGCGTGCGCAGTGTGAGAAGCTGCAGTGACACCCTCACGACGGTCGCGAGGATTTCAAACAGGTTTGAAATCCTCCCGACCAAGCGATTGATGATCGGGAGCTGGTCGTGAGGTGTTAATCGCTTCTCGTTACCCCACGTACACTACACGATACACGAGGCACGATGAAGGACAAACTCGGGCCGATTGCCAAAACGGTCGCACGACTCAAAAATCGGCTCAAAATGGGTCAAAAATCGCACAGTGTGAGCCCGGCATTAGATGACGTGAACCATCTCATGGACCTTCTTTTTTGTTTATTGCAAATCACTTGTACTTTATTTGAACAAATGTAGGGAGCTTCTGTGATGCATTTACTTCTCCGGTCTCGTGTTCCCGTCTTGTATTTCTAAAACCCAACTTCAGCGTTTGCTGCTCTCAGATGGAAACATCGGTGAATCTAAACATTCACAGATTTCATCAGGACATCTTTAAAGTCTTAAGTCTTTGTTGTTTTTATGTTTTAGATTTTAAAAAAACATCAACATTTTCTATTTTCAAATGAAAGCACAGTGGCATGGAAAGATATTTTTCTGCTGCTGCAGAAATTATTATCCCAGAATTATTCTGGGATTTTATGGTCAAACTTTGTGATTTTCTAACTGTGTGTGGAGTAACATGGAATCGTTCAGGATTAACAACACAAACTGTTTTTGATAGCAGACTCAGTCTGTCTTATAGCTCTCAGAGGTTACAGCCAGTTTTACAGACACATTTATTTTCATGTCTGTTTACGTGGTTTTTATGGATAAAGTTATTTTCAATAGTACAACTTTTCTTTGCTCTCCAGTTTAAATGCAGGAACTGGCAGGTTTTATTCAAACTCTCACAATTTAACACTCAATGCCCATGATGACCCATGTTTCCATGGAGACTGCTTCATATATGAACAGCTCTGAAAATCCGTTTTTTTTAAAGTAAAGTAGAACATGATCTCTCTCACTCTCTGTGTCTGTAAAAAAACCCCAGCAAACTGGTAATCACTTCTAAACAATGGGGATCGTTTATGGCTCCTTATCAGCTGTAACACCTGGATGTTAGAATCTCTTACAAGCTCCAGCCCCCAACCTGCAGGCCCTCGGTGTCTGACCTCTAACCCTCACTGCCATATGTCCCTCTGAGGCCCTTGTGCAGTAGTAGTAGTAGTAGTAGTAGTAGTATTAGAAGTAGTATTAGTACTAGTACTAGTATTGTGCAACAACCAGGCTTCAAGAGCGATCTCTCTTCTAGCTTGCAAATAATGAAAACATGTCACAGTTTTAACTACAAATCAGACATGTTGATAGGTAAAGGGTAGGTTTATTAATCCCACACTGGGGAAATTCTCATGTTCCAGCAGCTCAAGGGTCAGCGGGAAAAGGTGAATCAGAGATATATTAGAAAAATACAGAAATAAATAAATAGTGCACAAATTTAAAGCAAGCAAAAAACCTGTGCAAGAGTAATTACTACTGGTCTGTAAATGGTTGTTACATGCAGCAAATACACTCAGAGAAATGTAGCATATCAGCATAAAGCTGCCTGTAATTCCTGGTCAGTTCATGCAATAGTTATAAATAAAAGCTTCAGTTAACTCTTTTTTTCTCATTTAGAATTTCATAACAGGTTTATTTCTTAGATCTACTGATACGGGCAAAACATATTGCTTGTATAATTCTGTAGTCTGTCACACCTTCCCCTTTCCCTCCAGTACCACAACAGGGTGATTCCCAAAGTACAACTGAATAAACAGAGACTCTAAAGCCAGAAGAGGAAGATCCAGTTGGAAGATCAAAGATTACAAATTGTGTTTTTATAGTACATAGTAAACCATCTCCTCATCTTCTCAGCCTTGTTGTACCTTAGAAGTCAAATTATACATTAGCCATACTTCTAAAAACATTTTAAATTTCATTTCTAACTGTGGCTACGTCCACACTAATGCGTTTCGTTCGAAAACGCATCGTTTTCTCTCCGTTTTGGCCTCCGGTCCACACTGAGACGGCGTTTTCGCTGAAGGAAAATGCAGCGTTTTGAAAACGCTCTCAAAAACGCATACATTTGAAAACGGTGCTTTTGCAGTGTGGACAGCGAAAACAGAGACTTTGACACATTTTAGTCATGTGATGAGGTGAAGTAACCAATCAAACTAAGATAGCGGAGAGCATTATACAGCAGTTGTTTTGTTTGACAGCCTTATTAAAGATTAATATTTGTCTGTACGTGCTCCAGATAGCTTTTCTTCAAATTCTTTAATTCTCACTCGCTTTTGCAACTTTGTACTTTTGTGTTACTCGCAGCAACAACTCCACCTCATTGTTAGTCCATTTAAAAAACTCGGTGCTTTTCCTCAACATTTTGCAGCGACGTTTCAAAGAGCCGGAAAGTAAATAAACGGCAGACAGAAATGAGGCAGTTCGAATCGTCTTGCGTTTCACGCATGCGCAGGACTGGAACGTAAGCGTTTTCGCCGTTTCAATGTGGACGCGCAACTCTGTGAAAATGACTGAAAACGACAGTGTGGACGCAGAGCGTTTTCAGACGTGTACGCCGTTTTCAAATCTATCCGGGCTAGTGTGGACATAGCCTGAGATGCCAAGCTGCTATCAGAAATCTTATGCTCATCATGTATCCCCACTTTAAAAAACTTAAGGTGTCAAATCCACGACCCCAACATGGGGTCATTACACACGGGTAAGAAGTGCAAGTCACCCTTTACTGACACACTGTAAGTAAGTTTATGCTGCACAACACGGCTAACAGCCTCATGAAGAAGCATAATTTCCACTTCTGGATAAAGATGCGTCTATCCACAGCAGCCTCTGACCTGATGACCTTAGAGCTTGGGTAGAGGAATGAGGTTTCAGCAGGTCGGATAGAAAATGGGGAGTTTGACCATGCAGGGCCCTAAAAGTTAAAACCAACATTTTAAAGTGAAACCTAAAATTTACTGGCAAGGAAGTTGTTGTTTAACCATTGCTTGAAATCTGTCAGGCAATTACTTAAACAAGACGACTTATAAAGCTCAGAGACTTTGAAAGAACAGTATAACTGAATGTCATCAGCATAGAGATGATAGGAAATATTATTGTAATGCCTAATGATTTGGCCCAGGGGGGGAAATATAGAGTAAAAAACATGAAGTACAATGTGTTTAATAAGTTTAAAAGAGTGTTTGTATCATACATGGTTCAGTTTTACAAGCATCCTGTTTTATTGTGAAGAGCTCTGTAAGAAGAAGTGAATGTGGTTGTGATGGGTAGCAGGACTGAGAGATGTTGCGACGGAAAGTACGAGAAGATTTGTATGAACCAGATTATCTGCTCACTTTTGTTTTAGCATCCAGAGCACGCAACATCTTGTTGTTGTCCAACAACAACACTCTGCATTCCTTCACACATAAAACATGCCCTCCACCCTCTGGAAACATGAGACTACAGAGCCTATCGCAGCAGCATAAAAACCATGTCCATAATGACTCGAAGTTTGACATTGAAAAGACGTCCACCACAACCACATTTTAGCCCACACATGGAGGTCGTACAGACAACAACACTAGATGTTCAGTAGACACTGGAAAAAAAGATGTATCCTGGTATCCAAAACAACAATATTCAATTTCAATTCAGTTTTATTTATACAGCACCAAATCACAACAACAGTCGCCTCAAGGCGCTTTATATTGTAAGGTAGACCCTACAATAATACAGAGAAAAATCCAACAATCATATGACCCCCTATGAGCAAGCACTTTGGCGACAGTGGGAAGGAAAAACTCCCTTTTAACAGGAAGAAACCTCCAGCAGAACCAGGCTCAGGGAGGGGCGGGGCCATCTGCTGTGATTGGTTGGGGTGAAAGAAGGAAGACAGGATAAAGACATGCTGTGGAAGAGAGACAGAGATTAATAACAGATATGATTCAGTGCAGAGAGGTCTATTAACACATAGTGAGTGAAGAAGAAAAACTCAATGCATCATGGGAATCCCCGGCAGCCTACGTCTATTGCAGCATAACTAAGGGAGGATTCAGGGTCACCTGGTCCAGCCCTAACTATATGCTTTAGCAAAAAGGAAAGTTTGAAGCCTAATCTTGAAAGTAGAGATAGTGTCTGTCTCCTGAATCCAAACTGGAAGCTGGTTCCACAGAAGAGGGGCCTGAAAACTGAAGGCTCTGCCTCCCATATCAGCCAGCTCGCTCCATTTACCAGTCATAGCCCTGATTCTTTCCTCCTCCCTCCCACGTTTCCTTCTCTCTCTCTACCTCAAACATGTTTTCCTCTTCTCCTTCTACTCTGTCTTCAGTAACATAATTGCTCTCTGATGCAGCCATCAGAGTATGACTGATGTTGTCTAAAATGCTTTGAGTGTACAGGTAGAGCAGAAAAGTTCTATAAGAACCAGTCAATGTACCATCCTGCTGGTCAACAACGCCAGACATGGTTGTTGTCACGTTCAGTATGTTTATTTATTAAATGCCAACATCAGGAACATTTTAGATTGACATAAACTTTTCTCAGTTATCATCTGTCACTGTTGCTGTTTCAGGTTTGTAAACTCCTCCATGTGGGCAGTCTATGTGGGACTGACAGAGCAGCCGCTTCACGGGGCCCAGGCTTTGGCTGTTGAGAAAATCGTATACCATAATCGTTACCGACGAAAAGGACTCGGCTATGACATCGCACTGATGAAACTGGCCAAGCCACTTGAAGTTGATGGTATTAGTATCCTTCAACATCTCATTCACTACAACTTTTTCCTTAACAACACTCCCTAACACTCATATATTTATAGCCATACCTACAGCGTTCCAGGTATCTTCATTGGCAGACTCACAGGATGCAGTTCAATCCCCAGACCAGCCAGATTTACTACTTTTGTTATTCACATTCTTTGTAGTTTAGTAACTTTATTCTAAGAAAGGACTTTACTTCACATTCCTTTAAGTCACGTGTCGAACTCCAGGCCTCGAGGGCCGGTGTCCTGCAGGTTTAGATGTGTCCGTGATCCAACACAGCTGATTTAAATGGCTAAATGACCTCCTCAACATGTCTTGAAGTTCTGCAGAGGCCTGGTAATGAGCTAATCATTTTATTCAGGTGTGTTGACCCAGGGTGAGATCTAAAACCTGCACGACACCGGCCCTCGAGGCCTGGAGTCCGACACCCCTGCCGTAAGTGGATCTTTGTTAGAATCTTCAGCACATACTGTAAGTGAACAATGAGCATGACTACAAACACATTTCACTGCATACAACAGTAAATGCATCCTTATTAACATGGATTTTACTACATATAAAAGTGCATATCAGAACACATCCCACTTCAAATGGGTTCCCAGCAGTGACTCCACACTGAACACCAGTTGCCCCGTGCTGAGTTGGTGTATGTTCTCTATTTTTTTCTGTCTTGTACTTTTAGACCTATACACTGCACAGTGCACTGCATCAAAGATATTTCCGTGTCTGGCAAACTTAAAATAAGTGACAGCTATCTGATAATCTTCCTTTCAGTCCTGTTTAGGGATCTTTCACTCTCTTCCCTCCCTTCTGCTTTACTCTCTCTCCTAGGATCTTTCCTTCCTGACCTTGGAGTCCCATAGATCAGATTGTATGAATAAGTCCAACACTTTTCCCTGCAGGCTCTGTGCAGCCCATCTGCCTGCCCAGCCATGGAGAGGAGTTTAAGGAGGGCACCTTGTGCTGGATCTCTGGTTGGGGTGCAACAGAGGAAGATGGTGAGTGTAGACACCTAAAGCTTATTTTGTATTCTGTTTCAGCTGGGTGTTGTTTAGGGTGTTTTTGTGGGGATGCTGCTGCATTTATATGGTTGAAATTCTTCTTTTTAACAGGAGACACTAGTGTCGTTCTGCGCTCAGCTGTGGTGCCACTTATCTCCAACCAGAACTGCAACAGACCAGAGGTTTACAAGGGCTTAATCTCCTCCTGGATGATCTGTGCGGGATACCTGGATGGTGGAATTGACTCCTGTCAGGTACAGCTACAGGGAGTGCAGAATTATTAGGCAAGTTTTATTTTTGAGGAATAATTTTATTATTGAACAACAACCATGTTCTCAATGAACCCAAAAAAACTCATTAATATCAAAGCTGAATGTTTTTGGAAGTAGTTTTTAGTTTGTTTTTAGTTTTAGCTATTTTAGGGGGATATCTGTGTGTGCAGGTGACTATTACTGTGCATAATTATTAGGCAACTTAACAAAAAACAAATATATACCCATTTCAATGATTTATTTTTCCCAGTGAAACCAATATAACATCTCCACATTCACAAATATACATTTCTGACATTCAAAAACAAAACCAAAACAAATCAGCGACCAATATAGCCACCTTTCTTTGCAAGGACACTCAAAAGCCTGCCATCCATGGATTCTGTCAGTGTTTTGATCTGTTCACCATCAACATTGCGTGCAGCAGCAACCACAGCCTCCCAGACACTGTTCAGAGAGGTGTACTGTTTTCCCTCCTTGTAAATCTCACATTTGATGATGGACCACAGGTTCTCAATGGGGTTCAGATCAGGTGAACAAGGAGGCCATGTCATTAGTTTTTCTTCTTTTATACCCTTTCTTGCCAGCCACGCTGTGGAGTACTTGGACGCATGTGATGGAGCATTGTCCTGCATGAAAATCATGTTTTTCTTGAAGGATGCAGACTTCTTCCTGTACCACTGCTTGAAGAAGGTGTCTTCCAGAAACTGGCAGTAGGACTGGGAGTTGAGCTTGACTCCATCCTCAACCCGAAAAGGCCCCACAAGCTCATCTTTGATGATACCAGCCCAAACCAGTACTCCACCTCCACCTTGCTGGCGTCTGAGTGGGACTGGAGCTCTCTGCCCTTTACCAATCCAGCCACGGGCCCATCCATCTGGCCCATCAAGACTCACTCTCATTTCATCAGTCCATAAAACCTTAGAAAAATCAGTCTTGAGATATTTCTTGGCCCAGCCTTGACGTTTCAGCTTGTGTGTCTTGTTCAGTGGTGGTCGTCTTTCAGCCTTTCTTACCTTGGCCATGTCTCTGAGTATTGCACACCTTGTGCTTTTGGGCACTCCAGTGATGTTGCAGCTCTGAAATATGGCCAAACTGGTGGCAAGTGGCATCTTGGCAGCTGCACGCTTGACTTTTCTCAGTTCATGGGCAGTTATTTTGCGCCTTGGTTTTTCCACACGCTTCTTGCGACCCTGTTGACTATTTTGAATGAAACGCTTGATTGTTCGATGATCACGCTTCAGAAGCTTTGCAATTTTAAGACTGCTGCATCCCTCTGCAAGATATCTCACTATTTTTGACTTTTCTGAGCCTGTCAAGTCCTTCTTTTGACCCATTTTGCCAAAGGAAAGGAAGTTGCCTAATAATTATGCACACCTGATATAGGGTGTTGATGTCATTAGACCACACCCCTTCTCATTACAGAGATGCACATCACCTAATATGCTTAATTGGTAGTAGGCTTTCGAGCCTATACAGCTTGGAGTAAGACAACATGCATGAAGAGGATGATGTGGACAAAATACTCATTTGCCTAATAATTCTGCACTCCCTGTAGTTTCCTTTTGCATTAAAATGAGATACATTAGTTTTAGGGATTAGATGGAGCTGTGACAGAGGTGTCTGTGAGGTGGAGATGGGGAGGAGGTGGATTGCACAGATGAGAGTCTGAAAGAGAGAATGACAGAGAGCACAGATTTAAACCACTGTACGCGTTGAGACGCGTTGAAAACCAGTCGATCCGAGTCGAGTAGTGTCGATCCGTGGCAAGTCGACATGATTCGGTACTAATGGGAAAGGGGTGTATGTATGTTTTCACCTATCTGGTGTTTCCAGGGGGACAGCGGCGGTCCGCTTGCCTGTGAGGACTCGTCTGTGTGGAAGCTAGTTGGAGCAACCAGTTGGGGCATTGGCTGTGCTCACATAAACAAGCCGGGCGTTTACACCCGCATCACGTGCGCTCTCAGCTGGATCCACAAACAGATGGAGGTCAGTGAGAAAAACCTGTGTCCATATTTAAGGTCCTGATGTAGCACATCTTGAGTACTAATCCTGTGTGTCACATCCAGCAGACAGTGGCTATAGAGCTAAAAATGGATTCAGACTGATACATTATGAATGTAATATTACTATTAATGCACATGCAGCATTCTTTTGAGGCCCATCTACGAGTAACTGGTTTCAGTGTCTTTACACACACAGCGGCTTTAGTCCATGCGTTTTGATTAGATTGTGAACAGATACACAGCATTTTATTATACAAGGAAAATGCAGAAATGTATGCATCAGATGTCATATCCACATAACTTATTCAAAGTTTGTAACATGCACATACAAAGATGAAATTACTTCTCGTGGGAATAATTAAGATGCTATATTTAGAAACTAAATTGCTTTCATTGTGAAGTTTGAACACAAACAAGGAATTTGTTGTGGTGTCGTGGTGTAACCCCCCCCCCCCAAACAGAGGTACAGAGAGAAAATACATGGTATTTACATTATATCTAATAGATACATTTCTATGTAAATATTACAAATATGAAAAAGAAATACACACAAAGGGAATATATACTAACTACCTACAGATATAGAACACAAGTTAGAAATGAAGAAATATGTATATAAGGTACAGCATGATGTGCAAAGTGCCTTTACTGAATTCAGTCGCCAGCAATCTTCTTCACCCGTCTCAGTGTCCCGGAGGTGTACAGGTTTTGTAGGGAAGGCAGATTGCAGCCAATTAAAGTGGAAGTGGAAGGACTTCACTGTCTCCACTGGGCAGGCATGCAGTAAGATGGGATCGGAGGGGCTAGCTTCAACCCGAGGTCCACTACAAGCTCCACTGTTTTGGCAGCACTGAGCTCGTCATCTCCACCTGATATGAGCCTGATGATTATGTCTCATGCGCAAACTTCAGGTTTGTTGGACTGGTGATTGGAGGCTCAGTGGTGGGTGTACAGGGAGAATAGCAGAGGAGAAAGTACACAGCCCTGATGCACTGAAAATCTGAGACATGCCTGCCCAGTCTCATATGCTGCCTTCTGTCAGACAGGAAGTGCAGGTGGGAGCAGGAACAATCAGCTGGGGAGTTCGTCCTGCAGCAGAGGCGGGATGATTGTATTCAAAAGAGGTCCACATGAGGGTCAGTGATAGATTTGAGATGATACAGTACCAGAAGCTCAAATGTCTTCATGAGTACAGACCTCAGAGCAACAGTCATTAAGGTTTGTCATCCTTGGTGTTTAGGAACAGGGTTAACATTTGTGCAAATTCACAGGCTTTGGAAAGCCACAAGGATTTCAAATCTGCAGCCTGGTGTAAAGATAAATCTGCATGTTTTAAAACATATCGCATTTTATGTATATTAATAAGTGTCTCTGTACATTCCAGAAAGAAGAGGCTCTGAAAACAGGAAACTGAATCCCCCACAGTGACTTCTCACCAGACTATCTGCATGTCTCTGCATTTGGCAACAAGTACCTGTAAAGACAAACTGTACACATTATCACAGAGACACACAGTCGTGTTTGAAGGAGAACCTGACGGAAACAGAGTAACGAGACAGTGGACGGCAGAGTTAGGCATCATTTATTCCAAAATAGAAAGCTCTAAGGCAAAACAGACGAGCGAGAAGTACAAGAGAAAAGTGAATGCTTCATAAAAAGCTAGACAGAGGTGACAAACAGAGCTCAGCGAGGGCAACGTGTAGCCATTAAACCCTCAGGCTGAATCAAATGAACAAAGTTAACTTTACAAGAGGGATAAAAACCAGGTTACTGCAACTACTTACAAACAACTGTTTTACAGTACAGCATTACAGTTATTTAAACAAGAGGCACCCCAATATGTGCAGTAACGTCAAACTGATGGAGCTTTCAGATCCTTCACTGTGTGTGTGTGTGTGTGTGTGTGTGTGTGTGTGTGTGTGTGTGTGTGTGTGTGTGTAGTGGGGTGGGGAGTCATGGTCGCAGCTGCAGCCCTTGGGCTCATTCCTTCAGGAGGGCAATGACTCCAAGTTTCCAGCTGCTCTGTTTTCAATGCAACAGCATGTATGTAGCGTGTACATAAAATAAAAGCTAAATGCGTGCAAAAAGTCCACTGCTTCTTATTGATGGAGTTCGTAACCCCTCCTGATTGTGTGGTTAGCATAGTGTTCTGGATTGTGCATTTTAGAAAGTGACACCTACGCTACTACTGTAAAATGGTTAAAAGACATAATGTATGGTATACACATTGTGGGCCAAATTTGGAGCTGGATTAAACAAAGACGGGAACGCGGCAGTCGCTTTGCTGCTGGAGAGGGTTCCCGTGATACTGCAGTACACAAAGTAAAAATATGCTTTACGGAGCCACAAGTGTTCCACTGTTTAGTGTCTTTTTGGCCAATTTCTCCAAGGGTCATACTTCCTTTTTGTGCTTCTTGGTAAGATTTATTTTAGAAAAGAACACAGATAAGGCCTTGTTAATATTTTAAGCTTAAAACCAATTTAAATAGTAATTTTCATCAGCATTCAATTCCTTTTTCTGTTTTTTAGAAAACTTCAAAAGAACCCTGGAAAACAGGGTCACAGCATTTATTATGAATCTGTACATAAATATTTCTTACAAAACAGGAGAACACAAAAATGAAACCAAAAAAAACAAAACAATCAAAAACACTCATTTCATATTTTTGTATAGAAAAATAAGCATCTCTCCTCTAATTTACTTTTAATCTCTCCACCTGTGCTCCACTCTGCCTGCAGGGGGCAGTGTGAGCCATGGAGTCAGTCATAAGAGCACACACGTCTACTTAAAACACAAGCATGCAAAAGTCAAGACAAACCAGAGATACAAGAACAAGACAGAAGTGGTCTCATCCAAAACGACAATCTAGCTGGGAGCGGGGCGGGCGAAGGGGGGACAGGGGCGGGGCCAAAAAAAGTCAACATTTATTAACGGAGTATACAAACTTGTCTCAGGTGTTTTTAACACTTGGTTTTTTTCAGTTTGATTTCATCTTTTTGAGCTTAAATATACAAAAAGTGCACTCACCTACATCATTTATATAATAAAAAACTGTTTGCGAAATGACACTCCTGACATACACGTGCAGCAACAACCGCCGTTCAGCAGGGTGGAGGCTTGGAAGAGTGCAGGGTCCATCCCAGTGTGTCCTGTGCTCTGTGGAAATCAAACGGACGCACCTCTGTTCTGTCGAACTCATTTTGTGTGTCCTCTGCATGTGGGGGGGGGGCTTGTCCTCTACTGCAATGAGTTGCTATTGTCCAGGCCCAGCCCCGCCATGTCCGCGTCATTGTCCTCATCTCCGCTGTCCCCTGACTCGTCTTCACTGTGGCCTCCCAGCATCACCTGCTGTACTGCCAGCGTGGCACCGTCTGATGTCAGGCTCTGCAGACCCTCCACGTTCATCGTCACCATTGTACCTAAAATATTGAGACAGTTTTTTAAAAGCTTATTACCAAAGAAGGCAGAAGGAAAAAGCTGTGGCTGGAAACTCCTGACACGAGTCACCAACATGTCTCGTTGTTTTCCAGGAAATGACAAACGTTTACTTTGTGCGCTTTTATTCTGCTTTATCAACGAGTCATGTAAAACACTCATCCAGTATGATTTTACAGTTTTGTTTTTTGTTGAATTAAAATTGTATTTGTTTGAATCTGCCTTGCAGCCTTGAAATAAAAATGGTTTTTCCTCTCACTATATAAAGTAGAAGAGCTGCTGTGAACCTTCAGCATCTGCTTTATTTAAACTAAAACTGTATCAGACCAAGTTCACGTCTTTACTTAACAGTTCATCTGTTTAACTTCTGTAGTCCAGATGTTTTGCAGTGTAAAACAAACAGGGGTGGACAGAGCAGCTTACAAAGTTCGCTGTTCTTCATGCTGGAGCTTGTTGATCAGGTGGTTTGCTCAAGGACTCCTGCCAGCTTTTTCCTAGTAAAACTTCCTGTGGCAATCATAGCAACAGCACTGTTGTTTTGGATGCTGGAAAATCTTTTTTCTCTACTCCACCTGAGCGCACTGTCTCTGTAACAGTACCAACTGCCTCTGTGCTTTCCACATTAAACTACTTAATAGTGACACCTGAGTGCTACAGAGGTGTAGATTAAACAAAGCATTGAATCAAACAATTTGTGTCAAGGATTTTTAAAACAGTCAAGTTATGAAATGTTGCAGTCCTAGTCACATTGTCAGCAATTTGTTAAAAGCAGCAACATTTGTGATACAGTGATGACATTTGTTGCCAAACTAGAACAACAGAGTTTGTTAAAAGCAGCAGTAGTGGGCAGGAAGTCTGCTGGTATCACTACATTAACTAGTGTGTGTCTGTTTCTCTGCATTAACTCTAATATATGGGCCAAGTACAACAACAAAAGCATCTCGATACGGTGTTGTGCTGCCTACCATCAGGCATGGCAACTTGCTGCTGGGTCCCTCCTGCTGCGATGGAATCAGGCCAGAAGCGCTGCAGTGGCCGGTTTTGAGGCGTCTTTTTCTTGGCTTTGGGCGTCTCTGAAGAGCTGGCATCCAACATGGGCTGCAGGATCCGTCTCCGTGCATTTATAAACCTGCAGACACAGGGTGATGCTGGCTGTACACACCTTTGCACTTCAAACGCTAACAGGTGCTGATTAGGTTCACTGTCAGGTATGGACAGCTGGATTTTACACACCCTGACTTGAAGGACACTGTCTGATGTCCTGTACATATTAAATATACAGTAACCTCCTTAAACTTAAATAAAAAGGGACAATTCCTACCTGTACCTAAAGAAGTTGCAGTTATTAACTTAGGGGAAAGTTAAATATCGTCTTTTCTGTTTTGTTTTCATTAGGCAAAAAAGCAGAGAGGTCAAATGGCAAACTATGGGAACAAGTCAGAGTTTCATGAGTGAAAAGTGAAACAAGACGAGTGAAGAAGAAACCCTCAGCTGATCACAGGAAGCCCCCGCATAATTACCTGGCTGACCAATTATACTGCAACACTACTGCCATCACAAACATTACTGTAAATATGTAGTTATGTAGTTACTGTAGTATTTTCTTGGGCTACAGAACAACTCACCAGTTGTTGACCTGCAGAAGTGTCAGGTTTGTTTGAGTAGCAATCTGCTTCTTTTCATCCTCTGTGGGATACGGATGCTGCACAACAGAACAGGGAAGAAAGGCATCACTATTTTGTAAGGACTTGAGTTTTATACAGGCAGATGGTTTATGCACAAAGACTCACCCCGATGTGCTGGAAGAGCCATGAGCGCATGACATTCGTGGCATGTTTTGGAAGAACACCGCGCTTGTTCTTGGTTGAGTTGTCCTCATGACCAAAGAGGTTCAACTCCTGGTGAAACTGCAGCTGAAGCTGATTACACAGATGTTTGTTTAGCCATCTTTGAATTATCCCAACAGAATGAAAGGTTATGTTAAATTACAATACTGTTAATTCAGCTAACTTTTACTCTGCGTCCCATTTTACTTTTAAATACTGTAGGAACAAATGGTAAATGGTAAATGGACTGATTCTTATATAGCGCTTTTCTACTCTCCCGGAGTACTCAAAGCGCTCTATACAACATGCCTCATTCACCCATTCACACCCACTCATACAAGCACTTCTATACACAAGTGCAAACTAACTTGCATTCACACACATTCACACTCCGAGTATCCTTGGGCAAGATACTAACCCCAAGTTCACACTCCGAGTATCCTTGGGCAAGATACTAACCCCAAGTTGCCCTCCGATGCGGAGGGCAACTTGGGGTTAGTATCTTGCCCAAGGATACTCGGCATGCAGACTGGGAAAGCCAAGGATCGAACCACCGACCTTCCGATCAGTAGCTGATCTGCTCTACCACCTGAGCCACAGCCACCCCAACAACAAGTGGGAGCAGTAAAATTCAATGACTGATTTCACTTAATAGCATGCCACATAGACAGATGTACTACCTGATTGTTCTGGACGCGTATTGTCCCGGGAGACAGAGCCTGTGTTACCACCTGGCCCTGAGGAGTTACAACTGTGACTGGCTGGTACACAGTCCCGCCTGAAATACAAACACACAGTTTTCTAACCTGCTCAGCTGAGCGCAGAAGACTCGAAGAGTCCTATTGGTACATGCGAATATCTCGGCTACAGTCATTAGTGCAGTACCTGAGGAAGGGGTCGTACGCCAAGATGACATACCTGCGACCACCTGGGTGGGGTTGACAGCTGTCACGGTAACGTTTCCTTGCTGCAGGGCCGATGCTGGAACTACAATTTGACCCTGGGGACTAATGGTCCCTGATATGGAGCTGGGGGTCTGTGTAATAGAGCATGCATACATAAAGTAGGCACATGTATGTTTTCCATGCTGCTAACTCTTATAACGCCATTTTTAACGTATTCTCTTTTAACTGGCTAATATACCCCAGCAGGGGCACTGATCAGTGGTAGCTAACTCTTCACCTGGGGCGTTTGGTGGTGACGCCTGTAGTTCACCCACACTGCATACCTGAGACTTGGTGGGTGAGAAGCTCTGGGCCTGGCCTTGTACAGGCGAGTATGGGCTTCCTGGGTCACCACTCAGCAGAGTCTCACTGTTCATCTTAGTCTTGAGGCAGGCGATGTAGCGACTGCAAAAGTCCTTGCACAGGTCGCTCACCTTCTCCAGCTCCAGCAGATGGATCCGCAGCACCTGGATGGCTTTCACCATCTTCAGATAGAACAAACGGAAAGAGAGTTCTTGGGCTCAACATCTTTCGGTTTAACAAATATTTACCTGAGGGCCTTTCAGGGAGGTCAAAGGTCACAGCACAGAATCTCCAAGTCAGACTCGACCGCTCAATAATACCCACTGTGGCATCATTTTCACAAGGAATTCTAATTAACTGGTAGAAACCGATGAACAAGCAATACAGCACGATGCCACCCTGTGAAGATTTAATTACTACTTATTTATTGTAGCATGAATGGTCATGATGTCTTTCTCAGTAGGAAAGTAGACCTAAAAGTCTAAAATTTATGCCCTCCTTCACATTTCCAAAGCCATCCCGTGGACCGTCTTTAACGGGCTGATTCTGCCCCCGCAGTCGTTTACTGTCACAAACAACAAGTCTGTGGGCTTCTACTGTTGCTGGCCCTTCAGTCAGCTGCAGAGAAAAGTGAAATCAACATACAAAGAGCTGAAGTGACAACAATGAAAAGTGTCCACCAAAGCCTTTCATGCTGTTCTTGATGATCTTTTATTATAGTTTACTTTTTGTGATTTGTGTTCACCTTCTGTCACTCCTGTTCTTTTCAACCAATCGATATAGCAATCCCTGTTGAGCTTCAAGTTGTTGGTTATTTGAAAGACAATATGCAAGCGTGTTTGTATAGGTTACATACCCCTCTGCATGTACACAAACATAAATGCTGTGAAATAGGGTTTAGCCTTCTGAAGCAACAATGTCTCACCAAGTTGTCAAGTTCAGGGTCTTCACTGAAGAAAGGTTTCCCCTCCTTCTCTTGATTACGGACAAAATTCTCGATGTCCACATCAAAGCTTGCTGAGGTGATGCATTCAGAGCTCAGCGTGGACTGCTCACACTTCTCAAACAGCAGGGCCAACAGAGGGAACAGAGGATGCCTGAGAAAGGTGCACACACACACACACACACAGAAAAAGGATCACTTCAGGCTTCAGGCAGCAGGGTTGCATGTCTAATCTGCTGACAACATGTAATTAGGACAACATTTGGAATAAATAATCATGTCTATGCAGGTTTTCATGTATTAAAGATTTGACTTCAGCTCAGGAAGTTAGTTTGGAGGTGAGGATGAAGAGAAAAAGAGGCGTGACAGAGAGCAGTGGTGGAGAAGGAAGACTACAGAGGAAGATGATTGAAAAATGCATGTGCAAACTTTTTTCATATATAGTTTGATTTAATTTAAATTAAACAGCTTGCATACACTGTTACTGTTGAGAATGTCTGATTTTCTATTTCTATTTAAACAAACACAAACACACACGCACTCCTACCGATATATGGATGCTTTGTCAGCATCCATGGGTGTCTGTGGCTCTGTTGGTGCCGGGCTGGGCACCTCTCCCAACGTACCCTCCATAAACTTCTGCTCCGAATCACTGTCTACCTTTATGACGCCTTGCATCTGCAGGGAAGGTGAGAACACACAAGAAACAGACAATTACAGCATGGAGCGTTCAAGAGCAAGACGCCATGTGACAACATGTGGCTTAAGGGCTAAATACTGAACTTCATTTCAATAGCACTCCTTTTAAAGTCATAAGCACTTTTCAAGCATAAAGACTATTTTCTGAGATCAACAAGTTACTCACAAATGACTACAGAAAGCCTGGACAACCTGACAGCTCCCCAAAGAGTGTCTACTGCCCCCTGGTGTCAGGCTGCAGTACAGGCCATAAAGCCCACCCTCTCCATGTTAGCAAATGGGGCAGGGCTCAAAGAAAAACAAAAGAAGTTCACCTCAGATTACTAGTACTAGTACTGCCATTAATAGTAGTTGTCATCATGTTGATTTGGGTTCAAAGAGTCACCTTTCTTAGAAGTTTGATTAGCAGCAACAGTTAGAGAAACTTGGGTGTATCTGGAGGCAGAGTTTAGATACTGAGAGAAGGTCTACTGTTTACTTTCCATAACCACAGCCTGCTGTTTCAAACTGACAATAAGGTGTTCTGCAGTAAACTGGACTAACAGAAAGAACCTGAAGTGCTTTTCTACAACATGCCTCATTCACCCAGTCGCACACATTAATTCAACATTTACACACAGTATCTTCAGTGTCAGTTCAGTGTCTTTGAGACTTTGGCATGCAGACTGGAGCAGCCAGCGATCAAACCACAAACCTTCCAACCTGCTCCACCTTCTGAGCCCAGACACCCTGCAGGTGTATGACTAAGCTGGTGACCCTGTTTGGTAAATGAATAAACTGTTAAACTGCCAATAAGGCAGACTTCAATCATCCAAATCAATAAACGACACCAAACAAGAGTCAATAGAAGAATATGCTGTTTGGAAGATTTGGTGAGTTTTGGATGCTGTAATACACACCATGTTTGGAAGTCAAACACCCCAAAAACACCAAACCGACAGTGAAGTTTGGAGGTGAGAACATCATGGTGTGGGGCCATTTTTCAGCACACGGCACTCACACACTTCATATATCTGAAGGAAGGATGAATGGAAAAATGTACCAACATTCCTGATAAAAATCAACTGCAATCTACTAGGATGATGAAGATGTAACGAACGAGGATGTTTTAGCAAAACCGTGATCCCCAAAACACAGCCAAGGAAACTCAGTTGGTTTCAGAGAAAGAAAATACAGGCCCAGCCAATCACACGACCTGAATCCAATTTAAAGATCCATGGAAAGAACTCATGCTTATTTTAGTGCTCTATATAAAGCTTTGTTTTTTAACAAAGAATTTGCATGTCAGCTGTCATCAGAACTGCAGACTGCAAAATATATAAGACGTTCCGAACCAAAGTGTGTCAGGATAATGGAAGGATGATTCTTTGATTACAGGAGTTGCTCGCAGATTTCAGCACCACCCACTGACTGACAAATCATCCAATATGTCTACTCTTTATGCATTCATTCATTCATTTATTTAACCCTGGAGCAAATTTATAGTAACTCTAAAAATGACCTGATTAAAAAAAGAACAAAGGCTAAACTGCCAGATTATTTACTGTCAGTGAAAACTGCAGCTATCTTATGCTGGGCATACGCTGTGCAATTTTTTTCAGTGGCGTTATTCAGCTCCTGCTCAAACTGTACGATTGACTCGCAGGGGTTAGAAGTTCGTAGGTCACGATGCAGGGTCTCACTGCTCGCACTGTGCGTCCATAACATGAAGGTTATAACACAAAATCTGTCTCTCGCTCTCCCTCTCTGTCTTTCACACACACACACACCACCACCATCAACTTTGCTAAATTGCTCATGAAAAATATTGATCAGGCAGCTGTGATTGAGCAGCAATGACCATCCAACTATTTTCACGGTTGTTGTGGTCGTGATAATTTTGTGAGGCCACATCGAAAAGGCTCAGATGAGCTTTCCAAAGTTCTACAAGTTGTGCCTCCATCGCTTGTGTCCAGATCACATGCTGCACTACTGTGCTGCTCCATTTTTTCACCTTCATTTCTGTGTTTGCACGTGCGCAGTGTGAGCGGCTGCGGTGACCCTCACGACGGCCGACAGGATTTCAAACAGGTTTGATTTTCTTATGACCAAACGATTGATGATCGGGAGCTGATCGTGAGGTGTTAATCGCTTCTTGTTACCCCATGTATACTGGGGCACACGATGAAGGCAAAACTCAGGCCGATCACCAAAACGGTCGCACGACTGAAGAATCGGCTCAAAATGGGCCAAAAATCGCACAGTGTAAGCCCAGCATTACTGAGGAAGTTCATGAAGGAAAGTCAAACGTATTATATATCCATGTAATTGGTATCATATGTACCATTATCCTCTTTACCTTTAGGGGCATAAACAGTAACTCAGTTTGGGATCTAAGAAAACTGATGATGTCAGCCGTGCTCAGCTTCTGTACATATTAGGGCAACACCTCTCTGATTACTATACATTTAGATTTTTAATAATTTTCTTAATAATTTTCGAACTTAATGTAACACTATTGTGTAAAAGTCCAGAAACACTGTACACTGTTTAAGTGCTGGGTTTCTCCACCTTTTAGGCCTACGGTGGAGATCTGAAGATTTCCCTTTGAAGGAGCTGATGATGAAGCCTGATCCCTGTGATGAACCTCAGTCCTGATGTTTCTAACATGATGTCTGCCTGTGGGTCAAACGAAAATCTGGCACAGGACAGCTGTGTTGAAAGAATAGGAGGAAGTTTCTACAAACCACTGGACCCAAGAATCCAGACCCAGCTTGGCTCTGGCAGTCTCCCTCACTTGTTTTTGCCTGAGTAAATGCAGCTGTTGATTTAAAAATAAACGAACTACTACTACTCTGGTACATGTTGTTAAATGAAAAGAAAAAAATTATACTTCGAGGAAACATTCTGCTGATGTGTTTTTAAATGTAAGATCCAATTGAAAGTTTCCATGTTTCCGGGTTTCAGAGTGCTCGGGGAGTCTCCAGTTCTCTTTATGTTAAAATCTCAAAAGGCAACATTTAATTTTTACATAATTACAGTAACGCTGTCTCTGAGGTGTGTATGCAGCTGTCATTTCTCTTGTCTAAAATCAGGGTAACAAAGCTACACTGACTAATTAGTCAAACATCTCGACTATGAGAGCAACACTGGTGCATAACAACAAGTGTGTGTGCTAACTGCAAATCCAGCTAACACGTTAGCAAGGATGAAGGAGGATGTTGTTAGATGTTGTATACAACTATAGTATGGTAAGATGTGTGCCTTTTAATTAAACCAGCGTGGCTCTATTTAACTAAATTTCCTGAGTCGTGAGGAGGAGCAGTAAAACCACCAGCAGGGATGTTAAAACTGAACAACCCTGGCTACATAAAAAGTGCATGGGATATGCTCCTGTTTACATCCTGTGGGGCTGTAGACAGGAGATCAACAACTCCTCCACTAAGAGTCACTACTGCACAGACTGACTCCTGAAGTACAAGATGGCAGCCCTCATAAGTGGGAAATGTTGGCTTCATTTTTGTACATCATGGATAGTCACATTTTTGAGATCATGTATTTCGATGACATCATGTTACTTGGAAGATAACTGCTGTGTATCTGTGGCAGATAGAATCACTTCAGTCTATTTCAGCATAACATTTCCCACACTCAGCAGACAAGCTGTACTATTGTTCAACAGGCTTTGGTGTGAACAGTAAACAGTAGTATAGTTTTTTTCATGAGCACTATTTTGTGGGTTTACATCACTTCCTCTGAGCCTCTCTGCTGATAGGAGACACATTAAAGTGTAAACTCAACCCCATTAAATGAACAGAGTAACAATAAAAAATATATTTTTAAAGAAACATAAAATGGAAAACGCTAACAGATAGTTTCTGATGTTTAATCCCAGCTGCCTCTGTCATGTATCCAACTTTGTGCTTCACGTTTACAATGCATTATGGGTTATTTATGTCAGTCCAGTGTCCTCCTGTGTTTGCTTTTGACAACATTCCCTGAAGTAGCACTAAGCATACTCCTGGGTGGATACATATTAAGAACTGCACATAATCTAAATGCCACTATTTTACCTGACATTGTTTTGCAGGCACCAGAGTTTGCCAATGACTGCACCGAATGTGCGTGGGATGTACAATTTTATCTTGTTTATGATTACTGTAGCACTGTCCACCTGATATAATGTTAACTGAGTGGTGAAAGAGACAGATCAGCACAATGATGTGTTGCCTGTCCTGCTGTGTGCTGAGGTGCTTATATGCATCTCAGCACACAGCAGGACAGGCAACACATCAGAGTGTTTAGTTCCCATAAAGAGAAAATAAGATGATAATGACTGATTTGGTTCTTCCATTCCCTTTGCTAACATCTCTATACTTTGTTCAAACAAACTGTTAAAAGAAATGGGAAGCTATTAAGATTCATGATATTCTGAAATATTTTTTTTAAGTCCCCAGTGCATAGGGTCATGAGGGCAGGACCCTCACGATCCAGTAAGTGATGCAATACAATCTAACTGAAACACTACCATCTCTGGTGTCCAGAGAATAACAACTGAGAATACACTCTCCCAACTTCCATACGCCTGTGTTAACAGACCTCTCTGCACCGAGTCATACTTGTTATTAATCTCTGTCTCGCTTCCATAGCATGTCTTTATCCTGTCTTCCTTCTCTCACCCCAACCGGTCGCAGCAGATGGCCCCGCCCCTCCCTGAGCCTGGTTCTGCCGGAGGTTTCTTCCTGTTAAAAAGGAGTTTTCCTTCCCACTGTCGCCAAAGTGCTTGCCCACAGGGGGTCATATGATTGTTGGGTTTTTATCTGTATTATTGTAGGGTCTACCTTACAATATAAAGCGCCTTGAGGCGACTGTAGTTGTGATTTGGCGCTATATAAATAAAATTGAATTGAATTGAAATGTGAGCACAGGCTCTGCAAAATACTTTCACTGAGCAAAGTCTTTCTCCCTTTTTACACTGTGCCTGCCTACCGGCAACACACAGTCCCTTCGAGGAGCACAAATCCCATCCCCAACCATGTGACTGCAGCCAACAATGACTTAGATTGAACACAAATAGACCAAAAATGATTGCCTGCGTAGGGAGGAACATTTCTTCTTAGTCATAGTTCATTCTTAGCTCTCAACACCCACAAATTTCGGCACCTAAATAAAGATGTTTTTAAGTATTTTACAAATATGCATACAGATAAACACTAGGAGGAAATGAGGCTTACAATGCATCACTGATGTCTCCCATACTGAGTTTCAGAGACAAGCTCACAGTGTCAAGATTGGGTTCCAGTGTTACATGCACCAAGTGTTCACGTTATTCTGCTACCAAGGCTGACTTATCACCACTAAAAATAAATTATTAGGCAAAGAGTCCAGAACACTCAAAGTTGTAGCCTGGAATGTTTAGACGTCCCAATTACAAACAGTATCCTGTCTTGCTGTTGTGCTTAATTCTCTTTAGTTAACTAGTATTTCCAAAGAGCAGACTATAGCTCCCTGCAGGTCCAAGCAAAGTTTGTCCCTCTCACCCACCTGCTGCTCTCCCTTTGGGTACTTATCTATGGAGACTGAGTGGGCTGCCATCACGTTCACTGCAGATGCTGCAAACACTGGGGCATTATAGAGTGCAGGGACTGGTGGCCAACCTACACAGTACACACAGTTTCAGTTAGACTGCCTCAGGTGTATGCATATAAGCTTCAAATGACAGAACTGTTCTGATTTCACTATGAAACTATTATCAGTGTTACTGGCTTTGTTAGTTAGGCTGGCATTACTACGGTAAAATACAGAAGTATGGACATAATACTGTTCTCCTTTGTAACACCAAGATGAAAAATGTATACAAAAGTCAGTATTAGAACAGAACTGACAAGGTGCTAATGATATAATCGAATGTTGTGTCCGTAAGCGCTAGAAGCGAGTGCACACTGCGGGGTCCAGCGTTACTCTTCTTTGCATATAGCTTATCCAGCTCACCTCTAAAAGCCAAGAAGAGGCTGGTATCATCTAAGGGGTGTTGTACAAATAATAATGCTGGTGTTATGTTAGCGTGTCTTGCAATTGATGTTAACACACCCACCACGGTTTAGCCTTTAGCTCGTGTTAGCTGTGGCAACCGTGGCGGCAAGGGGACATTAAAGTGAAATAAATCCTTTGGGCTAATATTAGCCTACTCTCCTATAACCCGACTAACGTTACTCGTAAACAAAGCAGCCCGACTGGAAAAACGGTCGTTTTCGTACAACTAACAATTATCCAGTAACATTAACGCCACATTTGCGCTAGTTCACGAAGCCAACCTAGGCTTCAGTCAAATAGGCAACCATATGGCCGAGCTAACGTCTTCGACGTAGCTAAGTATTAACTTCAAAGTGTATTCGTGCTGGTAGTGCAACCAAAAGGCAAAGCGCCATATTTAGCGAAGGCAATCGCGGCCAAAAAACAAGCTAGCTAACCAATCTAGCCAGGTACAGAAAAAGACCCTCCTGCGGATTGATACGAAGTAAGCCATTTTACCAAATAATAAGACCGCGTCGGTCGCTTAACAGTATGCATTTTAAATTAAATTATATTTCTTGTCAGCTATATGGAATAATTGGGCAGCAAAGACATTATTAAGTATTGGATTGCTAGCCCGGTTGATCCTAAATTCCTCCCCTTTTCAGTCAATCAATCATGCGGGGACAGCTGCCCTCTACTTCCCCTCCCCTACGTGGTAAAGTGTTGGGCCTCGTTTCTAGCGCTCGCCCTTTGCTTTTCCACAATCCTCCTCAGCCCCCAAAACGCCGACATATTTTTTAACCCCCCCTCCCATGTATACAGTTTTTTTTATCCTTCACAGAGCTCTGCCGCTTCTGTTTCCCCTAAAAAACATCCTCTGCTGCCCTGACTAAGTCCGCGCTCCTCGCCCCGGGACATTTTTGCGTGCGGCCCAGATTGTTTGATTGATAGGGAACGGAAAAAGAGGGACTTTGAGTGACAGCTTACCTGAGTGCCAATCTTCGTCACACTGACAAGCGGCTGCAGCAATCGGGACCCGCAGTTGTCGCGTTACGTCATCGCGCAAGGGCACGCAGGGGCGCAGGACTCATGATTATGTATTAGGTGGGCGGAGACATGACGTCCTGCCTGCGAGTCCTTCTGCGCCCTGCTGTTTTTTTGTCTTAGCAAAAGCTTCCCTCGCTTTATACTTTGTTCCTTTATGTACACACACATCTTCTAATCATCAACATACTAATGCGTGAAACACAGACTGCTGAGTGCTTATTCCTAAACGAATGCGTCTGGGTAATTTGAACATTATGTGCATGCAGGCATGCTAAAGGAGTCAAAATTGTAATCATTAAAATAGAACCACAGATAAACCACTTGCACACTCAGCTCTATTCAAATGATGCCCCTAAGGCAGAAAAGCATGATAAAAGAACTGTTTGATCTTTCCCATTTCTTTATACACCAATTGCTTTATATAAGACAAAACAACCAAGTCAGGCAAAAAACAGACCTCAATTCTTAAGTGTGACTTTAATGATTTACTTTAAAAACAACAGAAGTAGGGGGACAATGAAAAAAAAGACACACTGCCATCACTGTCATCTTTAAGCCATAACTTATGGTCCTATCAGCTCTTTTTAGTGCCTGGGTGACGGCTTGCCAGAGGAGGGCTGAGGGAGACGAAACTTGGCCATCTGCAGATCCAGGTCTGCGAATGTGTAGGGGTTGTAGCTGTGGTGCTGGTAGTTTTTGTAAGTGCTGTTATCAAACGGTTCTTCTGGCTCCAAAGGCGCAGCCGCAGCTTCTGCAGTAAGGAGGGGGAGGGAAAGAAAGATGTAAGAAAACTGGTAGAAGGGTGAGCTTTACAAAATGTCGTGTATGGGAACAGAAATAAAACAAGGTCAGTTAATGCAGTACTAGGTTTAGTCCTGTATCCCTGTTGCTGATTTTAAAGTAACAACTGCTGCTTGAAGGGCTTCATCACACCACATTTGATAAGTTCTAAAAATGAGAACAAAGATGCAGTTTTGTTCGTGTTTTTTGAGGGGACTGCACATTTCCACATTACTCATGCTAACACAAGGAGATTTTTTACAATGGCAGCAACCCCCAATGGAGTGTGGAGACACTGGCATAAAAAGCATCAAGGATCATGTTTGTGACTGGAAAAAGGATGTCAAGATTAACATGTTTCCACAGAGTAAAACAGCCCATACCAGAGAAAGAGTGATACTGCAGAGGTAAGAAAAGAAATGGAACAAAACATGTCAAAATCATGACGTCTGACACCTGCACAGCACTATGTTACTCTTGAACAGAGATACAAGATAGAACAGTTTCCTGTAAATCTGCCAGCATGCTGTGACAGTAAAGTTAAAAACTTTTTTTCCACCTTCACTTATCCAATATGATTCCAGATAAATGAAAAGAGTTCAAAAAAAAGAAATAAACAAGTGGTGCAATTAATGACCAAGGTGAGGAGTGGGGGGAGGAAGGTTACTTCAGGAAGCAGGAATACAGTCTTGGGATGTGTGGGACACTTCCAACTTCAAACGCATCTAACAGCTGTGTAGTTGGATCATCTGTAACCCTGTGAAGAAACTACAGCAACGGCCTTGATGTAGGATTTGCACTCTTTTTCTTCTTTGGGCCTCAAACAGTTTTTAAAAAAGGCCTGCAATCCTGATTCCTGAAGTACTCTCACCAACTCCAGCCACTCCCAGCTTCTCCTCGTCCAGCTGCTGTTAGGGAAGAGCAGTCTATTCCACCTACACTACAATCATGAGCCACTGATGCACCAGGCACAATGATCTGTAACCCCAACATTACTTGAGGCACCTGTAACTCACAAAGATAAGGGTGCAAATGAGCCCGACCTTAACATGAGAAAAATAGCAGTCAACTACTCTGTGAGGGAAAATAGACACTGTTAGGACTCCTAGGACAAGAAGAATCAAACTGTGAAAAAGTTCAGTTGGTCACAAAGTCAAAGGGAAGACTGCAGGAGCAGGTTTAGTGTAGCAGTGTGCAAGAAGCAATTTTATCTGACGACAAACCTTTAAACAGATACACGTTTGTCCTTGATCCTCCACAACAATTAACTTCAGTTTGAGTATACAAGTCAAGTAAATCCTCCAACAGTAGCACAACGGAGAGTATGGATGAACCGAGCCAAAAAGCTCTACAAGCATCGACCCACAGCGTGTACAGTAGAAAGCAGAACTAGAGAAGAACTACTTATTCCAATTTAAAATGTTTCTAACATGATTAACAGGAATAGTTAAGATTCCATCTTGTAGTATACACTACCGGTCAAAAGTTTTAGAACACCTGAATTTTCATTGGAAATTATGCAGTTCAATGTCTGATTGCACTCTGAAATGAAAGCACGGTACAAATGAGCAATTGGAGTTAAAAAGGAAATCATGGAATCAGTTTACACACTAAAACATATTCTAAACTTTGACTCAAAGTAGCCACCTTTGACAGATATAACAGCTGAACACACCTGTGGCATTCGGTCTACAATAGAAATCAAATATTCTCCCATATCTGTAGCAGAAGTTCCCATAAATGTGGACCTTGTAGGTTGGTTTGCTTCCACTCTTCTGTCCAGTTCATCCCAAACCAGCTCGATGGGGTTTGGGGCTTAATACGATCACTATTAAGCTGTTGTCCTGTGAGCTGCCGATCACACAAGGTGTTAACTCTCAGAAACTTGTCCTCTGATTCAGGTGTGTCTTTGGGTCTGCCAGACCTCACAGTTTGTTTCTGAGCCTTTGGATGGTGAAGGAAACTGTGCTCACTGACACCTTGACTTTCTTTGCAGTTTCTCTGTAGCACAGACCCACATTTTTAAGTGTTATGATGGTCTGTCTCTCTTCCATTGTTAATTGCCTGTTTCTCGCTATTTTTGTAGCAACACTCTACTTTCTGCAGTACAATACTGTTCAACCGATGCTCACGAGGGTATGGTACCACAGTGTGTTCCAACACTGCTTTTATTCACACAGGGTGGGAAATAATCCAGAAAGGTTGGAACACCTGTAGGAATTAGTAGCAGCAGCTTTCAAGGCTTGATCAGCCTCCATTGGTGCAGAACAGCTTTAAACGGTTAACCCATGTTGTGTTCCCTCAAAAAGGCCTTTGTGTATAATTCTGAAATGTACATTATTTTACAGTCTTGGGTAACTTTTTTTTTTTAAAACCTCTGACAGTTCACCACTTCCCTTTGTACATTTTCGAGCTGTTCATTGGACCTGAATGACTTGAACTGCAATAAACAACTGGAAGAAGTGGGCTGTTCTAAAACTTTGGACCGGTATTGTATATTTAAAAAAGAAAAAAAAAGAGAAGCGTTCCACATTAGAGAACAGTAACCACTGCAGCACAACTGAAATCAGCTCAACCTTTGTTCCCTATATGTCCACTAGCCATATGATCGCTTCAATGTTATTAGCAGGAAATAAGCATTTTAGCCATTCTGTGACTAGAGGGTGCAGGAGCTGCAGAAAACACTAACTGACATCATACACTCCAATATAATCTATCCCAGAAAGAACGAAGATAACGCAATGAAGCTTGCTTCTGTCACAAACATGATATTGTGCCAGTTCTCGTGTGCCTACAGTATGTTCCTGAGATGATTTCAGTCTTCTCTTTCTAGTCCTTCTTTTATTGTTTGCCACCACTAAATTGCCAAGCAGCTTGAGCTGCAAAGATGACCCAATTCTCCATAGAGGTTTTCATCCTGTTTACTTTTTCAGTTTTCTTATTTGGATGAGCAGAACTTTCAGGGAACTTAAAACAATCAGCATCAGAGTAAAGTTGGAATATTCTAAGAGTCTGGAACTAGGAACAACAAACCTCCGACGTTTGTCTGTAACCTGAACATCAATGTTGCCAGTGTTTTGGGGTTTGTCAGAGAAAGACAAGCTGCATATCCCAAAGTATGCTCTAATATTATAGACAAGTTTAAACTAGTGCATCTCCCGTATTTACGTTAGGATCTCTTTGTAATGACTTCGAATTTTATGAAGTTCTCTACTTTCTCTCCCATGTGCCTAACAAACTGAAATCCAAGGCAATCGGAGATATCGCTTTAGTTGCTGTAACATCTAAGTTAAGAAGATAAGAATAAACATTATTGTCCCACGTGGGAAATTTGTCTTGGACAAATGGTGCTAAACAAACCAGCACCTAGAGAAGCTTAAAGGAGGCCATTAAATAGAAAACACGGACGATACTTTTAAAATACAACATGAAGTGCTACACGTGAGGGGAGCTGCCGCCTGGTTAACAGAGCAACAGCACTCAGACTGTGTTTGGAGGCACAGGCAGAAAAACAATGGTCATTTCTAGAAGAGAGAGAGGTAAATAAATAAAAAGAGAGGGAGGTAAAGATTTGAGGGGCAGGGTAGTGTAGTGTGTACCCTCTGTCTGCAGTTCCTCTCCTGCAGTTTCAGTTACAATAGGAGCAAGGTCCATCTGCTCCTCGGTGCTCCCTGCACAGACTGAAGCTTCAGCCACAGCAGGAAGGGCATCTTCTGCTCCAGCTTCGCCTCCAGCCACAGCAGCAGCTTCAGCAGATGAAGACCTCGGGTCTTTTAGAGTTACAGCCTCACCAACGGCTTCGCCCGGAGCTTCTACTTGAGCATCAACAGGAAATGCAGCATCTTTTATCACTCCTGCAGCAGTTTTGGCTGAAACGTCAGACCCAGTCACCTCTCGAGTATTTTCTGAAGCGGCAATGATTTCAGGGCCCGACTTCACCAGCTTCTCAGAACCAACACTGGGTACCTTCACTGTAGCTTGAGCTGCTCCTAAGGGTGCTGGTGTTTCTACACCAGGTGTGATAGGAGCCCCATATTCATTCTGAGCTTCGTTAGTGCCTGCCTTTACTTCTGTGACTGTGACCCTCTGGGGTTCTGCCTCTGGTGCAAAGCTCTTGATTTCTTTCTTCATCTGTGCCTGCTCATCCTCAGAGTCAGAGTCTGAATCGGAGTCGGTAGAGTCTGAATCGGAGTCGGTAGAGTCTGAATCGGAGTCGGCTGCTGGTTCAGCAGCTACTTGCTCACTGGCAGCAGGGACAGGAGTGACGGCTTGTGCAGCTACAATGCTTTCTGCAGTGGAGACAACCGCTGGTCCCGTTCCATCTACAGACTGTGCTGGGAAACATCCAAGCCCTGAAAGTCTAACTGGGAATTCAACTGCTGTCTTGTAGGCTAACAGGTTTGCTCTCTCATCTGGAGCCTCTGCTGCTGAAGAAAATGGTAAATATAAAATGAGCATAATAAAAATAATATATTCAACTTGCTTGGTGGGTGTGCATTCAGCAACTCCTTTTAGATACTTTTAAATCCCACTTTGAAAAACAACAGAAGTAGGGGGAATTAAATGTACTTCCCCAATCCCATAATCTGGAACTGTTACCTCAGATTATTTTATACATAACAGAACATCGTTTAAACATTTGATATGTTTTCTGACATATCTTACAATTTTGTGAAAAAAATAAGCTTATTTTGAATTTGATGACAGGAAAGTGTTACTAAAAAGAAATAGCAGGGGAAACATTTTGTAACTGATTAGTTTAACTGGCAACAGGTCAGTGACATGATTGAAGAGAGCATCTTAATGAGGTAGAATTTCACCAGCTTCTAAAATCTGCCTCTGCAAATTGTGGAACAATTTCAGAATAATGTAAAATTATGGAGACTTTGATATCTCGTCAGCTGCAGTTCACGGCATCATCAAAAAAATCAGAATGAAGAGAATCTCTATGCTTAAGGTACAATGCTGTAAACCAATATTGGATTTTTAGGGCTTCAAGCTGCACAACATCAAAAACAGGCATGAACACAGAAGAGAAGAGGGACGACCAAAAGCCTGCATCTCTGAGGAGGGGGGGGGGCATTAATGACTTTGGAGCTGATAGCTTTCACCTATGGAAAGGTGAGGTGTGCAGTAGGACTGACAGACGGGTTCAAGGTTGGGGTGGGGTTACATGGGACTGGCTCTGAGGACCTTTTTGTTTACAGTGGTGATGGACAGGTTTGCTGATGAGGTCAATGAGGAATCACTGTGGACTTAGATTTTTACAGACAGAACAGGAGGAAGTGAGCCTGGAGAAGGTTCTGAACAGAAGAGGAATGAAAGTCAGTAGAAGCACGACAGGAACACGTGTATGAATGACACGAACACAGAATGGTAAAAATGTGAGGAGCAGAGGGAGCAAAGGTGGAACATTTGACACACCAGGGGTCAACTATCCAAACAACAGATAATGCACAAGAGAGATGAATGGTAAAGGCACTGGTTCTTATATAGCACGTTGCACAACTTGCCTCATTCACACAAGCAAATGCTTTTTCTATGCAAGTGTTTTCTATTTAATATTCACATTCATGCTCTGACGCGTTGGGGAGCAACTTTGGGTTCGTAGCTTTCCCAAGGATATTTAGCATGCAGACCAGGGATTGAACCACTAACCTTCAGATTAGTAGATGACCTGCTTTACAGCCACCCCAGGTGAGAGTGCAGGCACAGTGGAGTGGGTGAAAAAGAGCACCAGAGGTCATACATCACAGAAGGATCACAGCAAGAGCCGAAGGGAAGGTTTACAAGACGGTAGTGAGACCTACTATGGTTTGGAGATGATGGCAGTAACAAAGAGGCACGAGGTACAACTGAAGCTGAAGATTGTAAGATTTCAAGTCATCAGGAGTGACAGAATTAGAAATAAATACATCAGGTTGAGCAGATTGGAGACAAAGTTAGAGAAGCAAGGTTGAGATGGCTTTGACATGCGGGAGGGATCGAGGATATACCGGACAAAAGACGTTCAATATGGAGCCAAGAGGAAGACCTCAGAGAAGACTGACGGATGTAGTGAAGAAGGACACGGAGGGGATCGATATGACAGAAGGGAACAATAATCCCCTGTGGCCACCACTACAGGGACTAAAGGGACTGACCAAATAAAGAGCATTATCATCAAGGATCTACGGCTCATCTGGGCTCGTACCAATGTTTAAGAAAGACAAAATAAAACGATTTAGCTGGCAACCAATGACAGGGATTGTTTTATTTCCCATTTTTGTATTAAAAGGAGCCGGGGAATGTTGATTATCAAGAAATAACATGTTTAAGATCATTCAGACTAGCTTCGTACAAATTTAGAAAAATGGCTATTAGACAGAAGAACCGCAAAACTAATGACAACATGTCACAATCACAGTAAAACAGCAGCTTTATCTCTTACAGACTTACACTGAATTCAATTAAAATGATTAAAATGTACCACATGCTCTAAAATGTAAAAATCATATGGCACATTACCTTCACTGTGGAAAGATGTGCATGTTACACTTTAAAGGCATCATAATTTAAAGTACACATATTCTCATCGTGCACATATGTATTATTGTAATTATTATTATTGTAAAAATATTGTAATTCAATGAATGAACAAAAGAAACCACCCAACACAACTTAAAAAGCCACAGCGTGTTAACAGAACCCAAAGGTCTGATTCTTGCCTGCAGTCTTGATCTTCTTCCCAGGTTTTGCTGGTTTTTCAGTCTTGGTGCAGAACGAAGCAGCTGGGAAACTCTTCAGGATTCCCAAGTTCTCCAACTGGAGACGCTGCAGAAGAGTACAGAACCACACATTCAGGCTCGTTTTTGTGATAATTTCACTGGTTCTCACAGTGTCCTATTTTCTTAATCCTGACTGAAAAGACCAGACACACATTAACTTTTTTTATAGTCACTTTAAGTCTATCTGCACCATTTTTGCATCCACCACCACTAAACATTTATCTGACCAAGGTTAAAGTCTGCCATGAAGAGGAAACTGCCTGAACACCATCAACACTATCCACAGTGAAGTGAGTTTTACATTGTCATGGTCTGAGAGGGTGACGAGCTAATAAGAAACCTCTGGTCTACCTCCAAATTCTCTGACTTCACCTCAAACCAACAACGAGTGTGTCAGACTTGGACACACTAGGGCACAGGCTCCAGCCCTCAACAGTCAGTGTCCTGAAACCTTTAAATGTGTCCCTGCTGCAACACACCTGAATAAACTATGATCCTTAACACACATCAAACATGGTTTTAGAATGGATAGAGCAGGCGAACATTACACTTACTGAATATCCTTCCCAAAGATCCCAACTTCAACCTTATTGAAAATTTGTGGACTACACTTACAAGTTGGATCCATCCTAGGAATCCAACCAATTTAAAAGAACAAAACCAATTGTGCCAGAAAGACTGGTCAAATAACCAGTCAGAATTATGCCAGAGGTTTACTGGTGGCTACCAAAAGCATCTGGTTGAGGTGTCAGTGTATGCATATATTCAAGCCAGTATGTACATTTTTGACTCTGTATGGAAAATCCAAAATGAATTCAAACTTTAAAGTCATTAAAGATATATGCTGTACAATCATTCCACCCTGGAAAACAGAACAAGTCAAATTAGCGTGACATTCATGTCCAGTGATGAGCGAATGTAAACTTCTGACCTAAACTGTACACACTGCTCCTTTTGAGCACTCTTACTTATAATGTTACAATTGATCAGTCTAATCATCTTCCTAACATAGTATTGGTCCTCCTTTTGCTGCCAAAGTAAACCCTGACTTCAGGCCGAGGCATGGACTACACCAGACTCCTGATGGTGCAGTGTGGAAACTGGCACCAACACGTTAGATCCTTCAAGTCCTGTAAGCTGTGAGGTGGGACCTCCATAGATCTTACTTTTCTGTCCTAAACATCCCACAGATGCTCGATTGAACTGAGATCTTGAGAATTTGGAGGCCAAGCGAGCACCTCAAAATCATTGTTGTGAACCTCAAACCATTTGTGATCCATTTTTGATGTGTGGCAGCATGCATTATCCTGCTGAAAGAGACCTCAGCCATCAGAGAATACCCACAAAGGCTCACGTTTTCCTAGCAGAACATTGCCCAAAGCATCACACTGCCGTCACCACTTGGAGATGCTCTGACCCCGTCGTCTAGCCGTCCCACTTTGGCCCTTATCAAACTCACTCAAATCCTCACGCTTCCCCGTTTTTTCCTGTTTCCAGCACATCATCCTTGGGGACAAATGTCCACTTACTTCCCAGTATATTCCACCTATTAATGGTAGCAAAAATCAATATTTTTACTTCACATGTCAATGGTCATAATGTTATGCCTGATGAGTGAATTCATCTATTCATAAAATCAGACTGTGAAGACATTTTTGCTTTATCATGTTCGTTTATCACCTATTTTATCATGTCACCGAGGAAAGCTAAAAGACATACTGTCGCGCAAGGAATGCTGGGACCTCTACAAAGGAGAAACCCAAACAGCCATCCCACAACATGGAAGACCCACCACAGGACAAGACTCAGCTGTACACCTGCACATAAAGGATGCCGATGATCACATTTTGGACCAAGGGACGAGAAATACATGAGGACCATCATCATCATCATCACCATCTGACACGAGCCATCAGTCACCAACAAGTCGTAGTTTTGTGCCTGTATGCTGTGCAATCAATCCACCCTAAAAAAAAAAAAATCAGTCCTAACCGTGATAAAACTAGCTAAACTATCACAGAGCACAGAGATCATTTATTTCCCCCTTTTCAAAGTAGTTCGTCTCTTTCCAATAACAACAGGAAAGAACGATGTGACCTGTAACTGTGACAGTTTCAGGGTCATGTGTCGGTGCTGCGGCTGGCCTGTCCTGCTCCGACAGTTGCCGTCTGCTCTGTACTACAGACGCCAGCGTTGATGTGACTCAGTCCATGTGTTGTATCTGTACTAGTACAACTAAACACACCACCGGCACAGTAAAACCCTGAGAGGTAGTACAGTTCTTGTTACCTTGAGAGAACCCAATCGTCCTATGCGAAGCAAGAAAGTCGCCATTTCGTGTTCCCAATATTATTCTCCGGTCGGAAACTGGGGTTAAATACAACAGTTCCGTGATACCAATGGGACTTTGAAAAACAATGTTTTGATTTTAAAAGATTTAAAAGCAACGTGATTTGATAGGCCTTCTTTTTACTTTTACTATATAGTGATTTAGCTTGTGTCAGTGCAGGCATTTGGAGGCTTCTCCTCGAGTAAATAAGCGAGCTGCCTTTAGGGGGCGCCACAGCCGATCACCTGCCTCCATCCCATCTATCCCCGCGCCCTCCTCGAAACAATCTGAAACCCATCTCCACAGTGACGCCTGCTGGACAATTTGGCTGTGGTCACAACTGCTTTTTATACTGTGACAGTAAATAACTCACAAACAACAAACAAAAATATTGAGACTGTTAAAGACAACAGGCTGTGATTGTAATGGATAGCGTGCTTTAGCAAAATACTCCCTCTGTTAACAATCGTGCTGCTCACAATAAATCAGTTTATAAAGTAAAACATACAGAGAGAAGACTGCTGTGTTTGCTGCAATAAGCACACAGGTTTCCAGCTGTATTTCCAAGTAGGATTCAGCAGGTCGGAAAACCCTAAAACTGGCTGTGATGGCTCCACATAGGGAGAAGGATCGACTCACAATAATTTCTAATGTGAGCTTCTGCAGATTTTCTTTATGCACATGCTGTAATCTGCTGACCTGCTGCTCTTTGTGTCTTTAAACAATTGAATTCAACAAGATGTCAGCCGTTTCATGCCCTACACTGACACTATACAGTTTATACTGTCTTTACACTTCACAGTATACAGCTGGAGTTCAGTGAATTAATCTAAGCATCATCATCTTAAATACAAATTCATCTCTGCCAGACTTGATAAAACCTAAATCTGAGCATGAGCACCACAGCCACTGTGTATCAGTCCAACACAGAGCTTTACTGTGTTGGACTCACTCGCTACAATTACTGGACTCTAGACACTGTCACTTCAGACAATGCCAATTTGAATGCTCACTGCACATTTACACAAACTGTAAATACTAAACTATTTGTTTTAAATTCTCTTAATATTTTTAACACTTATAGTATTTTTATTGGCCCTGTGACAGACTGGCGACCTGTCCAGGGTGTACCCCGCCTCTCGCCCTATGACAGCTGGGATAGGCTCCAGCGCCCCCCGCGACCCTGAAAAGGATAAGCGGAAGCGAATGGATGGATGGATGGTATTTTTATTACATTTTTTTAATTTTAGTAGTATTATTATTATTATTTTCTTTAATATACATGTATACTTTATATATGTTCATGTAAAGTTGGGGGACACAAGTCTAAGAATTTCATTACAGGTAAATGTTGCTACAATGTTATCTGAATATGACAATAAACTTGAACTTGAGTTAAACTGCAGCTAGTCTGTAGATGCAGTTTTTATTTCTTTCTTGTTTTTATTTTCTTTTTTTTAACAGACTGGTGGAACTCTGCTGATCTTTACTTATGAGAAACTCTGCCTTTCTAAAGCAGAATTTATGGCGTAGCAAGCCACCTCCCAGTCTGTTGGTGGTCCATCTTCCTGTAGAGAGCTCTTTTGTCAGTGGCTGTCATTGTACAAAGCATGTGGAATAACCAGTCTGTGGGCCACTGTTGCTTGTGCTGTACAAAGTAAGCAGCCGGGGCGGTGAAGAGGGAAGATATACGAAAGCCCTTTTTTCATGAGTACCTGGAGAGCTGAAGTGAAACTGACTGTTAACACAATGAAAAAATGTCCACGACAGATGCTGTCTATGCTTTTCTTGCTGTATGTTTTAGTTTTACATCAGCTCCCAGCGATGTACAATTAGGATCTTAAAGGATTTCATGGGAGCACATCTGAAGTGGGTGAACAGCTTCCTCTTGCTGTCAGAATAAAAACATGTATGTAGACAGACGTGTTTTTGGGACCGTATATTATGCTTTAGCTCTTTTTATACCCAATTATGTCACTGACCTGGCCAGTTAACATAATCAATGGCAAAAGCTATTTCTTTTGATGTCACTTACTTTTCCAGCTATTTGTTCTCCCCATCCCAACTTTTAAGAGTTGATAACAAGGAGCAGACGGCTGAGTTTATTAAACTCCACTGAGACAGCTGGTGACACAAATCTGAGGGCTCCCATTTCACAGCCGCTCACTTCCAGCCTTCTCGGTCTTCGGAGGACTTGGCCCACGTAGACTGTGAAGGCCAGGTCCCCCGAAGGATGCAGCTCCTGAATTGAGACACAGCTAATGTAGGCTTTAAGGGTCCTCCGTTCCAGGCACCTGAGGACCAGGTGTCCCACCAGCAGGGTCCACAGAGACATTACGATAAAAAGTTTTTTGCCTCAGTTGTTGCCAACTGTGCTGATGTGTTGAGCCATCCTGCACAAAGAGGTGCCAGAAAAGAACTTGTTTTTTTTACATAAAAACAACACTGTCACAGACATGAATAAAACTGAGGGTGCAGTGTGCTCAAAAAAAGGGGAAAAAATCAAAGTACAGGTCAGTCTGTCTCCCAGTGAGGGTGGAGCTGTACCAGTTTTGGATTCAATCCCCCGGGTCCCTTGGTTGCCAGGGAGAGGGAGTTACACAGTTACTCATCCTTTATCTAATCTTAAGCTCTTTTACCCTAACCCTCACATACATATACCCTTTTGGACATACTGGGGGTAACTCAGGGTTTGACATCTTGCTCAAAGATACTTTGACACAGGACAGGAGGGGCGAGGGATTCATCCACCAACCTTCCAAATCCCATTACTATTTGAGCCACAGCCACAGTTGACAACTGTTGACAACAGACCCAGTTTCTTATGAGGCTTTTCTGTCACTAGGTCTTATGGAGAAATTTAACCAGCACCTTGCTCTATTTCACAAGGGAAACTTCATTTAGAGCTTGCTTGCGTTGCCCTGGGTATCCCTCCCTGTGGCTGGATGTGAGATGCCATCTCAGTAACATGGTGCAAGTTTCCCACAAATGCCGTTTAAAAAAGTATTCACTGCTGGTATCCCCTTGGGTATGATGGATATGAGAAAAACTGTAACAACAGATGCCTTGTTGACAGGGTGGCGCTGTCATGCTGCCAGTGCTCACATATAAACTGCCTCGAGCTGTTGTACATATTTCTGTACAGCCTGCCTGCGCTGAGCACAATGAAGCAATGAGCCATTCACTAAAACAACAGACCCTAAACCTGTACAACAGCATCACAGCAGTGTTAAAATACCTCAGCAATAAACTTCCCCACCGTGTTTCTGTCACAGTGGACACCTTTCCCTTACCAGGATTACTCTACAGTCCCGTTTGTCAGTCAGCGGTGTGGAACCTGCTCACGGGGATCTGTTTATGTAACGCAGGCCCCACCGTGCACGCCCCCTTCAAGACGAAAACTGTGTCTTGGTTATAAAGTTGTGTTTCTGTCGTGTGGTCATGTGCTCATCCAAGCTAAGCGCTACCTGTGCTGGAAGTATGAACAGTCTTTAAATCTTTATTTTCAAGGTTTCGCTCCGACTTTAAGCGCTTTTCACTCGTCGTTCTTCTCCCGTTGACACGGCCGCGCTTCTTATGTGCGTACTCAAGGGGCGTTCCGTGACGTATTTCGTACGCGACAAAATACGGCAGTTTCCCGTCGCACACATGGATGCCCAGTCGCATTAAGCAGTCATGAGTGCTGTAGGTTTTTGTGGAAACTGGATTATTGTCACCTGCGACAAAAAACTCTTTGCAGTCCATACAAAGGAAGCCAGGTTTGAATGACTTTAAATCTCTTTCTTTGGTTCCAACTTGTTCCAGGCGCTCCGTGTTAGAAATGCTCGCAGCTCTTCACGTTAGATCGAATACACTGGAACATGGACGTATGGTTAGCTTGCTTTCAGGGCTTTCTAAAACAGGAGGTTATACTTAATGTTGTTAAAAAAATAAAAGAAGAAGAAGTGCGGGCTACCCTTACACCCCACTCGGCCAAGGGCTATCCTTGCTGAATCCATACTTGTGGATAACCATACAAGAAAAACAGTGGACAGAGGGCAGTTCTTGTTTATTGTGTAGAGATGTGTAAATCATGACACATCGATGTTTTGAAATGAGAAAAACAGCCACGTACGAATTACACTTGGTTCCACAAAAACGTGTACAGGGATCAGTACATTTTTGCAGTGTTGCTCCTGTGCACATGAACAGGGAAGTGATATAAAACAAGCTGAAAGCTCTCAGCTTTAATTCGAGGGGTTCCTCCATTTTCACAGGGTCAACAGAAACTGAGCTAGCACAATTATAAGGGTTCTTTTAAACATTAGATTAACATCCTCTGCAGTCAATGACTGCCTGAAGTCTGGAACCGATGAACATTAGCGAATAGTTTCCTCCTTTGAGATGCTCTGCAGCCTGCCACCACCTTCGGTTGCTGCAAACCCTCTGAGTAGATTCATCATGGGATCTTTTCACTGACTGACTCTAGCAGTAATAAGTCTAACTTCTTTTTAATGTGATGCTATGAAGAAATGTTTCTTCACAGGGTATAGACTTGATGTGTTTTTTTTGTTGTTGTTGTTGTTTTTTACGCATATCACGTTTTACTGAACAAACCAGAGAATTCTGCCACTGCTGTAGTTCTCCTGGTTGAGCTATCTGTATATGGAAACTGAGATCTTGTTACAGTGGCCTAGGTTTGCTTGGTGTCTGGCAGCCTTTGATCTCTTTCTGCTCCTCTTTAAGTGTTGCTATCTACAGATAAAATGTTAAAAAGTAACAAATTGTTGGTACATGTTTAGGTTTTTGCTCTCTTATAAGCTTTTTATTCTTTACCAGCCCAATGAAAGCACTATTTCATTTGCATCAGCAACTCGTGTTGGGACACATTAACATGAACTTAATCCAAATGCAACACTTTTAAATAATAGGAACACAGAAACATGTCATCTGCCAGCTGTTCAGTTACTTTATTGCAGGTGAAATATATGATTGTTGAGTGCATAAAGGGCAGAAGAATTTCAGATTGAATTGTAACTAATTTGCTCTCCTGTACTTGATCGCAGAGAACCATTTGTGTTTGACTGCAGCACTGCTGAGAAGAAGCCTAAGAATACACAGGATGAGAAGAACAGGTATAAATGGGCTGATAATGTGTTTGTATTGTGCAAATGAAAACAAGGATACGAACAAGAGAAATAGACAAAAATTGTACAGGCCAGTTAAGAGTAGACTAGAAGCAGATTTATGCAGCATTTAGACTTCTGTGGGAAATCTCGCAGAAGTTTAAATCAGGCTTTAGTATATAGCTGTAACATATCTGCTCTGTTCATCAGTGATGGCGGTTCCTCAGAAGAAACAGGAAGTGATAAAGTCCTCGCCTTTGCTGTATCTCCATCTGGAAAGCTGCTGGCACTGAGTGATGACACCAAGAGACTAGTTCTGTTTAGCTGTGAGCCTTCATGGCACTGTATCAGCATCAGGTATGACTTCACCTCTGTCACTCAGTTTCAGCAGCTTCATCTACTGCACAGAAGTGTTCAGAATGGCGCTATGTGTGTCTAACAGGTGGGTGGTGAGGAGGTGCACGTCCCTGGTGTTTACCCAGGCTGAGGATGAGCTGCTGGTGGCGGACAAATCAGGAGATGTGTACGCTTTTTCGGTGGTTGAGCCACAGAAAGAAGGCGAGCTGAAGATGGGCCACCTATCCATGCTGCTAGCTCTGGTAAGAAACACCACTATCATTCAGTGCCATATAAATACATTTATAAAACGAAGCAGTGTTTTGGCTGCTGATTCCTCACGGTGGATAAACGAACATGTTAACACTAACAGTATGTGTGTTTTATCAGAATTTGTGTTAAAGGTGCTTTTGTGCCGTCTTTCAGACAGTGTCGCTGGATGACAAGTACATCATCACAGCTGACCGTGATGAGAAGATCAGAGTGAGCCATCTCAGGTCTCCATACAACATCCAGTCCTTCTGCCTGGGGCATCGTCAGTGAGTGTGTTAACAGAAAGAGGAAACACCGTCTGTGCACAGTTTCACTGTAGCAGGTTTGCTTCAGTGTTTTTTGTGTGTTCTCTCAGGTTTGTCAGCGCCCTGCAGATCCTGTCCACACATCCACACTGGCTTCTGTCTGGATCAGGGGTACGTGACATTTAACTTGAAGTCTGATCTCTCAGTATATGTGTGAGTTTTCTCTGCAGTTTGTCCCACTGTTGTAAAGCATGCCAGGCCAATGTTACCTGTCATGGGCAGGTCTCTATAAGCGTCACTCTACATCAACATTAAAAAAAAGATCAATCTGTTTTGCTTCTTGGGCCGTCTTGTTTTGTGTCCTTTCACACACTGTATTCTACTGATGAACAAATCATGTGAATGAGACTGAGGGGAAAAAATAACAAGTCAAAGCCAAAAAAATGCACATTTGCTGGGGTTGAATTTTATTGAAGTACTTTGACTGATCAGATAAAAATCATGTGCAGTTGAGTGTCAGTGTGCTTCTTCACCAGGATGGGACTTTGAAGCTGTGGGACTATGAATCTGGCTCTGAGCTGCAGAGCTGCGACCTCAGACAGCTTGATGAGACCACGAGCTCTGAGGCTGACAAAGACAAGGTATCCCGTGTGTTTCATCCTATAACACTGAGACTACAACACAGGTTCAGCCTGGCCTGACCTGTTTGGCTTCTCTAAAGCTGCACGATGTAGCTGGAGAAGAAAAATTAGCCTCAGAAGTGTTAAAAATGCATAGCGTGTGATCCACAAGGATAAACTAAGAATGACAAAAGTGTGCAGTGATGTGTGTAACGTCTGAGGACTGCATGTGCTTCAGTTCTGTTGGTGATGATTTACACAGAATTTATTAAGTTCAGCTTCATTTTCTTTCAAATAGCTTTCTGTGCACACAAATGTCTAAAAGTACATCCACAAATGTAACCTGCGTTCAAGTCCCAGTGTAACACTGGGACATCTGGGCTTCCACTCATACCTGCATTTTTATTTTTCAAATAAAGTGGCCTATAATGGTCCCTCTACTAGAAAGCATAGATTCACAAATTACAGACAGTACACAGTAACCTGTGAAGATTAATATATGGTTTAAATAACCTGCTGCTACATCCGGAAGTGTTTGGGATTTCTATTAGGCTAACACCAATGTTAGCCTGCTGTTATCAGAGAATGGTCAAATTAATTTCAAAGTGCTGTCACACTTTACCTGGATTATACCTATATTGAAAATATACTGTCTCCAGTTGAGCCACAGAGATGTGCTGTATAGATATGATGTTCCCTCTGCAGCGGTGCACTGACTGACTTTTCCCTGCAGAAAAACGCCCAGCATGTAGAAGCAGCTTAGCCATTTAATAATCTTTGTACCGTGTAGTGTCTGTAAATCTCTGTTTTCTAGTAGAGCTGTTTTGTTTATTTAGAAAAAGAAATGTCCACTTTTTGGGGGGGAAAAAAAGCAGGAAGCCCAGCTTTACACTGGGACTTGAACACAGCTTACATTTGTGTGGATCTGTGTGAAGCTGGCAGTGTGTCTCACAACCCCACGTGGGTGTGTGAGGTGATTCGCCCACTCACATTTAAGATGTTGTGAGAAGTGTGTGTAGTTTTAGATATGTGCACGCACTGACGGCTTTTTCAAAGAAAAATGATCCGATTTATGAAGCTGAACTTGAACTGTGATCACCATCTATTCAGCTTTGGGTACACGCATTTGTAAAATTGTTTTGTGTGTGCTCAAATTGGTTAGTATTTGTATGCAGATTGAAGCACACACTTGTGAGTCCTTAGATGTTACACACAAATCACTGCACACGTCCTCGTTTTTGCTGATGGATCATACTGTAGACATTTGTAGCACTTTTGAGCCAAACTTCTCTCCATTTCAGACAAAGGTGTCACTGATTACTGAAACCTGTTCAGGGACAAGTCTGAAACATTTCTTACTTCTTGACAATTGTTTGTGTGTGTCTGTTTGCTGCTGTACAGCTTTAGGAGACATCTGAATGTTTTCACTCAGATACTTGTTAAGAATACTCCTGACCACAAACATGCATTGCTTTTGGAAAACAGGGTCCTGAACAGTTAAATCCATGGATCACCAAACTCTGACAGCTGTCACGAGGCTTTGGAGTTATCTCACCAACCAAACCTTTTCATATTAGAAATCCTTAGACTGTCGAACAAGTCGCTTTGTTAAAAGGGCAAGTAGTCAGAGTGTATGTTTGTTTTTTTTCTTTTCATTTTAATGCTCAGGATCCAACAGTGTGCCGAGTTACCAGCTCGACTGATGGTCAGTATGTAGCTGTGCAGTGTGACAGGTGAGTCCCTGTGTGTGGCTTTGTTGTTGTTGG